>NC_087153.1:24804986-25092486 GCF_035594125.1 Scylla paramamosain | reverse complement strand
TACGTTGACAGACATTTATTCTGATGAAAAAAATGTACAAGTGTGTGTGTTAGTAGGCGGTTGGGTGGGTGGGTCGATAAGTGTGCTGTTTAGTGCATGGATAGTAATGTGTGCATAGGAGCACGGGCGAGCAACTTTCATCAGTTAATTAGTTTCCTTGTAACCTGCTCTTCCTGCTGTTTCTCAGCTTCCTCCAACGTTAGCAAAATGTAAATCCTCTCCTGAGAAGAGAAGGAAAAGAACGAAGAGGGTTATGGAAGAGGGTTTCAAATGTTAGGTGAAACCCTTCACTTCATATTCAGAGCTTAAACCAGGTTATCTCTCTCTCTCTCTCTCTCTCTCTCTCTCTCTCTCTCTCTCTCTCTCTCTCTCTCTCTCTCCATTGCCTGCCCAAACTGAGGTGTGTCTTATAAGCCCATGCATCTTATAAGCTGTCAAATATGATAACATTACTGGGTGCAATTTATCATCTACCTCTTGTACCTAATTTATATCCTCCTCTACCTGGCCTTGTTACTGTTATCCCAAATTACTCTTAACATACTGAATTACATTGTCACCTCATGCATGCATCACATCCAGTGTGCATGATTCACACTACTCAGGAGGAGGGTGGAATGTGTTAAAAGATTTTTAGGGAACACTACTAGAAGTTCATCCCTCCCAAGTATAAAAAAAAAAAATGCAATACACATTCCTACTGATTTAACATTAACCTAGAACTTACAAATCTAAGTGTTCTTGGGACGAAGTTTTACTTTGTCCAAGGAAAGATGTCCTACAGAGGTACCTGCATCCCTGGGAAAATTTGTATTGTTTTCTATGTTTGTGTCTACATTACCCTGAGATTTAGATGATGTTGACCTTACTTGTTCTGTAGAAGGTGCACAAGGCTGTAACTGGTAAACATTACAAAGTATTTTCCCTCCAAGTTAACATCATAATGCATATGACCTAAGGTTTGGTCAACATACCCTGGTGCTGAAAACTCATAATGGTTTACTTCCTGATACTTTTTCTATTTGTTTCCATTCATGGTTATTTAGCCTTATTTGAATATCAGGTAGAATTAAATCTAGTTTATTCCTAATTCTCCAATTGATGAGTATCTGCGAAGGAGATTGCCCTGTGACACTGTTCTGTTGTTCTATATGGTAACAAATTTGTGGATATGAAAAGTTACATTTAAGTGGTAAGGCATCTCTACATTTCATACTGCATTTAAAAGTTTTGTACAAAGTGCTTAGCATATCCATTTTTGCTTGGGTGATAAGTGGCTGATTTAGTATACTGAATTCTATTAGTTCTTAAAAATTTTTGAAACTCATTAGAGCAGAACTAGGGATCATTGTCTGTCACAACACTAATAGGTAAGCTGTGTGTAGCAAAGAAAGACATGGCTGAAATAGTAGCTCTAGAAATAGTGGATGACATGGTATTGATTCAGGCCAAATACTATGAGCATCTACAGCAATTAAGAATTTATTATTTAAGAATAGTCCTGTATACTGTATGTGTAACCTTTGCCAAGGATGCTGTGGGTGCATCTAAGCTGATTTTGTCTCATTCTGATGCATGGCACAAGACATACAATTTTTGACAGTTCTCATTATCCTTGTCCATGTTTGGTCCCCCACATAAAAGTCCTTGCTACTGCTTTGGATCTAACGGTCAGAGTAAATTTCCATTAACTCTATTCTCTGCAGCATGGGTCGAAAGTGACCCACCCTAGCTGATTTTTCCCAAATAAAACAAAATTCTATACTTACTGACAATCAAAATTTGATAAGGAATGACCATGTAAAAAAAAATCTGCACAAAAATTGGTCTAATCTATTATATTTTATACTTTTCTTTCGATCACTTGCAACACATTATAACAACAGATGAAAATCAGGGATCAGTGAGTTCACTGCCAAAGGCCACTTCCTTGTATGATAAATTTCCCAGTATATATATATATATATATATATATATATATATATATATATATATATATATATATATATATATATATATATATATATATATATATATATATATATATATATATATATATATATATATATATATATATATATATATATATATATATATATATATATATATATATATATATATATATATATATATATATATATATATATATATATATATATATATATGTATATATATATTTTTTTTTTACTAATTTATTTATTTATTCATTTACTTATTTATTTATTTTATTTATTTATTTATTTATTTATTCTATTTATTTATTTATTTTATTTGTATTGTACAGGGCATAAGCCAAAGCTCATTTTGTCCTATCTCCATAACCATATTCAACCAGTTTCTCTTTAAACATAATATGTACACTGCTACAGCCACCTCTTCCTTCAAATCATTCCAGATTTCAAGAGTTTTATACAGGAAGCTGCATATCTTGATGTCGCTTGAACATCCACTCTTCTTTATTTTCTTCCCATGCCCCCTTGTCTGTCTCTCTCCCTCCATCTGTGGTACCAAGTCATTTCTGTCTATTCTTTCTATATTGTTTATTAATTTCTATACTGTTACCTGGTCTCCTCTTTCTTCTCTCTCATGTAGTGTTGGTAAACCCATCTCTTCAAGTTTTCTTCATAGCTTAAGTCTTTCAATTCTGGTACTATCTTTGTCTCTATCCTCTGTATTCTTTCCAGTTTCCATATATCTTTTTTATGTGGAGCCCAAACCACTGCAGCATATTTCAATCTAGAACATATGCTTGCTATAATTTTCTTCATCATTTCTTTATCTAAATATTTAAATGCCACATTAATGTTTGTTAAGAAGCCGTATGTAGAGCTGAATATCCTATTTTTGTGTCTTTCAGGTGATAAGGTGTCCTGAATCATTACTCCCAAATCTTTTTCTTAATTACTTTTTATTATTATTTCTCCTCCCATTTTGTACTTCCATGAAGGTCTCTTTATACTTTTTCCTAATTCCAACATGTGGCATTTTCTGGCATTAAATTCTAGTTTCCATCTTTGGCTCCATGCATGTATCATGTCAATATCCTTTTGTAACTCCTTGCAGTCATTTTCATCCTTCATTATTTTCATTGTTTTTGCACCATCAGCAAACAGGTCTATATATTGTTGTCATATTGTACTTGAAACATAATTAGTGCCAACACAGATCCTTGCAGTATCCCACTTGTCACTTAGTGCCAACTTGAATTAGTGTCTGATTACTGTTCTTATTTTTCTACCTTGAGTTTCTCTCCTTGAATTTCTTAATTTCTTCACTGTACTTAGGTTCACTATTTTTGTCACCTCCTCTTTTAGTTCTTTGTTTTCTTTTTCTATTTCCATCTCCCTCTTTTTCATCTCTAATATAGCACTGGATATCTTTTTTTACATTGTCACCACCCGCTTATCTTTCTTCCTCCCATGCCTTTATCATCGCTTTTAAGTTATGTATTTTTCTCATATTTTCACAGTCTTCAATCTTTCACATTCGTACTATGCTGAGGTCCTCTTCCTTGAAGTCCTCAAAAATATTTGGGTCCATGTTGGTTGCCATCCTTGTTGTTGATATCACCGACCGCCAGTGTTAACCTTGTATCACTCTCTCATTTCTCCCTTTCAGCCACTCCTTTAATAACACTTCCCCTTCCCTTGTGCCCACACTTTGCACAAGACCCTATAATGGAGACAGGACTCAAAGTTTGGCCCCTTTGCACAATCAAACCTAGGTAGGTCCTTGCAACTGCTGTGGATGCGTCTGATCAGCTGGGTAGCATGTGTGTATTTACCTAGTTGTATTATACAGGGTTTGAGTAGGGCTCATAGTGTCCTGCCTCCATATCTATATTTATCCAGCATTTCCTTAAATTTATGCACGTTTGGTGCTGTAACAACCTCCTCATTTAGGCCATTCCAGATATCCACAGTTCTATGTGGAAAACTGTACTTCTTGATATCCTTCAAGCACTGTCTCTTTCTGGTCTTCTTTGAATGCCCTCTCATCCGTCCAGCTTCATCTTCTTCCAGCAGCACCAGATCCTGCTTGTCTATCTTCTCAATGTGGTTAACTATTTTATACATCATTCATTGCTAGGAAATGCCATGTGATAGTATTGGGAAAGAGTAAAAGAAGATCTGCATGGGACTATAAAAGGCGGGGAGGAAGGAAATGAGGAGTAAGGAGGAAAAGACCTAGGAGTGGTTTTTCAAGATACTCATACCCCAGAACAGCATATAAATGAGATATTTGGCTCGATGCACAGGATGTTAACAAATATTATGGTGGCATTTCATTACATGGATAAAACTATGATGAAAAAGAATTATAGCTACTATGCTACGTCCCAGACTGGAATATGCAGCAGTGGTGTGGTCTCCACATATGAAGAAAGCAGGAGGCAGTAGGCACCTGCCAAAACAATAATTACTCCCAGTGAGGTCTAAAGCACTGGATCAGGGGTGCTGTGAACTTATCATTAAACCAGCTGTGACCTCACTGAACGTTTCCCTTTGTGTCTCACAATATAAGGGGGCTGTCACAGCCTGCCCTCTAAAGACAACTCTCTTCTTTCACAGAAAACTACAAGCACCTAATTACACACACACCCTTCACTCAAAATTATAAATCATGGCAACTCCTACACCAGCCTTGGACTCCTCATCTGGGGAGGGGACCACAAACGTCCCCAGGTCGGACTGCTCTTCTGGTATCAACCCTAAGCATCTTGATACCTCTTCTCAACTTTTCTTTATCAATTTCTGCAACATTTGCGGTCTAATTTTAAATCTGTAAAACATTACCTCTCCTCTAATAAACCTCATCTTCTTTTCCTCACTGAAATACAGGTGTCTGAGGCAACTGACAGTAGCTCCTTTTCTGTCCCCTCCTTCTTTCTCTATCCTCATTTTCAATCTAAAGCTGGATGTTGTGTTTGTGTACACAATGACTTAACATACTCTCGTGCCCACGCTTTTTAATCTTCTGAGTTTTCCAGCATCTGGCTACGACAGCAGAATCATTCTCAAACTAAATATATCTGTGCTGTATACCTCTCACCTATCTCCTCTGACTATAAAAAATTCTTTGACTGCTTAACTTCCAAAGTGGAGCACATTCTGACTCTCTTCCCTTTTGCAGAGATCTCCATTCTTGGAAACTTCAATGTTCACCACCAGCTTTGTCTTTCCTCTCGCTTCACTGACCATCCTGGTGAACTAGTCTTCAACTTTGCTATTCTCCATGACCTAGAGCAATTGGTGCAACACCCTACTCATATTCCTGACTGTCTTTGAGATACGCCCAACATTCTTGACCTCTTCCTAACCTCTGATCCTTCTGCTTATGCTGTTACCCTCTCTTCTCCATTGGGCTCCTCTGATCACACTCTCATATCTGTATCTTGTCCTATCACTCCAGTCCCTCCTCAGGATCCCTCTAAGAGGAGGTGTTTCTGGTGGTTTGCCTCTGCTAGTTGGGAGACCTGAGGGGGTATTTTGCTGTTTTTCCTTGGAATGATTACTGCTTCCATGATAGAGACCTGTTTCTGTGTGCTGAGCACATAACAGAGGTGATAGTGTCTCACATGGAGGTGTACATTCCTCACTCTTTTCCTTCACCTAAACATTCCAAACCTTGGTTTAACACAGCCTGTTCTCATGCTACGAGTATACATGATAGAGAGGTGGACCACAAGAGGTACTTGAGCCTTCCATCACCAGAATCTCATGCACTTTATATTTCTGTCTGGAACCATGTCTAGTTCTCCAATTAGACAAAATTCCTTCATTAATAGAAAGTGTCAAAATCTTTCAAGATATAACTTCCCTTGTGACTTCTGGCATCTAACCAAAAACATCTCCAATAAATTTGCTTCTTCTTCTTTCCCTCCTTTATTTCCACCAGATGGCACCACTGCTATCATATCTATCTCTAAAGCTGAACTCTTCGCTCAGACCTTTGCTAAAAACTCTACCTTGTTCCTCCCTCTCCTCCACCCTCTGACTATTAAAATTCTTTGCAATGATGTTTTCCATGCCCTTGCTGGCCTAAATCCTCGGAAGGCTTATGGACCTGATGGGGTCCCTCCTGTTGTTCTCCGAAACTGTGCCTCTGTGCTTGCACCTTACCTAGTCAAACTCTTTCAACTTTGTCTGTCAATATCTACATTTCCTTCTTGCTGGAAGTTTGCTTACATTCAGCTTGTTCCTAAATATGGTGACCATTTTAATCCCTCAAACTACTGTCCTATTGCTATAATTTCCTGCCTATCTAAAGTTTTTTAATCTATTCTCAACAGGAAGATTCCTAAACATCTATCACTTCACAACCTTCTATCTAATCACCAGTATGTGTTCCATCAAGGCCACTCTACTGGTGATCTGGCTTTCCTTACTGAGTCTTGGTCATCCTCTTTTAGAGATTTCGGTGAAACTTTTGCTGTTGCCTTATACATAACAAAAGCTTTTGATAGAGTCTGGCACAAAGCTTTGATTTCCAAACTACCCTCCTATGGTTTCTATCCCTCTCTCTGTAACTTCATCTCAAGTTTCCTTTTCTATTGCTTTCCATTCTATCGCTGCTATGGTAGATGGTCACTGTTCTTCTCCTAAATCTATTAAGAGTGGTGTTCCTCAGGGTTCTGTCCTGACACCCATTCTCTTCCTATTACTCATCAATGAACTTTTAAACCAAACTTCTTGCCCTATCCACTCCTATGCTGATGATACCACCCTGCACTTTTTAACATCTTTTCACAGGTGTCCAACCCTTCAGGAAGTAAATAGTTCATGCAGGGAAGCCACAGAATGCCTGACTTCTGATCTCTTTAAAATATCTGATTGGGGCAGAGCAAACTTAGTTTTGTTCAATGCCTCAAAAACTCAATTCCTCCATATATCAACTTACAAAAACCTTCCAGATAATTATCCCCTCTTCTTCAGTGACACTCAACTGACCTTCTCTTCTACACTGAACATCCTTGGTCTTTCCTTTTCTCATAATCTAAACTGGAAATTTAACATCTCATATCTAGCTAAAAAAAGCTTATATGAAGTTAGGTGTTCTGAGATGTCTCCCCTAGTTTTCCTCACCCCCCCCAGCTGCTAACTCTGTATAAGGGACTTATCTGTCCATGTATGGAATATGCTTCATATGTCTGGTGGGATTCCACTCATACTGCTCTTTTAGACAGTGTGGAATCAAAAGCTTTTCATCTCATCAACTCCTCTCTTGTAACTGACTGTCTTCAGCCCCTTTCTCATCACCAGAATGTTGCATCTCTTGCTATCTTCTGCTGCTATTTTCATGCTAACTGCTCTTCTCATCTTGCTAACTGCATGCCTCCCCTCCTACTGTGGCCTCATTGTACAAGACTTTCTTCTTTCTCTCACCCCTATTCTGTTCACTTCTCTAATGCAAGAGTTAACCAGTATTCCCAATCATTCATCCCCTTCTCTGGTAAACTCTGGAACTCCCTTCCTGCTTCTGTATTTCCACTTGAAGTCCTTCAAGAGGAAGGTTTCAAGACATTTATCCTTCAATTTTTGACCACCACTTTGGACGCTATTCAGGACCAGCATCTCAGTGGGCTTTTTTTTTTTTTTATTATTAGATTTCTGTTGCCTTTGACGGGTTTTTTTCAACCATTCTCTTCCTATTACTCATCAATGAACTTTTAAACCAAACTTCTTGCCCTATCCACTCCTATGCTGATGATACCACCCTGCACTTTTTCACATCTTTTCACAGATGTCCAACCCTTCAGGAGGTAAACATATCACGCAGGGAAGCGACAGAACGCTTGACTTCTGATCTTTCTAAAATTTCTGATTGGGGCAGACCAAACTTGGTATTGTTCAATGCCTCAAAAACTCAATTCCTCCATCTATCAACTCGACACAACCTTCCAGACAACTATCCCCTCTTCTTCAATGACACTCAACTGTCCTCCTCTTCTTCACTGAACATCCTTGGTCTGTCCTTTACTTATAATCTGAACTGGAAACTTCACATCTCATCTCTAGCTAAAACAGCTTCTATGAAGTTAGGTGTTCTGAGACGTCTCCGCCAGTTTTTCTCACCCCCCGAGCTGCTAACTCTGCACAAGGGCCTTATCCGTCCATGTATGGAGTATGCTTCACATGTCTGGGGAGGTTCCACTCATACTGCTCTTCTAGACAGGGTGGTATCAAAAGCTTTTCGTCTCATCAACTCCTCTCCTCTAACTGACTGTCTTCAGCCTCTCTTTCACTGCCGCAATGTTGCATATCTAGCTGTCTTCTAACGCTATTTTCATGCTAACTGCTCTTCTGATCTTGCTAACTGCATGCCTCCCCTCCTTCCGCGGCCTCGCTGCACAAGACTTTCTTCTTTCTCTCACCCCTATTCTGTCCACCTCTCTAACGCAAGAGTTAACCAGTATTCTCAATCATTCATCCCTTTCTCTGGTAAACTCTGGAACTCCCTGCCTGCTTCTGTATTTCCACCTTCCTATGACTTGAATTCCTTCAAGAGGGAGGTTTCAAGACACTTATTCATCAATTTTTGACCACTGCTTTGGCCCTTTTATGGGATTGGCATTTCAGTGGGCATTTTTTTTATTAGATTTTTGTTGCCCTTGGCCAGTGTCCTTCCTACAACAAAAAAAAAAAAAAAATTTAGAGATGGGAGGCATAATATTTTTGAAAGGTGGTAAGGTTCTCTCTCTCTCTCTCTCTCTCTCTCTCTCTCTCTCTCTCTCTCTCTCTCTCTCTCTCTCTCTCTCTCTCTCTCTCTAAGGGATCACTGACTCCCCCTGTATCATGATCCTTGGACTCCTACAACTCCATACCTCAGGAAGATCTTCAGAGTTCTTACAAGTGTAGGTGCTGTGTCAGTGTTGATATTCACTCACTGCATCAGCCCAAGAGGGACTGGCTCCCTCATGTGCTGCAAGACATGTTCATGACTAAATTGTCCAACTACCCCCATGTTCAGGCTATTCACGTTTATTGTGATGGTTCAGTCAATGGCAGCAGGTCCGGATGTGAGTTGTTCATCCGTGACTACATTTCTGCCAATCACTACACTGACACTGAGGTTTCCAGGCGGCTCCCTGCACACATGTCCTCCACTAGGGCAGAACTGTATGCTGTCCTGGAGGTGCTCCATATTGTGGCGCCTCTCCGTAAGGATGTATTCTTCTTTGTTGACAGTTAGGCTGCACTGTATGCTCTCCAATCTACCTCTCCCATGGACTGTGATCTAGTTAATAAATGTCTTGATCTCATCCACACCCTAGAAGGTGCTGGTGCCATGGTTCACTTCACCTAGATACTCTCATGTGGGTATCCCACTTAATGAAGAGGCAGAGTGCCTTGCTCAGTGTGCCCTTCAGGACAACAAGTGGACCTTGGTGCTGAGTACACTCTGGGTTATGTTAAAAGTAGCATTAAGGACTTTGTACAAAGTAGCATTAGTGATCAGTTGGAGCTTTGTTGCCATATGGGCAGTGGCAGTAGTCTTCACTATGTAAGTGTCTTCCAGAGCTGTGCTTACACCTATGGGAGACACACTGCATCACATGATAGGGTGGCAATGAGGCTCAGGTTAGGCTATAAATACTTTTGGGAAGTCAGTGCTTCTCCTGGCGTGTGCTGTGTGCTGCACCAAGGGGACACACTCTGCGCCATTATGTCATGGAATGTCCTCTCATTGCTAAATTTAGGCTGCAAGGTCAACATGACTTGTATACCCTCATTGACCATTTCTTAGACTCACCCACTCTCGGGGATATACTCAAGGAATATCCTATGTTTGCTCCCAGACTGTAGGATACTTATACAATAAGGTGTGCAATATATGTATTTATTTATTTACCTAAATTCTTGTAATATATACTATATTTTTATATTTTTGATACTCTACCCTTAAGTCTTTGCCCAGTCGGTGGGTGGCAAAGTCCATCCTCCTCTTTTGTTGTATTTCATTACTAATGCAACAATAAATGTATCAATCAATCAATCTCTCTCTCTCTCTCTCTCTCTCTCTCTCTCTCTCTCTCTCTCTCTCTCTCTCTCTCTCTCTCTCTAAGACAAGGTAATCCCAGTATTGTCTGTTACTTTGATCTGAGAGGCTGAGTGAGTGGCTACATCAGAAGCAATTCCAGGTGGGAGTTGCCATGGCAACAGACTTCCATCCTCCAACATACCCAGCCATCCACACCTACATCAGTTGTTTTGCTGGACATTTGAGTTCAAGACCATGATTGACAAGTTCATCACCAAAGCTCTGTATACATGCTACCCATGAAACTAGAAGATAAAGGAGAGAGAGAGAGAGAGAGAGAGAGAGAGAGAGAGAGAGAGAGAGAGAGAGAGAGAGAGAGAGAGAGAGAGAGAGAGAGAGAGAGAGAGAGAGAGAGAGAGAGAGAGAGAGAGAGAGAGAGAAAGAGAGAGAGAAGGAAGAAAGATCATCGTAACAGACTATAGTAGGATTACAATGACTCAGAGAGAGAGAGAGAGAGAGAGAGAGAGAGAGAGAGAGAGAGAGAGAGAGAGAGAGAGAGAGAGAGAGAGAGAGAGAGAGAGAGAGAGAGAGAGAGAGAGAGAGAGGCAGTCAGCAGCCAATCAGGAGTTAGCCACTCATGATGTCACTGCAGTGGGTGGGGGAGGGCTGAGGGGGCTAGCTAGTTACCCTATGTGAAATAAAAATCCTGCAACTTTTTTTAAATATGCACTGCAGCGTGCAGATGAGAGCTTATCCGTTTACGCGTCTGGGTGCACTTACTGGATGTATGATTGCATAGAGCTTACAATGGACTCTACAGACAAGGCCCCTGACTTTACAGATGACCCTGACAAAGATTTGGCAGATGTGATAGGTGACAAAGCTGGTCTTGCCATGGAATTGGAAAGTGACAAGAAAGCGGACAATGACATAGATTATGAAGGGTGGCTCCTATGGAGAATTAGCAAGACATTAGTAATTATACCTTCAATTTTCTGACTAGTATGGTGCACAATATTGGAAATCATATCATATATTTTGAACAAGTCCCATGCCATTTCTTCTGAATTTACTGACCTCGCATCTCCTATCAAACATTCAACAACACTGGATATGTTCACAGTTGGTCAATCTTCCATACTATTGGCCCATGTTATGGACTTCTCTACATCTGAGTTTCAAGGTGGTTTCTCTGCCATGATTTTATATTCCCATAGCTTGCCTGGTAATACATAATTATCATATCTACTTTCATCTAAATAACTGGTCAATTAATTAATTAACCTGTTTCTTACTATGGTCTGACCATTCTGAATTGAGCGTTTAGGCATTGTCATTTCCAGGGATTCCCTGGCTTGTGGCGCTGCCACACTTATACCAAGATACACCTCATGTCAGGTACTTGCTACCTCAAAATTAAATTGTGTTGTAGTATATACAGGGTGTAATGTGAGTTTCTGCAAATACTGAAAGAGGTGAAAGAACATGTAATCCTAAGTAGAAAATGCTCCATACACATATGCATTTTAAGGCCTTGTTTATCTGTCAGAGGAGTTGAAAATGTAAGGAACTCATGGGTGTACTATGCGTATAGCTATGAGGTGACGGACAGACAATTACATTGTCACGGAGGTACCACGTGCTCAAATTACGAATGGTTTAATCTTATTTTTTGCAGGCCATGGAATATTACAGAAAGAGGAGAAATGAGATGGAAGGAGAGGCTGGTACCATGGCTGAGTCACCAGCCATGGTGTCCACCCTCACTAGCTTCAGTCAGGACCATGATAGTTCAGCCGCTTTGCGAAAGAAGACGAGAGTGACTACCTTCCTGGTGGGCACTAGTATAAAGTAGCAACCGGAGAATAGGCATACTTGGGAAACTCCGGTAAAGAAAAAAAAAAAAAAACGCACGCATCAAACCACCCCTTGGGTCATGTGGAAGAGTCTGAACCTCTTTGAAGAAAGTATGGACCTCTATTTTGATTTTCATATAGTTAGGTTATATGATATGGCAACATTACTTATTATTTCAACAGGCACCACAGAAAAACGTTTTGGATACTTGAATTAAAAATGCTATATCGTTCTTAGTTCTCAACCAATCCTTTTTATGTTTGTTGTTTTGAAAACTACATTAAACGTACTATAAAACCTCTTCAGTAAAAATTACTGTGAAGTAGATTGTTATAGGTGTAAATCTTATCTGAACTTTGATGGCCGTTTTCTCAAAATAACTTTTTTGACTGGTTATGATGCTTCTAAGTGTAACTACTTTTTAATTATTGAGCAATTTTTAATCTGTTCAGTTTATTTTGCAGAGTATGATAAACAAAAGATCTAACATTGGCAGATTTTTTATGTTAAATAATAAGGTTTTCCTGCAATAAAAAAAAGTTTTAATTTTGATTTTTTTAGTATTGATTATATCGTAAAAAGTTATCAGTATTTTAAAATTTACCCAAAGCATTTTATAGATATGTAAATCTTCTTTAAAATTAGATCTTGAAATACACAATACAAGCAAAATTAGAGAAGCAGTAAAAGTTTAAATTTCCTTTTATTTTCTTAATTAAAAATTATTTAAAAATAATAATAATAATAATAATAATAATTAGAATTGCTTTTTTTTTTTTGTCTGAAGCATTTTTTTCATAGTCTGAACATTGTTATAATTTCATGAAAATTGAACAATTCTTTCTATATAAACCTGAATCCAAGGCAGCCCCCTTAAGAGCTGTTGCCAAACACGTAAAGCCACCAAAGTGCCTTGACTTTTACCTCGATGGTGGTGTGGCAAAAAGTCGTAACTACAGAATAAAAATATAACATCATAGTTTAAGGGAAATATCATATCTAAAAGGAAACCTATCACATTTTAATGAAATTCACAATGGAGAGAGAGAGAGAGAGAGAGAGAGAGAGAGAGAGAGAGAGAGAGAGAGAGAGAGAGAGAGAGAGAGAGAGAGAGAGAGAGAGAGAGAGAGAGAGAGAGAGAGAGAGAGAGAGATTTTTTCTCGAATTCTAATGATTCATAGGCAAGTATAGATCTCTGATAGAAATAAATTTGCATGAAATGTAGATTGTATAGAGAGAGAGAGAGAGAGAGAGAGAGAGAGAGAGAGAGAGAGAGAGAGAGAGGTGTGTTGGGAGCGAGGTTATAAGTGACACATAGGCTCTAATCCAGTGGTTCTCAAACTATGGGTCGCGACCCAAAGTTGGGTCGCGAGATCAATTTTGATGGGTCGCAGGAACATTATCATGCTTTCAGTGTTTCAGTGTATTTCAGTTACTTAATTGAATTATTCTTCTTTAACCACAAATTACTTTCGTTATGTATGTTCATCTTCCTCCTACCTCCCTCCTCCTGGGCCCCACGTAATGGTGGGGCCCAGGAACAAGCAGTGCCATGGATTCTATTAATTTAGTTTTGTGAATTAAAAGCAGTGCCATGGACTCTATTAATTTAGTTTTGTGGATGAAAAGCAGTGCCATAGATTCTATTAATTTAGTTTTGTGAAAAGGAAAAGCAGTGCCATGGATCCCACTAGTTTAGTTTTGTGAATGAAAAGCTGCACACATTATTTATTTTTTCCAAAATAAAGTGTATATATCATTGTACATTTTCTTTCTCTTTACTCTGGGTCGCGAAGGAATGAAATGTTTTAAATAGGGTCGCTCATGAAAAAGTCTGAGAACCACTGCTCTAATCTGATAATTGCCCAGTAGAAGATTTTGCAGTGCCACAAGCCAGGGAATCCCCAGAAAAGACAATGCTTAAATGCTCAATTCAAAATGGTCAGACCATAATATCTTACTTTTTCTCTGTTGGAGCCACTCTTCGTATTATTATGAAGATTGACTCCTATGGAGAAATAACAAGATATTAGTAAGAAACAGGTTAGTTCATTTATAAACCAGTTATTTAGAGATGTGAGGTCAGTAAATTCAGAAGAAATAGCATGGGGCTCGTTCATAACATCTGATAGATTTCCAATATTGTGCACCATACTAATCACAAAATTGAAAGTATAATTGCAGAAATTTCTCAGAGGTCTTCAAATAATGATAAACTCCCAACATGCATCATTGAAAAGTTTTTTTTTATTGTATGCACGTGGTTTATTACACCAAAACAAATATAAAGCACTTTTTTGGGGAAGAGTTTGGTCACCCTGTATTTGGTCCAGTAATGTTTGTGAATAGATTTGGATTTTTAAATTCAAACCTAACTTTTGACAATGTTGATACCAGACATCAGGGATGGCTAGATGATCAGTTTGCTGCAGTCAGGGTTCTTTTTAAAAATTTTAATGATCACACGCATGCTGTTCAGTGTTGGAGAAAGGTGACTTCTTGACCATTGATGAAACTTTATATTCTTGTAGAAATCAAATAGAATTCAGGCAGTACAATAAGAGCAAACCTAAACAATATGACCTATTGTATAAATTTGTGAACATGGTAAGAATTCCATCCACCTTCGGGATGATAGTATACTCGGGTAAACCTTCCGGAAAGGAAAGCGTGGACCTCATTACATCCGTGGGTCACTTTCAACAGCGAAGGTTCTTTTAAGTTAAATATAAGAATTTGTTGACCTCAGTGGTGGTCTAGACCGATTGTGTACCAGCCTAGAGTTGTTTGAGTGCCTTTAAATACAAGGTATTGCCAGTATAGGTACTGTAGATTGCATGAGATAAAGGCAGTCACTGGAAGGGAAGAGATCACTCTAAGTGTACCAGACTAAAGATAATGAGGAAAATGACTGAATTATCATGTAGTATCCATCAAAAGTAATGGTAAGAAAAAAAAGTATTGCTTTTCAGTACAGTCCCCCCTATAAAATTTGGAATTACCAAGAATGGTGGTGAAAGAAAGCCAGCCATATATAAATTTTATGATTTTACTAAGGGAGGAACTGACATAATAGATCAGAGAATAAATTTTTACACAGTGCACACTAAATCTTGCATCTGGACAATGAATACCCTAGGATTATTTGCAGACAAAACTTGTTAGCCTGCATTGTTATATGGATATATAATGTAGCCACTGTAAATCTATATTTATTTTATTACACTTTTCTTTGCTGACACAGGCTGTTAGCCTTTAATGCTGTATGGATATATTATAATATACACTTTATGTAAAGGTTACAGATTTATTTCTTCACAGAAGCTGTTAGCCTGCAAAGTTATATACGTATACATCAGTCAAGTAAAAGTATAATTATTATAGATTTATCTGCTGACAAAAGGCTATTAGCCTATAATGCTATATGGATATATTATATAGGTAATAATTATAAAGGTTTTATTATACTGTAGAACCTCAATTTTTTTTTACATAATTCGTTCCTGAATACCATTCGAAATCCAAATTGTGTGAAAACCGAAACAATTTTCCTCATAGAAACCAATGTAAAATAGATTAATCTGTTTTGAGACACTGATCCACCATTTCTTAAGTGGGTAATGACCTATGCTCCCACTGCTAAGATGGCTGCTCCAATGACCTACACTCCCACTGCTAAGATAGCCGCTCCAGAACATTTCCACCTTAGAAACTTTCTATCCCAAAATGATGTATTTAATGTACTTGTGACACAAAACTCATCAAAAGATATTATTTAGATCTTGAAGGGATTCTCTTTCTCACCGATCAAATGAGGAAAGCATTACAGAGTGACACAGAAAGGAGCAGCCCACTCACCATCATAATGAAGGTAATCTTTCATCTTTTTGCTGGGAAAAGCAACTGGGAAAATGCAGTTGTGCAGTAATGATAGTGTTGTGTGTCACAGAGAGAGCCACAGGTGGCTCAGGATTACTCCTGAGTGCCGAATCTTGTTTGTTTACATAAAGGAACTTCTTCAACGGGATCACATTTAATTTATTTCAAAGATTGAATTACTGTCTTACCCTCTGTGTCTCTCCTCTAAATATATAAAAACGAAGGAAATATAGAAACTATAAATTAGTAATAAATGGCAGATTTTGCTGTCTTCTAGTATTTTAAATCAAGTAACTTTGAAAAACCGAATTATGGTACAGCAACGGAAGCGGAATGAGTAAATTTTTTTGTTAAAAAACCAAGTTGTTCGGAAAGAAGACGTTCGGTAACTGTAGTTTTATTTGCTGAGAAGGCCATGTGGTATGTATGGTGAACTTGTCCCCATACAGCAGAACTTCTGAATTCCATCTAACACTGCTAGTAACATAATTGTTGCGCCCATCCCTCACTCCGGGTGGGCATGCTATCCACACGGGCACGGGTCGAGAAACAAGAGCAGCGGAGCCTCAAATAAGTCACACTCTGAACGCCGGTGTAGACGTTTCAGGACACTCCCCCTAAACGTGACTCCTGGAGTCACTTGAAACTAGTTTGAAAGCACTCCCCAGTCAATTGAATCTAGTTTGACAGCACTCCCCAGTCAACTGAAACTGCGTTTCATATGACTCCCCATCAGGTTGAAATGACTCCCATAATTTGCTAATTGAGAAAACATTTTATTAACAATAATTACCATACAAACAATAACTTGTTACCATACAATGCATAACTTGTTACAAGACTAGCCCTACACACCCATAACTACATTATAATGGATGCCAGACTCATTTTCAAAATACATTGACTCCTTTACCACTTCTTTACCATTTGGCCTGTGTATATACCAAGTTAGTTCTAGCCCAAACTTTGCCCACACACAGATATTAACATTAAACATGTTGGCAGCTGCTAATATCTCCGTTGTTGTTCCCCACACCTTATCATTACGCATAGATTCCACTTTGATCTCTTCATTGCAGGTCATGAAATCACAAACCATGCTCCTGACAACGGTATGTTGATCCTCATCTCCTGTTATGGCAAACGATAATGCACGGAAGAGACAATTCCCGTCACCTTTAATTATTTTTACATTAAGAGGTTCGCTAGTGTTTTTTAAGGTCTTGTTTGTTTCCCCGCATGGCCTCAACTTCTTGAATATTAGACGTCCACCAGAGTGAGAGCAGATAGTTCGTTGTGTTGCAACTGTCAATGGCGAGAACTTGTAGGTTATCTCCTCTTTCTGAATGTCTATAATCTGAACACTTGATGATGGAGATGCAAGTGCTGAAGTTTCTGTTTGTCTTTCGAAGAAGGGCTTTAGGTTGTATTCATTTACTTTAGTCTTGAGGGGGACTTTTGTTGATGGATGAATAAGGGAATATAGCCCCTTCTCACAAACTTGAGCTACTTCGGTTTGTTTACCTCCTTTCCTGTCAGCCCTGCAAAGATTGTAACACAACACCTTGTCGCCCACAATAAAATTCTTTTATTTATATCGCCTCTTTGCAAAATCAGTTTGCTGTTTTGCCTGCGCTTGCTCAATGTTAGCCTCAGCTTTCTTGAAGACAACATCCTGTAAGATAAAAAAAAATACTGTTGTACAATATTTTTGATAAAAAAAATACTGTTGTAGTACAATATTTTTGATATGTGGATAAATTATTTTGTGTATATCTGCCACATAACCTAGCCAAACCTCATCTGGATATGGTATGATATAAAGAATTAAATTCAGGGGATAACATTTCAAAGGATTAAAGGAAAATTCTTTGATACAGTACTCAAAAACAATATCCTTAAATATAATATATAGATACAACTGTGACTGTTATTCTGAAGTCCTTGGTGGGCAAAACGTAAATAAACCTAGATTAAATATATACGATTTAGGATAACTTTTGCATTAAAAATATTACCTCTAATATTTTGCGCTTTGAGAGTGTTGCATGGAAGTCCGACTCCTCAAATTCAGGATCGTCTAGATTCAAAGTACAATCAGCTAGCTCATGGTCCACATCAAGAGGAAGGACAGGTTCACGACCGTACAGCATCTTGAAGGGTGAAAACTTCGTGGAGGCCTGGACTGTAGATCTAAAACAGAAACAATGGAATTGAAACACCAAATAACCATATAGAATTTTCCTTAAGTACTAACATTTAACCGGATATTAGACCTACTTACCTCAGTGCAAATAAGATACCATGCAAACCTTTATCCCAGTTTTCATGTCGATCATTCAGAGTTCGAAGGAGAAGATTCTGAACAGTTCGGTTGCTACGCTCAACTAATACATTTGCCTTAAAATAATAAAAAAAAAATAAGTGGACAATAAAGGTTTACATAGTCAATTATACAGACAATTATACAGGAGGATATAAATACAGATAAATAAGTAGATTAATAAGAAATATACAGATAAATAAATAGACAAATAAACAGATAAATTAATAGACACACAAATCCAGATAAATAAATACACATAAATAAGTAAACAGACAGACAAACAATAAATAACTTAATAGACAGGTAACATAGACCTTACCGAACCTTATTTAGTATATGATGATTACTTACTTGAGGATGATAAGCGGATGTGATTCTTTGCGTTGTTCCTGTGAGCGTATGAAGCTCTGATGAAACATAGTTCACAAATTCTTTGCCCTGGTCGTTGATTTGTATGGCAACACATCCATGCCGACAAATTATGTCCTCATACAAGAAGTGTGCAAGCTCTACACCTTGTTTTGATTTTAAAGGTCGAGCCTCAATCCACTTCGAAAAATAGCAAACGGCCATCATAATGGTGACATTACCGTTGGATGATCTGAAAAAAAAAAGTAGTGTAAAGCACCCTACCGAACCTTACCAGATCAAAAACAAAGGTCGCAAACAATCTTTGGCATTTTGGCATTTTTGGCATTGTAATGCATAGTATGGGATTTTAAAGTTCAGTAATATCAAATTAAAACAAAAAATGTTTATCATTAAAAACTTAATAGTCAGTATTATAAAATAATAGTAATATTGCACTTATATACAGATTTTATAAACTTAAAACTCACGTTGGCAATTAACATAGGTCTACGCCAATTTGGTACATGTTTTGAGGCTTAATTAGGACATTGTAGAGTTTCGGATCAACTTTCTTGAACACAGTGCTGGCTTTCTGGCACCCTAGGCAGGTTTTTATGGTTTCCGACACATCTGCTATAACGTTACGCCACCAATACCTCTGCATTACGCGATCGATGACTTTATCCCTGCCAACATGACTTCCCAAAGCAACAGCTTCGTCTCTGTCACCAACTCCTTGATGACAGGACAGCACAATGTCTAGCTGGCATTGGTGATCCCTAACCACCCGAAGAAATCTAACTTCTGCAACCATATGTAGCAATTATAGGCAACCCTTTCAATAAATATTGGTTAAGGTTATTGCTTTTGAATTTACTCTTAAAAGGTTAGGTAAAGTCTAAGCTTGTCCTGATCACTCAATTATTTCTCATAATGTTTAGTATGAATATCTGGATGAGCCTCACCAGTAATTTTCTAAATACAGTACCCCCATTAGTTAAAGCTGAGGCTTAGATATTTTTTTTTTCCTAAATACGTCGGTATCTCAAATATACTACTTATACTTATAACTGGTACTTACCGGTTATATCTTTCCTGTTTGGTTTATGGACAAATTTTAGACAGTCGTCTTGGATAACAAATGCCCGACATTTCCTTCGAAAATTCGCCTTATTCCCCTTATCATTTCCACTACGCACTGGGTATTTTTTTTTGACCGCAAATATTCTTCCACCTCGTCCATTTCACTAGCGAACTCCATGGTGGCTCTGTAGACACTGACAAATAACAAGCCAACACAAGCCTTGTTAACTTTATTTCAGATTCACTTCAAAGAAGGTTTATTCGAATGTGGATTCATTTCAAACTAAGTTCATTTGACTGTTTGATGGTGGATTTATTTCAAACGGGTGAGGAGTCACCTGAAACTAGTTTCAAGTGACGGGGAGTCGACTGAATCTAGTTTCATCTGACTGGGGGAATCATCTGAAACAGGGAGTTATTTGAAACGGCTACACCAGGACAAGGCACACACACACGAGGCCGGGGCACAAGGGAAAACACGGGCACTATTTCCTAGGTTTATTGACAAATTCTCCGCAAGTACACTGCTTTACAAGTTCACAGGGGCACACACCACAAGTCTCCCAGGGCACGACAGGCACTCAACAGGGCACTCAACAGGCAGGAAAACACTTCCAAAACAGGCAGGCACACGCTCGCTTCCTCTTGGGCCACGTGTCTCCGCTCTCTCTTTTCCCGCCTCTCCCAGTGCTGCCACCCGCACCCATACCCCTGGTGTAACATTATGTTGATGGTGAGCTTCCACTGAGAAAGCTACTCAAATAAGAAAACTCTGTGATATACCTGCAGTTACCTGACTTTGATTAAATGGTGAATCAAGTCTTATTCACTGTGCTTTTCTCTTACAATGGCCTGTCCTCTGTGCTCTTTTGTTAATCAGGGGGTGGAATTCCTAGTTAGAAAAAATACTGTACATGTGTTTGTTACCCATTTGTTTGTGTGTAGAACTAATGTTTGCACCCTCGCTGATACTGAATGATGAAACTACTGTGTGCAGGATTGCGCGAAAGCAAACTCATGAGATCACTGGATTCTACATTGGATGAGGAACTGAGCCTCCCATCCCTATGTCAATCTGCAAACAGTTGTCATAACTCTCATTATAATCATGGCAGCTTGAACTAGAGCATCTCAGAAATGTCCAGCTTATCGCAGCCAGGAACTGCAATAATTTGTTTCTGTAAAGCTAGGGTTTGCTTTCTTGATAAAGTTATAAGTAAATGTATGAAGTCTGACAGTAATATATATATATATATATATATATATATATATATATATATATATATATATATATATATATATATATATATATATATATATATATATATATATATATATATATATATATATATATATATATATATATATATATATATATATATATATATATATATATATATATATATATATATATATATATATATATATATATATATATATATATATATATATATATATATATATATATATATATATATATATATATATTAAGGGTGTATATGGGCAGGAGTCTTTCTCTAATACATATCTCATTGAATGTGATAGCTAGTTGAGCATTTATTATTTTTCTTAAGATATTTGTCTTATATTCTTTTTTAATTGGCTGTATGACTTCGCCGAAGCTAGTCATTTTCGCTAGATCGTTAGACGGCGTGGCAATGGGTTCTCCTCTCGGTGTACTCTTGGCAAACTTCTTCATGGGTTGGATCGAGGAGGAAGTTTTCAAGATAGTAAAAAAGCCGGATATATATTGCCGTTATATTGACGACATTTTCATCAAGACAAAGGACGCAGCCGAAGCAGAGCATCTTAGACTTCACCTCCAAGAAACATCTGGGCTAACATTTACTATGGAAAACAGCAAAGATGGAGCCATGCCCTTTCTCGACGTCCTAGTGCAACAAGAAGAAGGAAGATTTACCACCAGCGTCTACACAAAACCAACGAATCCTGGACTCTGCTTGAACGGACGAAGTGAGTGCCCCACGAGGTACAAGGATTCCACTATCTCAGCCTACATCAGAAGAGCGCTTACACACTGCAGCACGTGGAAACAAATCCACCAAGAAATACAGCGCTCAACTCAAGTCCTCATAAACAACAATTTCAGTGAAAAGGACATCAACCGCCTAGTAAAGAAAATTGTCGACAGCTGGCATAACAAGAAGCAACAAGAGGATAAGAAAGGGAACATCAACATATTCTATAAAGCAACTTTCTCTACCGCCTACGAAGAAGATGAGAGGGCCATCACGCAGATTGTGAAGAGGAACATCAAGCCTTCCGACCCTGACAAACAAGTTAAACTGATAATTTATTACAACACCAAGAAAACCAGCCATCTTCTTCTAAAAAATAACCCCTCAAAAGAGAAAGAGATCCTTCAGAAGTCACATGTCATATATAAGTTTACGTGTAACCAAGGAAACTGAGAAGTCCTTCCCTCCACCTATGTTGGCATGACGACAACAAGACTCTCCCAACGACTAACTTTCCACCTCGCAACAGGAGCACCCAAGAAACATCTGAAGGAGAAGCATAACATAAACATCACAAGAGGAATGCTAGTAGATAAAACGGAGATCCTAACTACATGCCCAGACACCAGGCGTCTCCCCATCTTAGAAGCACTATATATAAAAGAGACAAACCCCACATTAAATCAACAATCCGAAGATCTACAAGCATTACCAAGCGCGCGTAGACCCAGCTTGGATAGCAACCTAGCACAGCCCGCGACAGCCGTCAGCCAATCAGAGACCAGGACGCGCAGCGGGGTGACAAGCCTACCGGTATAAATACACCCCCCCTCCCCGCAATCAGCTTGAGCCATTCTCTCCGACACCCTCAAAACGGATAGATCTTCGCTACTGAAGAAGGGTCAAGGACCCGAAATCGCGATCTAGCGAAAATGACTAGCTTCGGCGAAGTCATACAGCCAATTAAAAAAGAATATAAGACAATCATAAGATATAAGGAAAATATCTTAAGAAAAATAATAAATGCTCAACTAGCTATCACATTCAATGATATATATATATATATATATATATATATATATATATATATATATATATATATATATATATATATATATATATATATATATATATATATATATATATATATATATATATATATATTTATTTATTTATTTATTTATTTATTTATTGTCATGTTATTGGCCGAGTTTACCTTGAATGGGATCACGTTTTCTTAGAGTCAACGTGTTCCGGTTATATGCCATTTGGGCATTATCCTTATTAATGTTATAAGTAGTGTAAGGCTTATTTACCCATTTTATATCATGTAGTATTATTCTCTTCATAATTTAAGTTCTCTATATCTTTGTATGTATAAGGGAGGAGGTATAATTGAGGTGGAAAAACGTTGGAAACGAGGGGAGCTTGAGTGGGCAACAACACATTCCAAGGGAGAGCAGAGCGCCTTAGGTCGTGAGGAAAGGTGGAGGGAAGGCGTCTCTCAGGGAAGGATCTTGGTGTGGAGTGGTGATGGAGTGAGTTTGTGGAGGTATTAGTGGTGTAGCGGTATAACCTTGATATCCAGGATCAGGTTAGTGAGTCTTTTGTGGTACCAAGAGCTCTTGTCCGCTGAAATTCGGTTGTTGAGTTGTGCCGGTGACGCTGTTGGAAGGGGTCATAAGTCAAACTGGCAGCCATTTTGTGAGTGGAGGTTGTGGTGTTGACCTTGGAAGCTGGTATTGTGGTGTATTGGTGATTTTGGAGATGATGTTATGGTGTTATGGGTAATCTTTGGTGATGATGGTAATCTCCTATGAGGCTTGAGGAGGTGAAATACGGGAATTATTGTCTGGGGACGTGGTAATGGCGTCTGGGTAAATTCCTGCGGTTGAGGGGAAATATTTCTGTGACTGGTGGAGGTGTAAACGGGTTCTGGTGTTGTGCGAAGTGACGAGAACATCATGTAGTAACATGTACTACCTTATGTTGTTTGTGAATTATTATTAGTATTAATATATGTGCTTGTAACGTAGAATAATCGTGTTTCCTACTCCCCCAACATTGATCTGGTATTAGAGGTAATTCCAGGTGTGCTGAGTCAAGGTAAAGGTAGAGTGAGAGATAATTCTGGCGATTTCGGATAGGTCGGGTAGGCAAATGGTTTGAAAATGATGATGGTGAAAGCGAGGATAATGATGGGGAGAGTGTAGAGGAAGGTGCTGAGGTCAGTGAGATAAACCTGGGTGCTCTTGGTGGAACAGATGGCCTTTCTAGTAGTGAAAAATTTGAGTTAATGAAAGTTAAAATACAGATGCAGAGGGAGCAGAAGCAGCAAGAGATGGAGTTAAAGAGGGAGCAGATACAGATGCAAAAAGAGATTGAGATAGCAAAGATTAGAGCAGAAAGTAAAAATAAAGTAAATGAGACCAGGGCAGGAAATGGTGCCCAAGTCAACGGGGATTTAGAGAGAAAGGCCATCAGTATGCTTAACTTTGTGGAAGGGGAGCAAGAAAACTTCCTCGTTCAATTTGAAAAAAACTGCAAAGATGATGGGATGGAATGAAAATGATTGGGCATTACTCGTTCAGTCTAAATTTGAGGGAATGGCCCGAGGGGTATATGTGAATTTGAGTGAGCGAGACGCGTGTGATTATGAAGCGGTGTTGGGATCAACCCTTCTATGTCTGAGTGTGTACCGGGAAAGGTTCTGAAGGACAACAAAACGCCCAGGTGATACTTATCTCGGGATGGCTCGAGAGGTTATCCTTAAACTGAACCGGTGGCTGAAGGCCGAGGAAGCCACTACAGTTGAGGAGATAAAAGGAGTTATGCAGATGGAACAATTTATGAGCCAAATGCCCCTCAGTGTAAAATATGAGCTTGTACCACACGACGTGAAAGATGTGGTGGAAGCCAGATGCAGAGCTGACAAGTACTGTGCGGTCCATGGGCTGAACGGAGATGAACACCATGGAGGGAGAAGGCCATTCTCCAACAAAAATGATGGTCATCAGAGATATAAGAATGACCGCCAGATGAGCTCGACATCAGTCCACAGATCAAACCAGCCCCGCCCTAACAACTATAGTTTTTCCCACACTTACACCATGCCCCCGCCAGCCGACCACAACGTGAGGTCTACGCCCTATAGGAGTAGGCCCAGGAGCACTACTTATTACCAGAAGGATAGTGGTGATGAAGGTGCAGTTAAGTGCCTTGGATGTGGAAGTAGCGGGCATAGGAAGTACCAGTGTCCGAAGGGACGGCCGAAGCCAGTGGGAGCAGTTGCCGCCCAAAGAGACCTGGTAAAGTATGTGGAGAATATGAATGCAGAGATACAAGAGGAGCTGCCGAAAGATGAGGGCTTTGAACACTTCACCAGTAAGGGCACAGTGAAAGCGGAGGGAAGTCCAGAGAAGGTGATCAGAATCCTTCGGGATACAGGAGCTAACCAGAGTCTGATCTTAAGTAGTGTACTCCCATGGAATGAGGAGACCAGCACTGGCAGAGAGGTCTCATGCAAGGGTGCAGGAGGCAAGTTCAGTATTCCCCTGCACAAAGTTTGGCTGGACTGTGGATACGTCACTGGAGAGGTGACGGTGGGAGTGAAGGAGACACTGCCCGTAGATGGAGTGGATATGCTGGTTGGGAATGACCTGGTTGGAGGTAGAGTTATCCCTAGACTTCAGATGGTAGACAACCCTTTGATAGGGATGACAGAAACCACCACTCTGGCAGAAGTCCCTCCCTCAACAGATGGGGAGGCAGAGGTGCCTGAATTGTTCCCAGTCTGCGCAGTGACACGAGCGATGGCCCGGAAGGAATGCATGGACACCGAGGGAGCAACGCAGGAGGACGAAGGCCTGGGTGTTCTTTTCAAGGAACCTGATGAAAAAGGAACTAACCCAGAGTGTGCGAGTGATGAACCGATTGTAGGTCAGGTGAAGCCCAACCTTGATTTTCTGGTAGAAAAGAGCGAGTTGATAAAAGCTCAGGAGAGTGATGAAAGCTTGAAGTCTATTTGGAATGAGGCTAAAAGGCTGGGTGAACTTGACAATGAGTACGTGGGTTACTATGTGGATAACGGGGTATTAATGAGAAGTTGGAGGCCCCTGACATCCCCAACCTCTGATCACTGGATGGTGAAAAGGCAAATTGTGGTGCCACGGGTGTATAGGAAGAAAATTTTGGAGATGGCACACGAAGGTAATCTGGCAGGACACCTGGGGGTCAGAAAACCCTAGGAAAGATCCTGTGTCATTTTTACTGGCCCAGAGTGAGAGGTGATGTGAAAGAGTTTTGTAAAACTTGTGGTTTGTGTCAGAAGGTGGGCAAGCCGAACCAGGTGATTCGCCCTGCCCCCCTTCACCCTATACCTGTGGTCGACGAGCCTTTCAGTAAGGTGGTAATAGACTGTGTAGGTCCTTTACCAAGGACCCGGAGGGGAAACCAGTATTTGCTGACTATTATGTGTATGTCATCCAGGTTTCCTGAGGCCATTCCCCTCAAGAGTATAAACTCTAAAAACATTGTGAGGGAACTGGTGAAATTTTTCTCTTGGGTGGGAATTCCTAAGGTGTTGCAGTCAGACCAGGGAAGTAATTTCACTTCTCGCGCGTTCAAGGAAATCCTAAAGGGTCTAAAGATCGAACAGAGACTGTCGAGTGCTTATCATCCTCAGTCTCAGGGTTGTGTAGAAAGATTTCACCAAACTCTTAAAAACACTCTAAGGATGTATTGTGAGGAGATGAGTGTTCAGTGGGATGAGGCATTGCCACTACCCTTGTTCGCGTTAAGGGACAGTGTGCAGGAGTCAACTGGTTTCAGCCCATTTGAGTTAGTGTATGGGCATGAGGTGAACGGTCCTATAAGGATGGTGAAAGAAAAATGGTTAGGAGCAGAGGAGCCTCCTACTGTGGTGAAATATGTATCTGATTTCAAGGACAGATTGATGAGAGCTAGGGAAATTGTTCGGGAAAATTTGAAAAATAGTCAGTGAGATGAAAGGCTGGTATGACAAGAAGGCGAGGGCCAGATCTTTCCAGCCTGGGGACAAGGTCTTGGTTCTTTTCCCATTGCAGGGTGATCCTTTCAAAGCCAGGTTCAGCGGGCCTTGGGAGATTGAGAGGAAAATGAGTGATGTAAATTACATTGTAAAAACTCCAGGGAGGAAGAAAAAGAACCAGTTGTGTCATGTAAACATGTTGAAGCCATTTCATGAAAGGGACAGAGAAAATGGAGGTGATGTAGTAGAAGGAGTAAGAATTGTGAGTGTTGTGAATGTAACCACTGAGGCGGAAGAGAAGTGGTCCGAAGTGAAACTGAGTAGGTGTGAAGGGATGGTGCTAGAGAACTCAGCTGTGTTAGGGAATTTAAATGATAAACTGGGGCACATGGAGCTAGAAAAGAAGGAAAGGATTAGGGAGATAATTGAAAGATTCAATTCTTTGTTCCTCGATGCACCTAGGAAAACTAATGTGGTGGTACATGATGTGGATGTTGGGGGGGCTGAACCCATCAAACAGCATCCCTACAGAGTTAACCCACAGAAAAGAGAGATCATGAGAAAAAAAAGTAGAGTATATTCTGGAATACGACTTGATTGATCCCAGTGAGAGCCCATGGAGCTCGCCATGTGTACTGGTGCCCAAGCCTGGTCAAGAGAGTTTCCGTTTCTGTACGGACTATAGGAATGTTAACATGGTGACAAAACCTGATGCTTACCCTATCCCTAGAGTTGATGATTGTATAGATCATGTGGGAAGTGACAACTTCATAACAAAAATTGACTTGTTAAAGGGATACTGGCAAGTAGGACTCACTGAGAGGGCAAAAGCCATATCAGCTTTTGCCACCATGGATGGATTATACCAGTACAAAGTTCTTCCGTTTGGGATGAAGAACAGTGGGAGTTCTTTTCAGAGGTTAATGAACAGAGTACTGAAGGGCTTGAAGGGATGTTCTGTGTACATAGATGATATATTGTTGTACACTGAGAGTTGGGAAGAGCATGTGCAGCTGCTGGAGGAAGTGTTCAAGAGGCTGGATGATGCCGACCTTACTGTCAACTTAGCAAAAAGTAATTTCGTGCAAGCTAATGTGGAGTACTTAGGTTTCAAGGTTGGAAAAGGTGAAGTGAGAACCGTGGAAGCCAAGGTGAAAGACATTGTAAATCTCCCTCCACCCACCAATAGGAAGGAGATACTGAGATACTTAGGGGCCAGTGGATATTACAGGCGATTTTGTAAGAATTTCTCTGATGTTGCCATGCCCCTGACCAAGTTGCTGAATAAGAAGTCAAAATTTTGTTGGGATGAGGTCTGTGAGGAAGCTTTTGTGGAGATTAAGAAAATGTTGGTCAGTGCCCCAGTGCTGCGCATGCCTGATTATGAAAAACCATTTGTATTGTATGTGGATGCCAGTCAGAATGGTGTGGATGGTGTGTTAATGCAAGAACATGAGGGAATGGAGCACCCCATAGGCTATTATTCTAAAAAGTTGTTACCATATCAAAGGGCTTACAGCACTATTGAGAAAAAGGCTTTGGGCCTAGTGCTGAGTTTGAGTCATTTTGAAGTGTACGTCAAAGGGACTGGACAGCCTGTGCAGGTCTTCACCAACCACAATCCGCTCATTTTCTTGCATAAAATGAAAAACTCCAATCAGAGGCTGATGAGGTGGTGCCTGGTCTTACAGGACTATGACTTAGAGATTCACCATGTGAAAGGCAGTGAGAATATTATTGCCGATGCATTGTCCCGTGCACCATCTAGTCGTGAGGCATCCTAAATCAGGTGCCTCACGCCTCTTTTGGGAAGGGGATGTCATGTTATTGGCCGAGTTTACCTTGAATGGGATCACGTTTTCTTAATGTCACCGTGTTCCGGTTACCTGCCATTCGGGCATTATCCTTATTATTGTTATAAGTAGTGTAAGGCTTATTTACCCATTTTATATCATGTAGTATTATTCTCTTCATAATTTAAGTTTTCCATATCTTTGTATGTATAAGGGAGGAAGTATAATTGAGGTGGAAATACGTTGGAAACGAGGGGAGCTTGAGTGGGCAACAACACATTCCAAGGAGGGGAGAGCAGAGCGCCTTAGGTCGTGAGGAAAGGTGGAGGGAAGGCGTCTCTCAGGGAAGGATCTTGGTGTGGAGTGGTGATGGAGTGAGTTTGTGGAGGTATTAGTGGTGTAGCGGTATAACCTTGATATCCAGGATCAGGTTAGTGAGTCTTTTGTGGTACCAAGAGCTCTTGTCCGCTGAAATTCGGGTGTTGAGTTGTGCCGGTGACGCTGTTGGAAGGGGTCATAGGTCAAACTGGCAGCCATTTTGTGAGTGGAAGTTGTGGTGTTGACCTTGGAAGCTGGTATTGTGGTGTATTGGTGATTTTGGGGATGATGTTATGGTGTTATGGGTAATCTTTGGTGATGATGGTAATCTCCTATGAGGCTTGAGGAGGTGAAATACGGGAATTATTGTCTGGGGACGCGGTAATGGCGTCTGGGTAAATTCCTGCGGTTGAGGGGAAATATTTCTGTGACTGGTGGAGGTGTAAACGGGTTCTGGTGTTGTGGGAAGTGACGAGAACGTCATGTAGTAACATGTACTACCTCATGTTGTTTGCGAATTATTATTAGTATTAATATATGTGCTTGTAACGTAGAATAATCGTGTTTCCTACTCCCCCAACATTGATCTGGTATTAGAGGTAATTCCAGGTGTGCTGAGTCAAGGTAAAGGTAGAGTGAGAGATAATTCTGGCGATTTCGGATAGGTCGGGTAGGCACTCGAAGCCCTTAAAAATCCAGACCTTTAAAACTTTCCGGGATCAGTGTAACGCCCACTTTCTTGGAAAGATAACCGGTATCGTACGATCGTAAGTAAGTAAGCGATCGTGACAATAATATATATATATATATATATATATATATATATATATATATATATATATATATATATATATATATATATATAATGCAGAGAGAGAGAGAAAAAGAAAATTAAATAAAAAAAATATTTGACTTACAGCAAACATCCATTTCAACATTTATTTTGATATCTAAGTGCATGGCTTCAAATCACAACAGATTCTGCAAAGATGTAGAAGCAGTCATTGGCTTTATAGTCTCATATGAATTTCAATTGTTTTCCTTACAATCACGAATAATTACTTTTAAACTATAATTTTTGCTGTTGTCTGTTTTGCGCCAAAATTCAACTACTAAATAAAACCACTTTCAAAAAGGCAGAATTTGGGGAAAATGTTTGGTCTGATACATGTGAGTTGGTCCCCGGCTCAGATTCTGGTAACAGTTTTTCAGTGTGGCTAAAACTTGCTTAGCTAAGTAAGCAGATATTCATCCATTGTAAACCCACAGTAGTATTCATAACATCTGCCTGCAGGTTCATAATGTTCTCTCTCTCTCTCTCTCTCTCTCTCTCTCTCTCTCTCTCTCTCTCTCTCTCTCTCTCTCTCTCTCTCTCTCTCTCAACATTATCTATTGAAATAATAATAATAATATAATAATAATAATAATAATAATAATAATAATAATAATAATAATAATAACAGCAATAATAGTAATAATGTGTGTGTGTGTGTGTGTGTATGTGTGTCCCATATTATAAAATATAGGGTGCAACCTCAAGCTTCCACCTTGATGAAAGGTGAAGCCACGGATGGCCTTTCTAGTAGTGAAAAGTTTGAAGTAATGAAACTTCAGTTACAAATGCAGAAGGAAGTGAAGATGCAGTGGGAGCAGTTATGAATGCAGAAGGAAAGTGAGATAGATAAGATAGGAAGAGAAAACGGAAATAAAGTAAATGAGGCCAGGGCAGGAAATGGTACTCAAGGAAATGGGGATGTAGAGAGAAATGTAACCTATGTGCCTAAATTTGTGGAAGGGGAGGAAGAGGATTTTTCCTTCAGTTTGAGAAAACTGCAAAGTTGAGGGGATGGGATGAGGATGAGTGGGCATTGCTGGTCCAGTCTAAATTTGAAGGAAAGGCCAGGGAGGCATATGCGAGTTTGAGTGAACAAGAGGCAAGTGATTATAAAGTGGTACAGAAAGTGGTGTTGGGATCAACCCATGTAAGTCCAGGAGTGTACTGGGAAAGGTCCTGCAGGATCAAAAAACGCCCAGGTGCTACTTACCTTGAGATGGCTTGAGAGTCCGGTCTTAAATTGGAACAGTGGATGAAGGAAGTGAAGGAAGCCACTACAGCCGAGGAGATAAAAGGAGTTCTGCAGATGGAACAATTTATGGACTAAGTGCCCCCCGTTTTAAAATATGAGCTCGTATCACATAAAGTGAAAGATGTGATGGAAGCTGGACACAGGTCTGACAGTTATTGTGAAATCCACGGGCTGAGTAGAAGTGAATACCATGGAGGGAAAAAGTCATTCTCCAGCAAAAGTGATGGTCATCGGAAATATAGGAATGACCACCAGATGAGCTTGATATCATTCCGCAGGCCAAACCCGTCCCGCCCAAACAACTATAATTTGTCCCACAATTACAACATGCCCCCGCCACCCAACCACAACCTGAGGCCTATACCACACAGGATTGGGCCCAGAAGCACTACCTATTACAAGAAGGGTAGTGGTGATGAAGGTACAGTTAATTGCCTTGGATGTGGGGGAAGTGGGCATATGAAGTACTAGTGTCTGAAGGGGAGGCCAAAGCCAGTGGGAGCAGTTGCCGCCCAAAGGGACCTGGTGAAGTACATGGAGAATATGAGTGCACAGATACCAGAGGAGCCACAGAGGGATGAGGGCTTTGAGCATTTCACCAATGAAGGCACAGTGAAACTGGAAGGAAATCCTGAGAAGGTGATCAGAATCCTTCGAGATACAGGAGCTAATCAAAGCCTGATCTTAAGTAGTGTACTACCATGGAATGAGGAGACCAGCACTGGCAGAGAGGTCTCATGCAAGAGTGCAGAAGGCAAGTTTAGTATTCCCCTGCACAAAGTTTGGATGGACTGTGGATACGTCACTGGAGAGGTGACAGTAGGAGTGAAGGAGACACTGCCTGTAGATGGAGTGGATATGTTGGTCAGGAACGACCTGGCTGGAGGTTGAGTCATCTCTAAACTTCAGATGGTAGACAGGCCTCTGGTAGGGATGACAGATACCACCACTCTGGCAGCAGTCCCTCATTCAACAAATGGGGAGGTGGAGGTGACTGAATTGTTCCCAGTCTGCGCGGTGATCTGAGCAATGGCCCGGAGGAGACTCGTGGACACTGAAGGAGCAACACAGGAGGACGAAGGCCTGGGCACCCTGTTCAAGGAACCTGATGAAAAAGGAAATAGCCCAGAGTATGCGAGTGATGAAAAGGTTGTAAGCCAGATGGAGCCCAGCCTTAATTTTGTAGTAGAGAAGAGTGAGTTGATAAAAGCTCAGGAAAGTGGTGAAAGCCTGAAGTTTGTTTGGAATAAGGCTAAAAGGCTGGGTGAGCTTGGTGATGAGTATGTGGGTTACTATGTGGATAACAATGTATTAATGAGGAATTGGAAGCCTTTGAGTACTCTCGCCTCCAATCACTGGATGGTGAAAAGGCAGATTGTGATGCCACAGGTGTATAGGGAGAAAATATTGGAAATGGCACATGAAAGTAATCTGGCAGGACACCTAGGGGTCAGAAAAGCCCTAGTAAAAATTTTGTCATTTTTACTGGCCTAAAGTGAGAGGTGATATGAATGAGTTTTGTAAAACTTGTGGCCTATGTCAGAAGATGGACAAGCCAAACCAGGGGATTTGCCCTGCCACCCTTCACCCTGTCCCTGTGGTTGAGGAGCCTTTTAATAAGGTGGTGATAGACTGTGTAGGTCCTTCGCCAAGGACCATAAGGGGAAACCTATATCTGCTAATTATTATGTGTGTGTCATCCAGGCTCCCTGAGGCCATTCCCCTCAGGAGTATAAACTCTAAAAATATTGTGAGGGAGTTGGTGAAATTTTTCTCATGGGTGGGAATTCCTAAGGTGTTGCAGTTAAACCAGGGAAGTAATTTCACTTCTCACATGTTCAAGGAAATTCTAAGGGGCCTGAAGATTGAACAGAGAATGCCGCGTGCTTATCATCCCCCAGTCTCAGGGTTGTGTAGAAAGATTTCACCAGATGAGTGTTGAGTGGGATGATGGGATGAGGCGTTACCACTAGCTTCGCATTAAGAGACAGTGTGCAAGAGTCTGTAGGTTTCAGCCCATTTAAGTTAGTGTATGGGCATGAGGTGAATGGTCCTTTGAGGATGGTAAAAGAAAAGTGGTTAGGGGCAGAAGAGCCTTCTAATGTGGTGAAGTATGTATCAGATTTCAAAAACAGATTAATGAGAGCTAAGGAAATTGCACAAAAAATTTGAAAGGTAGTCAGAGTGAGATGAAAGGCTGGTATGACAGGAAGGCAAGGGCCAGATCTTTCCAGCCTGGGAACAAGGTCTTAGTCCTTTTCCCATTGCAGGGTAATCCTTTCACTGCAAGGTTCAGTGGACCTTGGAAGATTGAGAGAAAAGTGGGTGATGTAAATTATGTTGTAAAAACTCCAGGGAGGAAGAAAAGAACCAGTTGAGAGAAAAATGAGTGATGTAAATCATGTTGTAAAAACTCCAGGGAGGAAGAAAAGAACTAGTTATGTCACATAAATATGTTGAAGCCTTTTCACGAAAGGGAAAGAGAAAAAGAAAATGAAGTAGAAAAAGGAGTAAAAAACCGTGAATATAGTAAATGTAACCACTGAGGTGGAAGAGGAGTGGGCTGAAATGAAACTGAGTAGGTGTAAGGGAATGGTGCTGAAGAACTCAGCTGTGTTAGAGAATTTGAATGATAAACTGAGACACATGGAGTTAGAGAAGAAGGAAAAGGTTAGGGAGATTATTGAAAAATTTAGTTCTTTGTTCCCAGATACACCTAGAAAAACAAATATGGTAGTATATGATGTAGATGTTGGAGGGGCTGAACCCATCAAACAACATCCTTACAGAGTTAATCCACATAAAAGGGAAATCATGAGAAAGGAAGTGAATATGTTGGAACATGACTTGATTGAGCCTAGTGAAAGTCCATGGAGCTCACCATGTGTATTAGTGCCCAAACTGGGTCAAGAGAGTTTATGTTTTTGTACGGATTATAGGAAGGTTAACATGGTGACAAAACGTGATGCTTACCCTAGAGTTGATAATTGTATAGATCATGTGGGTAATGCAAACTTCATAACAAAAACTGACTTGTTAAAAGGGTACTGGCAAGTAGGACTTACTGAGAGGGCAAAAACCATATCAGCTTTTGTCACCATGGATGGATTTTATCAGTATAAAGTTCTGTTTGGGATGAACAGTGGGTTCTTTTCAGAGATTGATAAACAGAGTACTGAAAGGATTGAAGGGATGTTTGGTGTGTATAGATGACATTTTGTTGTACACTGAGAGTTGGGAGGAACATGTGCAGTTACTGGAGGAAGTACTCAAGAGGCTGGAAGATGCCAATCTTACTGTGAACTTGATAAAAAGTCATTTTGTGCAAGGTGATGTGGAGTACCTAGGTTTCAAGATAGGGAAAGGTGAGGTGAGAACTGTGGAAACCAAGGTTAAAGACATTGTGGATCTCCCTTTGCCCACCAATAGGAAGGAGATACTGAGATTCTTAGCGGCCAGTGGATATTACAGGCATTTTTGTAAAATCTCTGATGTTGCTATGCCCCTGACCTAGTTGCTGAGTAAAAAGTCAAAATTTTGTTGGGATAAGCATTGTGAGGAAGCTGTTGTGGAAATTAAGAAAATGTTAATCAGTGCCCCAGTGCTGCGCTTGCCTGATTATGGAAAACCATTTGTGTTATATGTGGACGCCAATCAGAATGGTGTGGGTGGTGTGTTAATGCAGGATCATGAGGGAGTTGAGCACCCCATAGGTTGTTATTCTAAGTTGTTACCATATCAGAGGGCTTACATCATTCTTGAGGAAGAGGCTTTGGGACTAGTACTGAGTTTGAGTCATTTTGAAGAATACGTCAAAGGGACAAGGTGGCCTGTGCAGGTATTCACTGACCATAATCTGTTCATTTTCCTGCATAAAATGAAAAACACCAATCAGAGGCTTATGAGATGGTGTCTGGTCTTACAGGATTATGACCTAGAGATGCACCATGTGAAAGGCAGCGAGAATGTAATTGCTGATGCCTTGTCTCGTGCCGCATCTAGTCGTGAGGCATCCTAATCAGGTGTCTCACGCCTCTTTTGGGAAGGGGATGTCATGTTATTGGCCTACTTTACCCTGTAAACGAACACGTTTTCTTAGTTTCCTCTATGTTCCGTTTTCCTTTTAACATTATATCTGTTCTTGGTTATAAGTTAGTGTAAGGCTTATTGACTCATTTATATCATGTAGTATTATTCCTTTCATAATTTAAGTTCTTTATATGTATGCATGTGTAAGGGAAGAGGTGTATTTGAGGTGGAATGTGTTAAGGCGAGAGATGATACACATTTGGAGTTTGTATCGAGTCAGCACATTCTTCAGGAGAGTGTCCCGAGGGCTTGAGGGGAATAAAGAGGGTGGCGTTCTCTGGGAATAAATTCGGGTGTGGAGTGGTGATGGAGCGTGTGTGTGGAGGTATTAGTGATGTGGTGGTATAACCTTGATATCCAGGATTAGGTTCGTGAGTCTTTTGTGGTACCAAGTGCTCTTGTCCGCTGAAATTCGGTTGGTGAGTGGTGTTGGTTTTGTAACAGGGGAAGCGTCGGGGTGAGAGGCAGCCATCTTGTGGTTGAGGCTGTGGCGGCGTGCTTGGGGGGCTGGAGTTGTGGTTTATTAGTGATTCTGGGGATAGTTATGGTGTACCGGTGATATATGGTGATGGTGGTGATGTCTTGTGAGGTTTGAGGAGGTAAAATAGGGGAATTATTATTCAGGGACGTGGTGACGGCGTCTGGGCATATTCCCGCAGCCGGGGAAAATATTTCCACGCCCTATGAAGGTGTAAATGGGTTTTAGTGCTATGTGAAGTGACGGGAATGTCATGTATTAATGCATACTACCTCAATTTGTTCGTGAGCTATTATTATTAGTAATATATCTTGTTATTATATAGAGTAATTGTGTTTTCTACCCCCAACATTGATTGATTATTGAGGTGATTCCTGGTGTGATTTGCCAAGGTAAGGGTTAAGTGTGAAGGCGTAATAGCGGGGGATTTCTGATATTTTGGGTAGGTACTTGAAACCTTTCAAAATCCTGACCTTTAAAACTTTCCGGGGTCAGTGGAACGTCCACTTTCTTGGAAAGATAACTGGGATCGTGACAGCAGAATATATCCACCTGATGTGAAATGCCAATGGTGATGTGGAGAAAGAAGATATGAGCAATGGTGTTGGGAAAAATCATGGCCAACATTACATGCAATAATATGTACTACATTATAGTTAATCAGATGGAATGCTGCTGTACGATATGTTGGGGCCTTTTGTCGTGAGACAATCCATAAAATATTGTTTGTCCGGTGATATTTGCTTTTTTATTTATTTATTTATTTATTTATTTATTTATTTTTATTTATTTTTTTTCATGTAGGAGGGACACCAGCGAAAGGCAACAAAAATCTAATAAAACTAAAAATCCACTAAGATGCCAGTCCCCGAATAGGGTCCAAAGCGGTGGTAAAAAAAAATTGAAGGATAAGTATCTTGAAACCTCCCTCATGAAGGAGTTCAAGTCATAGGAAGGTGGAAATACAGAAACAGGCAGGAGGTTCCAGAGTTTACCAGAGAAAGGGATGAATGATTGAGAATACTGGTTAACTCTTGCATTAGAGAGGTGGACAGAAAAGGGGTAAGAGAAAGAAGAAAATCTTGTGCAGAGAGGCCACGGGAGGAGGTGAGGTATGCAATTAGCAAGATTGGAAGAGCAGTTAGCATGAAAATAGCGGTAGAAGATAGCAAGAGATGCAACATTGCGCCGATGAGAAAGAGGATGAAGACAGTCAGTTAGAGGGCAGGAGTTGATACGAAAAACTTTTGATTCCACCCCGTCTAAAAGAGCAGTATCAGTGGAAGAACCCAGACATGCGAAGCATACTCCATACATGGACGGATAAGGATCTGTACTTGTACAGAGTTAGCACCTGGGGGGCGGGGTGAGAAAAACTGGCAGAGATGTCTCAGAATGCCTAACTTCAAAGAAGTTGTTTTAGCTAGAGATGAGATGTGAAGTTTCCAGTTTAGATTATAAGAAAGGACAGACCGAGGATGTTCAGTGTAGAAGAGGGGGCCAGTTGAGTGTCAATGAAGAAGATGGAATAGTTGTCTAGAAGGTTGTGTCGAGTTGATAGATGGAGTTTGTAAGGCACTGAAGTTTGCTCTGCCCCAGTCAGAAATTTCAGAGAGATCAGAAGTCAAGCATTCTTTGGCTTCCCTGCTTGAACTCTTTACATCCTGAAGAGTTGGACATCTATGAAAAGATGTGGAAAAGTGCAGGGTGGTATCATCAGCATAGGAGTGGATAGAACTAGAAGTTTGGTTTAGAAAATCATTGATGAACAATAGGGAGAGAGTGGGTGACAGGACAGAACCCTGAGGAGCACCAATGTCAATAGATTTAGGAGAAGAACAGTGACCATCTACCACAGCAGCAATAGAACGGTCAGAAAGGAAACTTGAGATGAAGTTACAGAGAGAAGGATAGAAGCCATAAGAGGGTAGTTTGAAAATCAAAGATATGTGCCAGACTCTATCAAAAGCTTTTGATATGTTTAAGGCAACAGCAAAAGTTTCACCAAAATCTCTAAAAGAGGATGACCAAGACTCGGTAAGGAAAGTCAGAAGATCACGAGTAGAGTGGCCCTGGCAGAACCCATAAATCAGGCAGAAGGTTGTGAAGTGATAGATGCTTAAGAATCTTTCTGTTGGGGATAGATTCAAACTTTAGATAGGCAGGAAATTAAAGCAATAGGACAGTAGTTTGAGGGATTAGAACGGTCACCCTTTTAAGGAACAGACAGAAAGTAGGCAAACTTCCAGAAAGAAGGAAAGGTAGAAGTTGACAGACAAAGTTGAAAGAGTTTGACTAGGCAAGGTGCAAGCATAGTGGCACAGTTTCAGAGAACAATAAAAAGGGTCACCATCAGATCCCATCAAAAGCCGTAGGAGGGTAGTTTGAAAATCAAAGCTTTGTGCCACACTCTATCAAAACCTTTTGATATGTTTAAGGCAACAGCAGAAGTTTCACCAAAATCTCTAAAGAGGATGACCAGTACTCGGTAAGGAAAGCCAGAAGATCACCAGTAGAGCGGCCTTCATGGAACCCATAGATCAGACAGAAGGTTGTGAAGTGATAGATGTTTAAGAATCTTCCTCTTGGGGATAGATTCAAAAACTTTAGGTAGGAAATTAAAGCAATAGGACGGTAGTTTAAGGGATTAGAACGGTCACCCTTTTAAGGAACATGTTGAATGTAGGCAAACTTCCAGCAAGAAGGAAAGGTAGATGTTGACAGACAAAGTTGAAAGAGTTTGACTAGGCAAAGTGCAAGTACAGTGGCACAATTTCGGAGAACAATAGGAGGTACCCCATCAGGTCCATAAGCCTTTTGAGGCTTTAGGCCAGTGAGGGCATGGGAAACATCATTGCGAAGAATTTTAATAGGTAGCATGAAGTAGTCAGAGGGTGGAGGAGAGGGTGGAACAAGCCTTGAATCGTCCAAGTTAGAGTTTTTAGCAAAGGTTTTTATGAAGAGTTCAGCTTTAGTGATAGATGTGATAGCAGTGATGTCATCTGGTTGAAATAAAGGAAGGAAAGAAAAAGAAACAAAGTTATTGGAGATGTTTTTGGCTACATGCCAGAAGTCATGAAGGGAGTTAGATCTTGAAAGATTTTGACATTTTGTATCAATGAAATTGTTTTTGGCTAGCTGGAGAACAGACTTGGCATAGTTCTGAGCAGAAATATAAAGTGCATGAGATTCTGGTGATGGAAGGCTCAAGTACCTTTAGTGGGCCACCTCTCTATCATGTATATCATGAGAACAGGCTGTGTTAAACCAAGGTTTGGAAGGTTTAGGTCGAGAAAAAGAGCGAGGAATGTACATCTCCATGCTAGACACTGTCACCTCTGTTATGCACTCGGTACACAGAGATGGGTCTCTGTCATAGAAGCAGTATTCATTCCAAGGAAAATCAGCAAAATACCTCAGGTCCCCCAACTAGCAGAGGCAAAATGCCAGAGGCACCTCTGCTTAGGGGGATCATGAGAAGGAATTAGAGTGATAGGACAAGATACAGATATGAGATTGTGATCGGAAGAGCCCACTGGAGAGGAGAGAGTAACAGCATAAGCAGAAGGATTAGAGGTTAGAAAAAGATCAAGAATTTGGGTTGTATTCTCAAGACAGTCAAGAATATGAGTAGAGTTTTGTACCAGTTGCTCTAGGTCGTGGAGGATAGCAAAGTTGAAGGCCAGTTCACCAGGATGGTCAGTGAAGGGAGAGGAAAGCTAAAGCTGCTTGTGAACATTGAAGTCTCCAGGAATGGAGATCTCCACAAAAGGGAAAAGAATCAGATTGTGCTCCACTTTGGAAGTTAAGTAGTCAAAGAAATTCTTATAGTCAGGGGAATTAGGTGAGAGGTATACGACACAGATAAATTTAGTTTGAGAGTGACTCTTTAGTTGTAGCCAGATGGTGGAAAATTCGGAAGATTCAAGAGCGTTGGCATGAGAGCAGGTTAAGTCATTGCCCTCATAAACGCAACATCCAGCTTTGGATTGAAAATGAGGATAGAAAAAGTAGGAGGGAACAGAAAAAGGGCTAATGTCATTTGCCTCAGACACCTGTGTCTCAGTTAGGAAAAGAAAATGAGGTTTAGTAGAGGAGAGATGGTGTTCTACAGATTGAAAATTAGATCTAAGACTGCAAATATTGCAGAAGTTAATGAAGAAAAAGTTGAGAGGGGTGTCAAGACAATTAGGGTCGATATTAGAACAGCAGTCCAACCTGGGGACACTAGATGGGGACTCCGAGGCTGGTGTAGGAGTCACCACGATAATTTTGAATTTTGAGTGAAGAGTGTGTGTGTAATTAGGTGCTTGTAGTTTTGTGTGAAGGAAGAGAGTTTTCTTTAGAGGGCAGGCTGTGATTGCCCCCTTGCATTGTGATACACAAAGTTAAATTTTCAATGAGGTCACGGCTGGGTTTAATGATAAGTTCACAGCACCCTCTGATCCAGTGCTTTAGACCTTACTAGGAGTAATTATCGGTTTGGCAGGTGCCTACTGCCTCCTCCTACTACTCATGCTTAATACACAACCTCCTAGTTGGGAAGAGTGAAAATCCAGGAAAACTGCAGGCAATGGGGTTAAGATTAGTAGAAATAACTACCCTACCACCTCTTGTGATGCAATCTTGACCCAAGGCCAACTCTGCTCATACATCTAACTAAGATTTTAGGTTATTATTACTGCAGGAGATTTTCCCTGTAGCTAATTCTTGAGAAACCCTAGACAAAACAGGATCTTTTTAGTAGCTTTTTCTACCTTCTTTGCTATGATTAGAATACTGTGGGTGTCAACTAGCATGACATTTAACCCATGATCATTAGATGCATTATCTACAGGTAGATGAGACAATGCATTGGCATTACCTATTTTACTGGATGAGCAATGTTCTAAGTCATATGAATAAGCTGATAAAATGACTGCCCACTTCTGCAACCTTGCTGCAACTAATGTAGGTAATCTTGCTTTGGGCTACGAATAACAAGTAGTGGTTTATGGTCAGTGACTATGGTGAACCCTGGCTTGGCATATAAATATAGATGAAACTTTTGACTCCATAGACTATTGCTAAATTATCCTTCTCTGTGTGTGAATAATTCATGAAAATCACAAGACTCAGCTTCCTAAACCTTATCACAAAGTTGTCTCAGCTTTCCCTAGCTTCCTGATTTACAGTACCTATGGATGAAATTAGGATGATAATTTTTTTTTATCAAAATTAAACAATGTTTTGCGCATTTCATCTTTATTCAGTATTTAGACGTGTTACCATTGTTTCTCAATACAAAATCAAGTCTCTGTGGCATAGATTGAACAAGAGTATGAAAATATTCTTTATCAAGTTCCATGAACCAGATTTTCTCAATAGCTTCTTTCAGCATGGGGACAGAGGGTGTATTGCTGGTCTGCAGGTACCTCTTCATGTATGTACATACATTTTCAATATGACTGAGGTCTTGTGAGTTGCCAGACCAGTCCAAGACTTGAATGCCTTTGTCAGCAAAGAAATCCATGGTCTTCTTGCCCCTGTGGCAAGGGACTCATGAAGATTCTTATCTTCAGATCTTAAAAAAGTGGCAGCAGGTATTCCCTTAACACTTCAATGTAATTGTCACTCTATGGTTATAGTTTTAGGGAGAAAATACAATCATCCCTGATCACCATAACTGCTGAAATATCCCCATATCATGACAGGCCAGATGCTTTACAGTCTTCACCGTAAACTTTGGATCAGTCTTTTGATTGCAGCACTTTCTGCCCAACTGACCTGATGAGATGGAAACAGCTTTCATCGAAAAATACCACATATTAGTAGTCCCTCAGTAGTCCAGTTTTTATATTTCCTTGCAAATGCTAATCTTTTAACCTTCATTTGGGTAGTCAACATTGGTTTTTGTGTTATATGACGTGCTGGGAGTCCAAGATGGTACTTCAGTAATTCTTTAATTGTACACATAAATGTGTCTTTCAGCAATTCATGGTTATCAGTCTTGATTTCCTTTGGTGATGAAAGGCCTGGCCATCACAATTCTTTGCAGTAGTTTGTCTGTGTGTCTGGATGTCTTACACTTCTTTCCCGACTCCAATTTCCTCTTCAGATTTGATTCCCAGCCTCTACACATATCATGTTTTACCCATATTGATACTTTTTTTTTCAGAAATGTGTAGATGTTGCTCTGTCTCAGCTAGACATGCCTTCTTCATCGAGTGTGACAATTTTTTGTCTTCTCCACCATGGATAAGTGTTTTTTCCCCATGATTAACTGGTTGAGGCATGCAGGTGCATGTACTGAAGCATTCAGAACCATGCACAAGAGAGAGAGAGAGAGAGAGAGAGAGAGAGAGAGAGAGAGAGAGAGAGAGAGAGCACAACCTCCAGTGTGAAGATTGTGGCTTGCATGACTGGGCCGCTGCGCCACAGTTGCTAATACTCTATAGAGGTGCCACATGTTTCCAAAAACTCGGCCATTTCTTTGATCATGGTAAATTTAGCTGATAAAGTTATAGTAAAAACAGCATGCTGTTTGGACCATCATCCTAGTTTCATCCACTACCACTGTATTTGCCTAAAAAACATGCATCCATAATGTTTATTTTTTGGAAAAAAAAAAAAAAGTGTTTTGAGTACATTAGCAGTACAGTGGAAACTCGGTTCTAGAACTTCATTAGTTCTTGAATGCCATTCGAAATCTGAAATGTTTGAAAACCAAAATTATTTTCCCCATGGGAATCAATGTAAAATGGATTATTCTGTTCCCAGACACCAATCTACCCTATCTTAGAGGTTTATGACAGACATTCCCACAGCCAAGATAGCTGCTTCACAGCATCTCCAGCTCACAAATTATTTATCCAGAAATGATGTATTGAATGAACTTAGTGGCACAGAACTCATCAGAAGATACTGTTTAGACGGTGCAGGTATTCTCTTTTTTTACTGATCTAGTAAGGGAAGCCTTACTTACAGAAGGATGCAAAAAAGGAGCAACTCCCCACTAAAATGATAATCAAACACTTAGACATCTTGCTGCTGGGAAAAGCTACTGGAAAAATGCAATTGTGGAGTAGTAATGGCGATGGAGGTCATTGAGAGAGCCACTGCAGGCTCGTGATAACCCCTGAGCGCTGAAAACTGTTTGTTTACATCGAGACTTTACAACGGGATCACACTTACCTTATTTGAAAGATTGAATCACTGTCTTAAATTATGTCTCTCTCTTCCAAATATATAAAGATAAAGTAAATATTTATAGAAACTATAAATTGGTAATAAACGGCAGCTTTTGTCACGTCTTTTAATATTTCAAATCAAGTAACTTTGTTCTAAAAATGTATTACTGCAGGCTCAACTGGCGGACGACCAGGTCTGCCATCTTGAGGATGTGCTACAAAGCAGCCTCGCGTCCTTGAAGGCGGAAACACTGCAGTACACCGACCAGGCTTGCGACAGCGTCAGGAATGAACTGCTGGACAAGGTGCAGACTCTAGAAGGTGAGGTCCAGGGCCTGAAGGAGGAGGTGAGGACGGAGAAGCAGCGGCGTGAGCTGGCAACAGCGCGCGCGGAGGAACAGGCGGCCCCACGTGTTCTGGCAGGAACCGCCGGGGTGGCGGACCTGCTGGGGTCTGCCTGGGGCCCTTGGCCTTGTGTAAGCTGCCGCCGGACAACCAGCGCGATTCAGGTGGAGGGCTCAATGGACGGGAACCCATGCCGCTTGACAGTGGACACCGGGGCTGAGAAGACTTTGGTGCGACCTGACATGCTGGCCGCCACTTGAGTTCCAGACGCGCCACAGAGCCTGTGTGGCGTGACAGGGCACTGTGTGCAGCTCAAGGGCCCAATGGATGTCCGTATCAGCGTGGGCAGCGCTGTGGAGCGGCTGCCGGTGTACGTCACCGACTTGGACAAACCAGGTCTGCTGGGACTCGACTACCTGATGCAGAGCAAGGCTTGTGTCGACCTTGGACGGAAGCTGGTGAAGGTGCGTGGCCAAGAAGTGCCCTTGCTTCCGGAGGTCGGCTGTGCGGAGGTAGTTGTGGCTGAGAGAGTGCACCTTGCCCCTAGGACGGAGGCCAGAGTCCAGTGTCGACTGTTCAGAGCGTGGATCGGAAGGCATGGTGGAGCCCACAGAAAACCTGCGACTGGCTGATGGCGTGGCAGTCTGGCGGAGCCTCGTTCAAGCGGGGGAGAAGTTATGGTGTTGGTAGCTAACCTCTCTGATGAGGCTCGGAAGGTGCCCGCTGGGGCCAAGCTGGGGACTTGTGAGGGAGTGGAGCGCCCTGAGGAGACGTCGGGGAGCGCAGAGGTGGCTACTGTGAGACCGCTGCCTGACTTCCTGGAGGAAGTCAGGCACTACTACTACTACGGCACTACTGTGAGTGCCGCTAACCTGACGGAGGCGCAGACGGAGAAGGTGCGCTACACCCTGGCTCAGTACGCGGACGTCTTTAGCAGGGGTGACATGGACCTGGGCCACACGGGGTTGGTGAAGCACAGCATCAACACGGGAAGTAGTGCGCCCATCAAGAGCCCGCTCCGACGTATCTCACCAGCCAGGCGAGAGGAGATGTAGCGCACTGTCAACAAGCTGGCAGCGCAGGGGGTGATTGAGCGGTCGGACAGTCTGGTCATCAGCGGTAGTCCTGGTTAAGAAGACGGCACGCAGCGCTTCTGTGTGGACTACTGGGCGCTGAATGACGTGACTGCCAAGGACTCTCACCCCCTGCCGAGGATTGATGACATGCTCGACGCGCTAGTGGGGGCCAGGTGGTTCTCCACACTCGACCTGAAGTCGGGTTACCACCAGGTGGAGATGGCAGAGGAGGACAAGTCCAAGACTGCTTTCTCCTTCGGTCAAGGCTTGTGGCAGTTCAACGTCATACCCTTCAGTCTCTGCAACGCCCCTAGTTGTTTCGAGCGTCTGATGAAGAGGGTGTTAGACAGCATGCAGTGGAAGATGGCACTCGTGTACATCGATGACGTCATCGTCTTTGGGAGCACCTTTGAGAAGGAGCTGGAGTGGCTGGAGGAGGTTCTGAAGCGGCTGAGGAAAGCCAACCTCAAGCTCAGCCCCAAGAAGTGCTCTCTCTTTCAGCACGAGGTGCCATTCCTGGGGCATGTCAACAGTCGGGACAGCATGCGCATTGACCCGGAGAAGGTGGCAGTGGTGGAGAAGTGGCCTGTCCCCACCAATGTGGCGGAAGTCAGGAGCTTCTTGTGCCTGTGCACATACTACCGTCGCTTCATGTAGGACTTCGCCAGCATAGCACGCCCTCTCCACTGCCTCACCAGGAAATGGGCGTGCTTCGTGTGGGTCGAAGTGTGCTAGGCCACGTTTGACGGCCTAAAGAATGCCCTGGTGGAGGCACCAATCCTGCCATATCCAGACCCGAAGCTCCCCTACCTGCTAGACACCGACGTCAGTGCAGAGGGCATCGGGGCGGTCTTGTCACAGGTGAAGGACGGGACGGAGCATGTTGTGGCCTTCTGCAGTGCCAAGTTCAGTAGGCCTGAACGTAACTAGTGTGTGACAAGGAAGGAACTGCTAGCGGTAGTGAGGAGTCTTGAGCACTTCCACCCTTACCTATACGGTGCTGAGTTCACCATCCGGACCGACCACGCTGCCCTGCAGTGGTTGAAGACGCTGAAGGTGCCGGAGGATCAGCTTGCGAGGTGGTTAGGGCGCCTCGAGCAGTACAACTACCGCATCGTTCACCGCCCGGGTCGTGTCCACTGCAATGCTGACAGTCTAAGTCGACGCCCGTGTGAGGCTGGCTGCTCACATTGTGCCCGGAAGGACTCTGACCCCGTGTGCCTCTGCCTGCAGGTGCTGGCAAGCACTGAGGGGGACGACAAGTGGCGTAAGGCACAGCGTGAGGACTCTGACCTCGCTCCATCATCCAGTGACTCGAGGCTGGCAGTGAGCACCCCAGCTGGGAGGCTGTGGCGCCAGAGAGCCCTGCCACCAAGTGTCTGGTTGATCAGTGGGAAACTTTGCGGATGGACGAACGAGGTGTGGTAGTGAAGCGTTGGGTGGCCTTGAGCGGAGTGGGCAGTGATGTTTGGGTGGTCTTAGTGCTGTGTGTAGTGCAAAGAAGGGCCCCACCAGGAAAAATTGCACCGCGTTACAGGTGTACAGCGTGGGGGCGCCCATGGAGCAGGTGGCTGTGGACATTGCCGGCTCGCTGCCTCTCACGCCACTGGGCAACCAGTACATCTATGTGGTGATGGATTATTTCACCAAGTGGCCTGAGGCGTATGCACTCCCTAACCACGAGGCCGAGACAGTGGTGGGTGTTCTAGTGAACGAGTGAACCCGTTTCGGCGTGCCCATGGAATTGCACTCTGATCAGGGCCATGAGTTTGAGTCCTAAGTGTTCCGTGAATGTTGCGAAATGTTAGGAGTGCACAAGACCTGGACGACGCCCCTCCAACCACAGTCTGACGGGATGGTGGAGCGATTTAATCGGACCCTTGCGCAACGGCTGGCCAAGTAATGTGAGGAAAACCAAGGAGACTAGGATGTCAAACTGCCCGCTATGCTGATGGCGTACAGGTCCGTTGTGCATGAGGCGACAGGCTTCACACCAGCCTATCTCATCTTTGGCCATGAGCTTAGGCTGCCAGTGGACCTGGCCATAGGATGGCCTGACGTGAGCTTGCCTACTGTCACCTCTGGGTATGCAGCGGAGCTGCAGGAACACTTGGTGGAGGTACATCAACGGGCTCAAGGCAAACTCAAGGTGGCGGGCCAGGCCACGAAGGAGACGTATGACCGCCACATGAGGAACGTGAGGTACACTGTGGGTGACCAAGTGTGGCTGTATAACTCCCCCCGTAAGCAAGGGCTCTCGCCGAAGCTCGAGAGCCCCTGGGAGGGGCCATACACGGTGGAAGCAGTCCTCTCTGACGTCACATATCGGATTCGCTGGGAATGGAAGCGACCATCTGTTGTCCACGGGGACCGGCTGCGGCGTTACCACGGTCCAGGCCGCTACTCCTGGGGCCAAGGCGTTGAAGACGAGGACATAAGCCCCAGCAGCAGCGACAAGGACGTGGCATGGGCTGCCCGAGATGGGAATGAGCGTGGAGCAGGCAGCGCAGCGAGTGACGGTGGTGACCTTGACCTTGAACTTGGGGCTAGAGACGCCCCCCTGGGTGGCGCTGCTGACTCGCTGCAACCCACACCTTCACCACCACAGCGACCTCGGCGGCAGAGACGTAGACCAGGGTGGATGAGAGACTTTTGTGATGTTCCTGAGGATTAATTTTCTTTGTGTATCTCATTTATTTATTTCCACTTATTTTCTTGTGTGTATGTGTGTGTCAGGGCAGCCAGATCGTCTGTCTTGTAGGGGGGAGGATAGTGTTACACCAGGGGTATGGGTGCGGGTGGCAGCAATGTTGGAGGTGGCAGCATTGGAAGAGACAGGAAGGCAGAGAGAGCAGAGATGCATGGCCTGAGAGGAAGCCATCGTGTGCCTGCCTGCTTTAGAAGTGTTTCCCTGCCTGTTGAGTGTCTGTCGTGCCCTGGGAGACTTGTGGTGCCCCTGTGAACTTGTAAAGCAGTGTACTTGCAGGGGATTTGTCAATAAACCTAGGAAATAGTGCCCGTGTTTTCCCTTGTGCCTTGGCCTCATGTGTGTGTGCCTTGTCCCGGCGTTCAGAGTGTGACTTATTTGAGGCCCTGCTGCTCTAGTTTCTCGCCCTGTGCCCGTGTGGATAACACGCCTGCCCGGAGTGAGGGGTGGCGCAACAATATAATAGAAAACTGAATTTGTACTTCTTATAAGTAAATATTATATCTTGTATCAAACAACTGCTAATTAACCCAACTATATTGGATGGCTCTCTAGCATTTCCCCATTATGGTAGACATTACGTGGAACTACAGCAGCATAATGCCTGCCCTCTGTCATTTAAAGCACATTAGCTGAGAAATGTTCCATCTTTAATATTAGAACAGAATTAAATTACTGTCCAAAATAACCAGAAAAGCATAGGAACTTGCAAGAGATAACCAATCCCCTGAAGCAGCCCTCTGTACTATGAAATAAACGTCATATCAGAAACGCCTTTCAATATGTATATGATTTTATTCTGAACAATAAACTATCTAATATACTATTTATTGGTGAATATGTTTTTAATATTCACTGACTAGTCCTAAAAACTACTGGTGCCGTTCTCACACATCTTTAAAGCTGCTTAAGGCTTTTTTTTATTACTGGGCTTGTCTTATTTTGAGTTCAGCCATAAGATCAGTCATAATACAGTGTCTGTACAATATTATCTGCATTACTTTTTAGGAGTAGCATGCCTGCATATCTGATTTACCTCTAATCATTATATATTTATTTTTTACCCTGGCCATGACACCAGTGTTTCAGGAGTGGCTAATCAGGTGAGCTTGGGTCTGCAAGACCTTAGAGTGCTTCTCCATTAACTCAAATGTTCTTTTTTAATTGTATTCTCCTCTTAAATAAGATTCCAAAGCATCCTGTCTCCCGCACCTTATTCCTGCTTCTCCTTGGTTCCCAAAGAGAACTTTATGATATTACATCTTTCTTACTCTAAGAGAAAATTTGGCATACTGAAAAATGTTAGGAGGCCTAGAAAAGAAAAAAATAAAGGAGTGAAGATAATTACTTCGGTTTTAACTGATTTAATTAATCAGTCCATGAGGTTAGTTTCCGTAAATTCCACCTTCAAATTACAATTAACATATTCACTGCAATGGCTAATAATATAAATTATAATTCATATTATATTTTCTGTGGAGTTGAGCTATTCTAGGATCAGGGAAACACTTGCTCTGAGCTAGAATGTATTTGTATATTCCATGTTATAAATTAATTTGTTTCTGAGGTAACCCCAAGGTCTCTTTAGCTGTGCGGTGCCTTGGCCTTATTTGTGTGGCGAGCAGCACCATCCCCAGCAGCAATCATCTACCATGTTGACTTTTTTTAACAAATGAAGGCATAGTTGCCACTCTTACCAGCACTACTCTGACTAGTGACCAGACTCATGAGAGCTTGCTTCTGCTCGTGAATCATGAAAGCAGATTTCTGTTTTTTGTGCATGTTGAGATCACTATATAGGTTTGTTTATGTTTTTTTCTTTTTCTTTTTTTTTTTTTTTTTTTTTTTTTACTGTTATTTTGAGTGATAAAAGTTTGCCAACCTTGGTAAGCAATCCAGTGAAGTTGGGAATGCTAAAATGAAAATATAACCAATTGTGGAACTGGCACATCCTATTCGTTCAGGTGCTCTGTAGGAACTTCTTTGGCGTATGCACGCAATCACCAAAAGCATCGCTAAATATAATTATAAATGACTGATAACTTAGTTGTGGTTTGATCCGACTGCGATCAGTGGCGAGTTGGTGTCACTGGGCATTCTGAACCGGTGATTGGCAGTGTTTTTGTAGCTAACACGCTTCCTTAAGATTATCCAATAGTTCCGAGCTTTTAAGTTCTTCTTAACTTAGCAAATTTAACTAAGTAATACTGGTAGAGCAGTGAGAATACATCTTAATAGGACTTGTTGTGGTGGTGATGTTTGAGTGGCGACTGATGGGTGGCTGTTGAGTGACTACTGGGCTAGGCTAGCAAGCTTGCTCCCTAGTCAGCTTCCCAGCTTGCCACATCACAACAAAAGCTATATGCCTTTCCTACCTTTCTATCTTGCTTTTATTTAATTTAGTAACTAATACTTAATTTGTACTAAATTAACCTTAATTATCCTTTAGCATAACTTTACAACTTATGTACAAATCATAACATACCAATAATGCATTGATACGAGTATTAAGCATGATATGCATGAAAATTTCCACATCCTGGGGCTGGGCACTACCTGAATTTGGATTCAGGTAATATGACCACCTGAGGTTAAATTCCTCCACCTCTTCCAGTACCTTTGAGATGCTACTCAGGGTGGCTTGGTCCGCATCTCAGTATCTGTTCTCACCTGAACCTTGAACAGCCCTCTGGGTCTACTGACCTCAACAGGGTTGATTGGGGTAGGCTCAGGAGAGCACTCCAGCAGAATTAGTTTATTGATAGTTCTAAGAGTCCTTTGTCCCTTGACCATGATTTCAGCCATTCTAACGATAATGTTCAGGATATAATTTTAATATCCTAGCTAAAGGCCAAGTGGAATGATTCTGCTCCCTGTTTGATAGTTTGGGGAAAGTTATACCCCTGGTCAAGAGATCAACGGGTTTTCTTTAGTAGGAATATAGTGGTATTCAAAGTCCCTTTGTGTCAACACTATTTTTTCTAATCTATTTTCATGTATATACTTCTGTTTTCATTTTTATTAATCCAGTGCAGGCAGACTTCACTGTCGGTCCGTATTACTACATGCTGAAAGAGAGACTTTATCCCTTTACTCCCACACTGTCAGTCCATATTACTACATGCCGGAAGAGAAACTATCCCTTTACTCCCAGGCTGATCTTTTGTGGTTGTTTCCACTAAATATGTTGCTGAGTACCCATTTCCATTGTTATTAATTCTGATTGAGGCTGTTAATTCTGATTAAGGTTCAGGTTTTCATCAGTACTACTCTTGATCTTGACATTATCAACTCACTATGATTATCTGTGATTGAGTAGGCTGCTATGCCATATGCCTTTGAGGATACATCACAGAAGATGTGAAGTTGTACATTATCATTATGATTTAGATTGACTGGTCTAAGGATGGAGACCTCAGTTCCTACAATGCAATCCTCCTTTATTATATCCCATTTGGATGAATAATATTCTGGGAGGATGGTATCGCATCTAACTTTCTCCTTCCAAGCTTTTTGTATTAACATTTTCCCTCATAATGTTATAGGGCTTATTATACCCAAGGGATCAAATAAGAGAGAAATTTTGTTCAGGATATTGAGGCTGGTGTAGAGTATGTTATTACCTATCACATCCCATTCCATATCCAGTAAGTTTTGCCTCATGGGTAACTATGATTCAAGTTGTTCTTTTAGGTTTTGTAAGATTATTGAGTTGCTATTCCAACTCTGCAGAGGCATGTTAGCAGCTAAACATTCTTTTGTTGCCTTTTTCATTTAAAATCACCACTTCTTCCTTTGTGTCTACTGTTATTTGTAAGTTGTCCATATAAAATGGACAACCTATTCAGGACAACTAGCTTTGCCAAAATGATGATTTTAGGTTGAACATAACAAAAATGTACTGGAACATGAGCCAAAGAGGATGGATTTAAACCTGTACATATCCAAAAGACTATTCTCGTCACTTGGATCTCTTGGCCATAAGAATTTTGTAAAGTCTCTGTCTTGTTCCTTTAAACCTATCCTTAGGAATGCTTTTGAGATGTCAACTACCAAGGCACAGGGTTTTAAACAGAATTTCACCAGCTGGTCAGGTAAGTTCTCAGTTTGGATCCCGTATACAAACAGTCATTCAGACTGCTTGCTCCCTTGGCTGTTCGTGAGCTGCAATTGAAAACCATCCTTATTGAGGTGGCAACAGTCTTTTTTTACTACATGGTGAGGAAGGTATTGGCCAATGTTATGATTTACTGGTTCCTCTACTATATAAAATTAAACTTCTGTAAAAACTTAAGGTAAACCTTGAAGCGAAGAAATTTAGGGATTACACCATATGTACGGCAACACTGTAGAAAACAGAGATCTTGTTCTTTCTTAACTGTCTTCTTTCCTGTCTGTTTGTATTTTCTGAACACATGAAGGCCAGGGTGTCCATATCTTCTTATAACAACAGAAACTGGGGTGTTCCTGGAGAACCTCAATTGTAGGAGGAGCAACAGAGCAACCAGTTTCTGTTGTTATAAGGAGAAGATATGGACACACTGGCCTTCAAGTATTCAAGAAAATACCAACAGACAAGAAAAAAGATAGTTAAGAAGGAACAAGATCTCCATTTTCTACAATGCTGCCATATATATATTGTGTAATCCCTAAATATCTATAAAATTACTTAGTTTGATTTCTTATACTATCATCATATTGTTCCAGCATACGGGTCACTAGTAGGGACCAAATTGGTGTCACAAAGACGAGATCTGCTCTGGGAGTTGGTAGTACACCTTTAGCAGGTAACAATGGTCCTACCATAAAATTTCTGCCAGCTATTGTCAGCATTTGAATACCATATTTTCTTAATGTTTTCTTATAGTAATCTGAACCTATAATTATTAGTTGGATTAGACCCACCTCCTTTGATCTTATGTTTTGATCTGGTAATTTTATAGCTTTTGTTTTGAGAAAGTCCACAGTTTCCTTATAACCTTTGACAGTCAAATTGGTGTTCATGTCTGGGATCACTATCATTATTATCTTTGTTTGAAATTTGCCTAATTTTATGATGGGTCTTACTATGTTATAAGTTTGGGTATTATTATTAGTTAGGAAACCCGAGTTTTTTAATTGAGCTTGCCCTTTTATTGGTAGGTTCAAAGCTGCCATGGTTTCCTTACTTATAAATCCTTTTTGTGCCCCTGTGTCGAACAGCACCTTGACCTTCATTAGTCATCTTTGACTTCTAATGTCAATTGCTGCTATTGAAACTGCTGCAAGAGTAATAGGATGCTTATTATTTGTCTTATCATGTGAGGAGGTTTGTTTTGTTTCATACCTTATTACCTCACATAGAGCAACATGATGTACTCCTTTCTTACATACAGGGCACATATGCAGATTAGTTTTACAGTCTTTTATTTGATGTTGCTCACTTAAGCATAATATACATCTTCCTAATCTATTAGTCTATTTATTCTCCTCTCTACCCCTTGGTAATTTCCACAGTGTACTGGGTTATGTTGTTCACTATAATTTATTTCTTGTTGTTCATAGTCTGAAATAAGTTGATCATAAGCTTCAGTATCTTCCTCATTTGCCAATTTTGCTTCTGATTGATTGAAAGTAACCAGATAGCTACTCCATTTTTCCTTTAGAGATTCTACTACCCTCTGTAATTTGCCATAGGTTAATTGGTCATTGCCTATTAGCTCATTACCTTCCTTAATAGTTCTTGTTAATCAATCTTGCTTTGTTGCCAAGGAATTCCTTAAGGTATCTTTGATAGACATGTTTGTGGATCTAATTTTAAGTTGTTAGTATTGCTGGTTATTTGAATAGTTGCCCACCTAGTGTTTTGGTCACTTTGCCTGTGGTTCAATGGGTTTGAGATTGTTTTCAGGTTGAGTTTTAGTTTATCAATTTGGCCTAAATGCACTCAGAGTCTTATCCCTCAGCTTTCAGTTTATGAATTTTCTGATGTAGTGAGACACATATCTCTACCGATTCAGTTCCATCGCACATTATCCCTTGCCAGATGTCATGATATTTTTAGGTTCTATTTGCACTATAACAACCTTAGAAGAACAGTAGCTTTGTACCTGTCTAATTATGCCTTTAAGGTGTAATGTTATGTCCCTAGGATCCTTTTTACCAGTTTATATCATTGTTACTGAGATACAATATGGTTAATTTTAGAACCTATTTTAATCTTCAGTCATGGTCAAAGGCTTCAGCTCTGGCTCCAGGACATAAAATAACCTAATTTTCACCTACGTGAATTTGCAGAATGGATTTTAGGTGCATTGCTATTCCTGATTCATGCAACATGAAGCTTCTCAAACCTTCGGTCTTCCTCACTTGGGGCATCAGAAAATATAATGGGAACTTTTTTGGCCTGTACACTCATCCTATGGTCTCCCAATTAACGCACAATCACAGAAATCATTGCTGAATATAATTATAAATAACTGAAAACTTTGCTAAGGTTTGGGCCAGCTGGGATCAGTGGCAAGTTGACATCACTGGGCATTCCAAGCTAGTGGCTGTCCATGTTTTTGTAGCCAAGACAGCTTTCTTGAGGTTATCCAGTGGTTCCAAGTTTCTAAGTTCTTCTTAACTTAGTGAATTTAACTAACTAATACTGGTAGAGTGGCGAGAATACATCTTAATTGGACTTGTTGTGATAGTGGCATCTTCATGGTTATTGCTGGGCGACTACTGAGCTAGGCTAGTAGGCTTCCTCATGTGCTAACAGCTCTCCACATCAGAATAAAAGCTATATGCCTTTTGTACCCTTCTACCTTGCTTTTATTTAATTTAATAACTATTACTTAGTTTTTACTAAATTAACTTTAATTTCCCTTTAACATTACTTTGCAACTTACAAATCACAACACAAACTAATAATGCATTGATATTATGTGTGATATGTGTGGAAATTTCCACATGCTCCCTAACATGGGGAGCTTATTTGTTTGGGAGCTCACAAAAAGACAGTGGAACTGGCCCTTCATCATCCTCTTTCAGGGATTTTGATGAAACTTTTGCTGTTGGCTTAAATATCAAAAGCTTTTGAGTTTGACACAAAGCTTTGATTTCCAAACTACCCTCCTATGGCTTCTATCCTTCTCTCTGTAGCTCCATCCCAAGTTTCCTCTCTGACTGTTCTATTGCTGCTGTGGCAGATGGTCATTGTCCTTCTCCTAAGTCTTAACAGTGGTGTTCCTCAGGGTTCTGTCCTACCACATACTCTCTTCCTATTATTTATCAATGATCTAAACCAAACTTCTTGTCCTATCTACTTCTATGCTGATGATACCACCCTGCACTTTTTATTATCTTTTCATAGATGTCTAACTTCTCAGGAATTAAACAGCTCATGCAGGGAAGCCACAGAATAAATGCCTGACTTATGATCTCTCAAAATTATCAGGGCAAAGCAAACTTAGTATTGTTCAATGTCTCAAAAAATTCAATTCCCCCATCTATCACTTTGACACAAGCTTCCATATAACTATCCTCTCTTCTTTAATGACACTTGATTGTCCCCCTCTTCTACACTGAACATCATTGGTCTCACATCTAGCTAAAACAGCTTCTATGAAGTCAGGCATTCTAAGTTGTCTTTGCCAGTTTTAATCATCTCTCCAGCTGCTAACTGTACAGGGGCCTTATCCTTATCTTTATGCTTCACATGTAAGGGATGGGGTAGTTCCACTCATACCACTCTCTTAGACAGAATAGAATCAATAGATTTTCATTTTATCAATTCCTCTCTAACTGAATGTCTTCAGCCTCTCCCACATCACTGCAATGTTGTATCTCTAGTTATCTTCTACCACTATTTCCACGCTATTCTGATCTTGCTAACTGCATGCATCCCCTCCTACCACAGCCTCGCTCCACATGACTTTCTACTTTTTCTCAGCCCTATTTTGTCCACCCCTCTAGTATAAGAGTTAACCAGTATTCTCATTCTTTTTTCCTTTTTTCTGGTAATCTCTGGAACTCCCTGCCTGTTTCTATATTTACCCCTTTCTATGACTTGAACTCTTTCAAGAGGCAGGTTTAAAACACTTATCCTCCATTTTTTAAGATAATTTCTGATTTCTTTTTGAGACTAGCACCTAAGTGGGCTTTTTTCTCTTCTAATTTTGTTGCCCTTGGCTGGTGCCCCTTCTACATGAAAAAAAAAAAAAAAGTTTAATGGAATGATGTATGTGTAGATTTAACTTGTCACGGTCTCTGGAGCATCATGGAAATGCTGAGAAATTTACATGATGGCGGGATTAATTGGCCATGAGAGGTCAGTGTTAGTTATTGAACCTTTTGGCAGGTAGGTAAGGGCATTCAGTTTACAAGAGATGATAAAAGCCTAAATGGATTTTTGTTAGGCTGACTTTCCTGCCATTACAACTTGATGGGTTAAGTTCTTATAAAAGTTTACATGTATTCAGTGTAATTTCAAAAGGATTCTATCAAGAGAATTTATAAAATGATGGAATAGAAGACACTTATAGAGAGAAACTGAAGGAAAGTGGAATAAAAGTAAATCCACCTTTGTAATCAGCCATTATTATATCTTTTGAGGGTAGAAGTTGCAATAATAAATGTGTCGTTTAAATTGCAGTGTAATTACAACTACATAACTTTCATTGTTTAGCATGTGTAAATCTGTTTCCTTTTTACAGCAGGATGCAGTCATTGGCATTGGAAGTTCTGCAAGAGAGTGCCGATGTCTTTTTGATTGGCCTTCTGGAGAGAGCCAACATGTGCTGTATTCATGCTCATTGTGTCACAATCATGCCATCAGACATGAAGCTGGTGCACCGGGTCTGGAGAGAGCCAACATGTGCTGTATCCATGCTCATTGTGTCACAATCATGCCATCAGACATGAAGCTGGTGCAGCGGGTCAGGAAAGATTACATGTAGTGGCGCTCCTCAAGCCATACTTCTCATCTGCTCCCAGGGATGAGCAACAAGAAAGGGAAGAGTATTTTACTAAATACTCTACTGCATTCCCATATCCCAACTAGGATTTTACAATAGTTATTTACTTGCATCACCAAGATCATTATTATTTTTCCTTATATACTTATAATGGAAAGGTATGTAGTTTGTATGTGACACTATACTTCTATACTTTTCACTAAATTTGTGTGATTATCTCAAACTAAGTGAAGTTCATCTCTGAGCTGGAATGCTTGCTTAATGTATCATATTATTATCATCTTTTCCTCACTGAAACTCAGGTGTCTGAGTCAACTGACAGTAGCCCCTTTTCTGTTCCCTCTTACTTTCTCTATCCTCATTTTCGATCCAAAGCTGGATGCTGCGTTTATGTGCGCAATGACTTCACATGCTCTCGTGCAAACGCTCTTGAATCTTCCGAGTTTTCCACCATCTGGCTACAACTACAGAGTCACTCTCATACTAAATTTATATGTGCTGTATACCTCTCACCTAACTCCTCTGACTATAAGAAATTCTTTGACTACTTAACTTCCAAAGTGGAGCACATTCTGACTCTCTTCCCTTTTGCAGAGATCTCCATTCTTGGAGACTTCAATGTTCACCACCAGCTTTGGCTTTCCTCTCCCTTCACTGACCATCCTGGTGAACTAGCCTACAACTTTGCTATCCTCCATGACCTAGAGCAATTGGTGCAACACCCTACTCCTATTCCTGACCATCTTGGAGATACGCCCAACATTCTTGACCTTTTCCTGACCTCTAATCCTTCTGCTTATGCTGTCACCCTTTCTTCTCCGCTGGGCTCCTCCGATCACAATCTCATATCTTTATCTTGTCCTATCGCTCCAATCCCTCCTCAGGATCCCCTAAGTGAAGGTGCCTCTGGCGTTTTGCCTCTGCTAGTTGGGGGGACCTGAGGAGGTATTTTGCTGATTTTCCTTGGAATGACTACTGCTTCCATGTCAGAGACCCGTCTTTGTGTGCTGAGCGTATAACAGAGGTGATAGTGTCTGGCATGGAGGCGTACATTCCTCACTCTTTTTCTCGTCCTAAACCTTCTAAACCTTGGTTTAACACAGCTTGTTCTCGTGCTATACATGATAGAGAGGTGGCCCACAAAAGGTACTTAAGCCTTCCATCACCAGAATCTCATGTACTTTATATTCCTGCCTGGAACGATGCCAAGTCTGTTCTCCAACTAGCCAAAAACTTCATTAACTGAAAATGTCAAAACCCTTCAAGATCTAACTCCCCTCGTGATTTCTGGCATCTAGCCAAAAATATCTCCAATAACTTTGCTTCTTCTTCTTTTCCTCCTCTATTTCAACCAGATGACACCACTGCTATCACATCTATTTCTAAAGCTGAACTCTTCGCTCAAACCTTTGCTAAAAACTCTACCTTGGACGATTCTGGGCTTGTTTCTCCCTCTCCTCCACCCTCTGACTACTTCATGCCACGTATTAAAATTTTTCACAATGATGTTTTCCATGCCCTCGCTGGCCTAAACCCTCGGAAGGCTTATGGACCTGATGGGGTTCCTCCTATTGTTCTCCAAAACTGTGCCTCCGTGCTTGCACCTTGCCTAGTCAAACTCTTTCAGCTCTGTCTGTCAACATCTACCTTTCCTTCTTGCTGGAAGTTTGCCTACATTCAACCTGTTCCTAAAAAGGGTGACCGTTCTAATCCCTCAAACTACCGTCCTATTGCTTTAATTTCCTGCCTATCTAAAGTTTATTAATCTATCCTCAACAGGAAGATTCTTAAACATCTATCACTTCACAACCTTCTATTTGATCGCCAGTACGGGTTCCATCAAGGCTGCTCTACTGGTGATCTTCTGGCTTTCCTTGCTGAGTCTTGGTCATCCTCTTTTAGAGATTTTGGTGAAACTTTTGCTGTTGCCCTGGACATATCAAAAGCTTTTGATAGAGTCTGGCACTAAGCTTTGATTTCCAAACTACCTCCTGCGGTTTCTATCCTTCTCTCTGTAACTTCATCTCAAGTTTCCTTTCTGACCGTTCTATTGCTGCTGTGGTAGACGGTCACTGTTCTTCTCCTAAATCTATTAACAGTGGTGTTCCTCAGGGTTCTGTCCTGTCACCCACCTTCTTATTATTCATTAATGATCTTCTAAACCAAACTTCTTGTCCTATCCACTCCTATGCTGATGATACCACTCTGCACTTTTCCACGTCTTTTCATAGACGTCCAACCCTTCAGGAGGTAAACATATCACACAGGGAAGCCACAGAACGCTTGACTTCTGATCTTTCTAAAATTTCTGATTGGGGCAGAGCAAACTTGGTATTGTTCAATGCCTCAAAAACTCAATTCCTCCATCTATCAACTCGACACAACCTTCCGGACAACTATCCCATCTTCTTCAATGACACTCAACTGTCCCCCTCTTCTACACTGAACATCCTCGGTCTGTCCTTTACTTATAATCTGAACTGGAAACTTCACATCTCATCTCTAGCTAAAACAGCTTCTATGAAGTCAGGTGTTCTGAGATGTCTCCGCCAGTTTTTCTCACCCCCCCAGCTGCTAACTCTGTACAAGGGCCTTATCCGTCCATGTATGGAGTATGCTTCACATGTCTGGGGGGGTTCCACTCATACTGCTCTTCTATACAGGGTGGAATCAAAATCTTTTCGTCTCATCAACTCCTCTCCTCTAACTGACTGTCTTCAGCCTCTCTCTCACCGCCGCAATGTTGCATATCTAGCTGTCTTCTACCGCTATTTTCATGCTAACTGCTCTTCTGATCTTGCTAACTGCATGCGTCCCCTCTTTCCGCGGCCTCGCTGCACAAGACTTTCTTCTTTCACCCCTATTCTGTCCACTTCTCTAACGCAAGAGTTAACCAGTATTCTCAATCATTCATCCCTTTCTCTGGTAAACTCTGGAACTCCCTGCCTGCTTCTGTATTTCCACCTTCCTATGACTTGAATTCCTTCAAGAGGGAGGTTTCAAAACACTTATTCATCAATTTTTGACCACTGCTTTGACCCTTTTATGGGACTGGTATTTCAGTGGGCATATTTTTTTATTGGATTTTTGTTGCCCTTGGCAACAAAAAAAAAAAAAGTAACTTGGGCATCTGTTTTTTTTTATAGAAACCAGATCCCCTCAAACTTCTTATAAAAGTTTGAGGGACACCAAAGCAAGGGATAGCTTTGGTACCCAGGACTGGTTGCCTGGGGATACTACTCGTATCACAAAGTGGCATTAATCAAGCATTACAGGCACAACAGTAGATTTTTTTTGTAAGAGGAACCCCTTCAGTTGATTATCCTTATAAAGAAGAATGATTGTCGGTAACACCTGATTTCATCATCGTTAAACTAATTACTTCATAGTAGATAGTAATATATGTATAATTAATGTATATTTATTTATTTGCCTTTTTTTTTTTTTTTTTTTTGCTGAGCATTACTGGGTAATCACTTGACATTAACACATTACACACCATTGTTTTAAGTAACCTAGGTATCTGGAATTCTTTTTATTTTCTTTTAAATTTGTTTCATTAACATGCTGAGGAAAACAAATTGATAGTCATGTTTAGAGAAGTGACCCAATGACGAGTCAGTAAACAGTGATTACAACACCTACAGTTACTTTGCTCAGATAGAGGAGCGTGCTATATAAACTAGGGACATGACAAGTGATGTGATACACAAAAGATACTATGTGACGAAACTGCAAAATAGTAAGAAGGAGGGAGAGAGGACAAGAAGAGAGAGAAGGAGGAAGAGCAAGAGAAGACAGAAGATGCCTGAGGCACTATACTCGTAAGTGTCTGCTTGCTCTCAGCAGTTTACTTTGAAAAAATTAAGAGCCTACCTAATCGTCTGCCAATATTAATTTCAACAAAAACCGTTTGTTCCCTCATCTTAAGTCCGATGTATTATTTAGTTTCTGTTGTCTCCTACTTCCTCTATCCTCATCTTCAATCCAAAGCTGGCTGTTGCATTTAAGTGCACAACGACTTAACATGCTCTCGTGCCCACACTCTTGAATCTTGCGAGTTCTCCACCATCCAGCTATGACTACAGAGTCACTCGCAAATTAAATTTATCTGTGCTGTATACCTCTCACCCAACTCCTTTGACTATAAGAAATTCTTTGACTACTTAACTTTCAAAGTGGAGCACATTCTGACTCTCTTTCCTTTTGTGGAAATTTCCATTCTTGGAGACTTCAATGTTCACCACCACCTTGGGCTTTCCACTCCCTTCACTGACTATCCTGGTGAACTAGCCTTCAACTTTGCAATCCTCCATGATCTAGAGCAATTGGTGCAACACCCTACTTGTATTCCTGACCATCTTGGATGTATGCCCAGCATTCTTGACCTTTTCCTAACCTCTAATCCTGCATATACTCTCACCCTGTCTTCTCGGTTGGGCTCCTCCGATCACAATCTCATATCTGTATCTTGTCCTATCGCTCCAATCCCTCCTAAGGATCTGCCTAAGCAGAGTTGTCTCTGGCGTTTTGCCTCTGCTAGTTGGGAGGACCTGAGGAGGTATTTTGCCGATTTTCCTTGGAATGACTACTGCTTCCGTGTCAAGAGACCTGTCTCTGTGTGCTGAGTGCATAACAAAGGTGATAGTGTCTGACATGGAGATGTACATTGCTCACTCTTTTTTTCGAACTAAACCTTGCAAACCTTGGTTTAACACAGCTTGTTCTCATGCTATACATGATAGAGAGGTGGCCCACAAAAGGTACTTGAGCCTTCCATCACCAGAATCTCATGCACTTTATATTTCTGCCCGAAACCATGCTGTCTGTTCTCCAACTAGCCAAAATCTTTTTCATTACTAGAGTGTCAAAATCTTTCAAGATCTAACTCCCCTTGTGACTTCTGGTATCTAACGATCTCCAGTAACCTTGCTTCTTCTTTCCCTCCATTATTTCAACCAGAAGGCACCACTGCTATCACATCTATCTCTAAAGCTAAACTCTTTGGTCAAACCTTTGCTAGAAATTCTACTTTGGACAATTCAGGGCTTGTTCCTCTCTTTCCTCCACCCTCTGACTACTTCATGCTACTATCAAAATTCTTCGCAATAACGTTTTCCATTCCCTCACTGGCCTAAACCCTCGGAAGACTTGTGGACCTGATGGGGTCCCTCCTATTGTTCTCCGAAACTGTGCCTCTGTGCTTGCATTTTGCCTAGTCACTCTTTCAACACTGTCTGTCAACATCTACCTTTCCTTCTTGCTGGAAGTTTGCCTACATTCAACCTGTTCCTAAAAAGGGTGACCATTCTAATCCCTCAAACTACTGTCCTATTGCTTTAATTTCCTGCCTATCTAAAGTTTTTTAATCTATCCTCAACAGGAAGATTCTTAAACAAATATCACTTCACAACCTTCTGTCTGATTACCATTATGGGTTCCATCAAGGCCACTCTACTGGTGATCTGGCTTTCCTTACCGAATCTTGGTCATCCTCTTTTAGAGATTTTGGTGAAGCTTTTGCTGCTGCCTTAGACACATCAAAATTTTTTTTATTTAGTCTTGCACAAAGCTTTGATTTTCAAACTACCCTCCTATGGCTTCTATCCTCTCTGTAATTTCATCTCATTTCCTTTCTGACCGTTCTATTGCTGCTGTGGTAGACGGTCACTGTTCTCCTAAATCTATTAACAGTTGTGTTCAATGGTTCTGTCCTGTCACCCACTCTCTCCCTGTTATTCATCAATGATCTTTTAAACCAAACTTCTTGTCCTATCCACTCTTATGTTGATGATACCACAGTGCACTTTTCTACATCTTTTCGTAGATGTCCAACCCTTAAGGAAGTAAACAACTCATGCAGGGAAGCCACAGAATGCCTGACTTCTGATCTCTGAAATCTCTGGTTGTGGCAGAGCAAACTTAGTATTGTTCAATGCCTCAAAAACTTAATTCCTCCATCTATCAACTCGACACAACCTTCCAGGCAACCATCCCCTCTTCTTCAGTGACACTCAACTGTCCCCCTCTTCTACATTGAACGTCCTCGGTCTGTCCTTTTCTTATAATCCAAACCAGAAACTTCACATCTCATCTCTAGCTAAAAGAGCTTCTATGAAGTTAGGCATTCTGAGACGTCCCTGCCAGTTTTTCTCACCTCCCCAGCTGCTAACTCTGCACAAGATATACTCTATCAATTTATGGAGTATGTTTCATATGTCTGGGGTGATTCCACTCATACCACTTTTAGACAGTGGAATCAAAAGCTTTTCGTCTCATCAACCCCTTTCCTCTAACTGACTGTCTTCAGCCTCTTTCTCATCATTGCAATGTTGCATCTCTTGCTATCTTCTACTGCTATTTTCATGCTAACTGCTCTTCTGATCTTAATAACTGCATGCCTCCCTTTCTCCTGCGGTCTTGCTGCACAAGACTTTCTTCTTTCTCTCACTCCTATTCTGTCCACCTCTTTGATGCAAGAGTTAACTAGTATTCTCAATCATTCATTCCTTTCTCTGGTAAACTCTGGAACTCCCTGCCTGCTTCTGTATTTCTACCTTCCTATGACTTGAACTTCCTCAAGAGGGAGGTTTCAAGACACTTATCCTTCTATGTTTGACTGCTGTCTTGGAACCAATTTGGGGACTGTCATCTTAATTTTTTTTTTTTTATTGAATTTTTGTTGGCCTTGGTGTCCCTCTTACATAAAAAAAAATAGATAAATAAGTAAATAAAATAAATAAAAAAAAAAGAAGTGTTGACCTTGCCTATAAAGTGATCAGATCTCACCCAGCCCCTGTAGTTAGCCTGCAATAATTTTGGAAAAATAGTTGTGTTGTAGAGCATGCTTGAGCGAGTCAGTGGCAAGCAGGCCAGCTGCCTTCCACCCCCTTGTCCCTCCCCTGTTCCCCAACTTTCAGTCATGTGACTTACCCACCATGCTTCTGGGTGCGGGTGACATTGATTACTTTGTCAGTCGATGTCCAGCTTGGCCAGAGTGAAGACATATTGATAGAGCCAGATAAAGGCAAGAAGACCCAGGGATGATATATATGTTAGAGGGCTTTTGTTTGATTGGATATTATGTAAGTATTTAAGGCAGTACTTCCCTGCCAATGTAGGTAGGATTAGCGTCTTCAGGAGCCTGTCTGTGATTGTCATGCGTCTGTAATTTGAAGAGATCTTTGACACTAATTCCTTGGTGCTGGCCAGTTGTCCTGGTGTATCTGGGAGCAGTGGGCTAACACCTCTTTTGTCTGGTGGTTATAGTGTCCACCCGTATGTTTAGTGTATTGTGTTGTTAAATGCATCTGGTTCTCGGAGCTCTGCTGGGAGCTTTGGAGTCATGGGATATAGAGATACTTTGTTGGTTAGTGGTTGTTTTTTCTCTCTCCCTTGGTTTTGCCATGTTTAGGTGGTACTTGCCTGTCCTCTGGGAGATTGTAAATAGACTGCTTGCCAACAGAAGTATGTAATGTTCTGTGAGTGTGTGTGGTTTTGTCTCTAGTGGGTGGTAACTAACAGAATATTATAAGCCTCATACTTGTGTGTATCCTTTGTCCTAGCTGTGCCCCCACAAACTTGTGGTTTTGCAATTCTTTTTCAGCATGTTGAAGTTATTTGGCAGCTGTAGTGTTCCCTTATTTATATGTGGGTGAAGCAGGTTGGTGACCTCACATATTTAATCATTACTGAAGACCAGAAGGAACCTGTATACAAGTATTTTTGTGCCTTGCACTAAGTTATGCATGAGGTTGCTTAGGGAAGCTGACCCAAGTTAATAGCAGCTGTTACAGGGGCTGAACCTGAGTTGTAACAATATAAACATGTAATTTATTGACTACATAAACATGCACCTTTAGTGCATTCCTAAAAAAAAACACATAATGAGGCCTCAACTTTTTCTTCATTAACTTCTGCAACATTCACAGTCTTATATCTAATTTTCAATCTGTAGAACACCACCTTTCCTCTACTAAACCTCATCTTCTTTTTCTCAGTGAAACACAGGTGTCTGAGGCAACTGACAGTAGCCCCTTTTCTGTTTTCTCCTACTTTCTCTATCCTCATTTTCAACCCATAACTGGATGTTGCTCTCGTGCCCACGCTCTTGAATCCTCAGAGTTTTCCACCATCTGGCTACGACTAGAGTCACTCTCAAACTAAATTTATCTGTGCTATATACCTCACACCTAACTCCTCTGACTATAAGAAATTCTTAGATTACTTAACTTCCAAAGTGGAGCACATTCTGACTCTCTTCTCTTTTGTGGAGATCTCCATTCTTGGAGACTTCAGTGTTCACCACCAGCTTTGGCTTTCCCCTCCCTTCACTGACCATCCTGGTGAACTAGCCTTCTACTTTGCTACCCTCCACGACCTAGAGCAATTGGTGCAACACCTTACTCGTAAATGTCCAACATTCTTTACCTTTTCCTGACCTCTAATCTTCCTGCTTATGCTGTCACCCTCTGTTCTCTGTTGGGCTCCTCCGATCACAATCCCATATCTGTATGTTGTCCTATTGCTCCAATCCCTCCTCAGGATCCCCCTAAGTGGAAGTGCCTCTGGTGTTTTGCCTCTGCTTGTTGGGGGGGGCTGAGGATGTATTTTACTGATTTTCCTTGAAATGACTACTGCTTCTGTGTGCCGAGCGCATAACAGAGGTGATAATGTCTGGCATGGAGGAGTACATTCCTCACTCTTTTTCTCGATCTAAACCTTCCAAACCTTGGTTTAATACAGCCTGTTCTCGTGCCATACATGATAGAGAGGTGGCCCATAAAAGGTACTTAAGCCTTCCATCGCCAGGATATCATGCACTTTACATTCCTGCCCGGAACCATACCAAGTTTGTTCTCCAACTAGCCAAAAACTCCTTCATTAATAGAAAATGTTAAAATCTTTCAAGATCTAACTCCCCTCGTGACTTCTGGTGTCTAGCCACAAATATCTCCAACAACTTTGCTGCTTCTTCTTCCCTCCTTTATTTCAACCAGATGGCACCACTGCTATCACATCTATCTCTAAAGCTGAACTCTTATCTATTAAAATTCTTTGCAATGATGTATTCCATGCATTCGCTGGCCTTAACCCATGGAAGGCTTATGAACCTGATGGGGTCCCTCCTATTGTTCTCCTAAACTGTGCCTCCGTGCTTTCACCATGCCTAGTCAAACTCTGTCTGTCAACATCTACCTTTCCTTATTGTTGGAAGTTTGCCTACATTCACCCTGTTCCTAAAAAAGGTGACCGTTCGAATCCTTCAAACTACTGTCCTATTGCTTTAATTTCCTGCCTATCTAAAGTTTTTTTTTAATCCATCCTCAACAGGAAGATCCTTAAACATCTATCACTTCACAACCTTCTATCGGATCGCCAGTATCGGTTCCGTCAAGGCTGCTCTACTGGTGATCTGGCTTTCCTTACTGAGTCTTGGTCATCCTCTTTTAGAGATTTTGGTGAAAATTTTGCTGTTGCCTTGGGCATATGAAAAGCTCTTGATAGAGTCTGGCACAAAGCTTTGATTTCCAAACTACCCTCCTATGGCTTCTATCCTTCTCTCTGTAATTTCATCTCAGGTTTTCTTTCTGACCGTTCTATTGGTGCTGTGGTAGACAGTCACTGTTCTTTTCCTACATCTATTAACAGTGGCGTTCATTGGTTCTGTCCTGTCACCCACTCTTCTTAATGACCTAAACGAAACCTCTTGTCCTATCGACTCCTACGCTGATGATATCACACTGCCCCTTTCCACTTATTTTCATAGATGTCCAACCCTTCAGGAAGTAAACATGTCATGCAGGGAAGCCACAGAACGCCTGACTTCTGTTCTAAAATTTTTGATTGAGGCAGAGCAAACTTGGTATTGTTCAATGCCAGTGGTGGCTCGTGTTAAAGTTGTGGGGGCTGCATAATAATTTCAGATTACAGTATTAATGAAGCCATGCTGTAGGCAGTTTTATTTGAATCACAAGCGTTACGTTTTGTACTCATAAGCTCTTAATCTAAAATTTATGCGTTGCCAAAGCCATGAGGAACATTTATCAAGTTATTAAGTAGAATATGTAGTATTGAAGTAATCAGGACACTGAAACTAAGTTTCGATTGTCACATAGGATGCTAAAACTGGCTAGTATTCACGAATCACGGACGTAATGCACTATTTGTTTAACTAGCACAGAGGGCGAATGCCACTCCCCATTCAAGGTGCCACGCAGGGCTGAAGTGACTCCAGCCCTGCTACAATCTGGCTGGCGCTGCGCCAATCCTGGAAAAAGTGCTTTACTCTGTAATTAATTTATCAAATCTGGTAGTATTTTGTTACAAAATGATAGAAGAAAAACAATGAAAAAAAAATACTGAATGGAATATAAAAGTATATTATTATTTGTATAAAATTAATTATATGAATGAATCACTCATCTGCTGGCAAGGCTGAGACAGGGAGATCTGCAGCCCACCAACCCTTATGGACCAGCCGCCCCTGTCTACATTTATCAACTCCTCACAACTCCAGACAACTATCCCCTCTTCTTTAGTGACACTCAACTGTATCCCCCTCTTCTACACCGAACATCCTTGGTCTGTCCTTTACTCATAATCTAAACTGGAAACCTCACATCTTATCTCTAGCTAAAACAGCTTCTATGAAATTAGGTGTTCTGAGACGTCTCTGCCAGTTTTTCTCACCCCTCCCAGCTGCCTATTATGTCCACCTCTTTGATGCAAAAGTTAACCAGTATTCTCAATCATTCATCTCTTTCTCTGGTAAACTCTGGAACTCCCTACCTGTTTCTGTATTTCCATCTTCCTATGACTTGAACTCCTTTAAGAGGGAAGTTTCAAGGCACTTATCCTTCAATTTTTTTTACTACCACTTAGAACCCTTTTCTGGGACTGGCTTCTCAGTGTGCCTTTTTTTTTACTTGAATTTTTGTTGCCTTTGGCAAGAATGTTGGGCGTATCTCCAAGACGGTCAAGAATAATGAGTAGGGTGTTACACTAATTGTTCAAGGCTGTGGAGGATAGCAAAGTTGAAGCCTAGTTCACCATGATAGTCAGTGAAGGGAGAGGAGAGCCAAAGCTGGTGGTGAACATTACAGCTTCCAAGAATGGAAATCTCCGCAAAAGGGAAGAAAGTCAGAATGTGCTCCACTTTGGTAGTTAAGTAGTTTTATACTCAAGGAGTTAGATGAGAGGTATACAGCACAAATAAATTTAGTTTGAGAGTGGCTCTATAGTCGTAGCCAGATGATAGAAAACTTGCAGGTTAAGTCACTGCGCACATAAACGCAACATCCAGCTTTGGATTGAAAATGAGGATAGAGAAAGTAGGGAACAGAAAAAAAGAGCTACTGTCAGTTGCCTCAGACACCTATGTTTCATTCAGGAAAAGAAGATGAGGTTTAGCAGAGGAGAGGTGGTGTTCTACAGATTGAAAATTAGATCTACGACTGTGAATGTTGCATAAGTTAATGAAAAAAAAGTTGAGGGGGGTGTCAAGACACTTAGGGTCGATACTAGAAGAGCAGTCCGACCTGGGGACATTTGTGGTCCTCCTCCTCCTAGGCTGGTGTAGGAGTCGTCATGATAATTTTGAATTTTGAGTGAAGGGTGTGTGTGTAATCAGGTACTAGTAGTTTTTGTGCGAAGGAAGAGAGTTATCTTTAGAGGGCAGGCTGATCCAGTGTTTCAGACCTCACTGGGAGTAATTATCGTTTCGGCAGGTGCCTACTGCCTCCTCCTTACATAGGTGTCTTTTTTAGCCGACCTGAACTACACTGGCTACAGGCTCGGTGCGCCGTCGAGGTCCAAGATGCAATGCTCCACTAAAGGTCTGTCCATACCAGGAAACATTGTTTAGAAACAATGTTTGCAAACAGTTTGCAAAATGTTTGGAAACAAAGTTTGCTAACTGTTTCCAAACAGTTTGCAAACTGTTTCCAAACAGTTTTTCACATGTATTTGTTTCCTATCCAGAATGGAAAACACTGTGTGTGTGTGTGTGTGTGTGTGTGAGCGCGGCGGAGGTGATGAATCAGTACCAGCACGAGGCTTGGAGAGACAATACCATGTGTTCAGCAGAAAAAAAAAGACTCTATAGCTTATTAAATTACTACATTCATCCTCTGCATTGTATTTCAAAGTCATTGTATTTCAAAGTCAGTCATGGACATCCCGAAAAAAAAAAAAAAAAATTGGTGAAACCTGCTGCATCTACTTTCAGATCTACCAGAAGCAAGTCACCATGAAAGGGTCCTTTTTCAAAAAATTTCTTCACCCATCTCTTTTTCTTTTTCTTGCCCTTTCTTGGGTGTATTAGCAAAAGTGCTAAGTAAAATACAGAGGATGTTGCAGCAACCTCTACACTCACAGGCATCCTGACGACAATTGAGGTCTGGACTGGAAGCAAAGTTTGCAAAGAGTTTGCAAACTTTGCAAACTGTTTGCAGTTTCCAAGAAACAGATTGCAAACAGTGTGCAAACTGCAAACTATTTGCAAACATTGTTTCCAATCAGTGTTTCCAATCAGTGTGGACAGGCCTTAAGCAACAAAATTTGAATCACTTTACTTTAACTTTCATTTATATCTAGAAAAAAAAAAAAAAAAAAAAAAAAAATATATATATATATATATATATATATATATATATATATATATATATATATATATATATATATATATATATATATATATATATATATATATATATATATATATATATACAACTGTAGTGTTAGTTTCAGTTGGTATGGTTCAATTATGTTCGTTTCAGTTCGAATGCTTCACTTCGAACCAGAGTTGATGTAAGGGTTACCAGGTGAATAAACGTGATTTGGGGCTTCCTGACGGTTGCACAGGCAGTGCGCCTCTCCTTACCCTCCCGGCCTCCCGACCAGACACTATATTTTGGATTCTCACCTACAATGGAGGCCACCAGAATATCTCCGCCTCCGCCATTTCTGCAGTGTCCTGGGAAGCCCTCCTGTGCCTGGACGGACTGGGAACGCCAGTTTGAGACGTTCCTCAAAGCTGTCGGCGGCAACGACTTCACGGCAACACGGAAGAAGGCGTTGTTGCCTAACAGCGTGGGTGCTGAGGCGCAGAGGGTGTTTCATAGCCAGCCACCGGCTATTAAGGCTACTGGTGAGGATGACTACGCGACCGCGATGCGGCAGCTAAGGTACTTCTATTCTCCTCAAGTAAACGTCATTGTTGAAAGGTTTAACTTCCGACACAGAAGGCAGAGCGGCGGTAAGTCAATAGCTGAATATGTGGCTGAGCTGCGGCGATTGGTGCATAATTGCCAATTCAGGGTACTTGCTGAGGAGATGATTCGAGACCAAGTGGTCGAGAAGACTGTTCATCTGAGGCTACGTGAACGGTTCCTTCAGAATAACAAGCTTACATTGGATGTGGTTGTGACGCAAGAGGAAGCCTATGAGCGCTCCACGTGGGAATCACAAGAGATGGAAGAACCATCTTGCAACACTTTCAACTTCATGCATGAGGAAGCTTCATGGGAGGTGCAGAAAACTATAGCTTTACAAGGAAAAAGGTACTGTGAAGTGTGATGACTGTGGGAAGAGAGGAGACTTGGCCCGTAACAGCCAGTGCCATTGGGCAGCATCGTGTCGTTCCTCGGGGTTCAAGAAGGTCCAGAAGCATGAAGAGGAGGAGGTTATCCTGAGTTGCAGCGACAAGAAACACCTAGGACAGCTAATGTGTCAAGTTGTGATTAGTGTAGAAGGACAGGAAAGGACGCTACGCAAGTGCATACCGGTGCGTCCATTTCGCTGTTCTCGTCTTTTGCAAAAGAACATTTCAAGGGCGTCAGAGTGAAGGTGACTACAGTCAAACTCTACAGGGTAGGGAGGCGTTCTCCGTCGTCGGCACCCTACCTGATATGGTGACTATTAACAGTTGTCAGGTGACGACGAACTTTTACATTGTTAATTCAGGTGCCACCAAAGCATTAATGGGGCTGGATCTTTTGACACAGCTTGGGCTCACCATCCACCAAGCGACGGGCAAGGTGTTTGCTGTAGAACACGGGCCTGTTACAACTCAGCTCTGTGTTCTGCCAGCCATTAAGGGTTATCAGCACAAGATCGTATTCAAGGCCGACGCTATCCCAGTTCGTCACAAGCTGCGGAGGCCCCCTGTCTCAGTTAGAGAAGTGTCGACAGAACTACAAAACTTGGTTGAACAGGGAGTTATCGAACACATCGATGCATCGGAGTGGGTGAGCCCAGTGGTGATCTCGCACAAGAAGTGTGGTAAGATTCAGTTGTGTGTTGACCTCCGGGGACCTAACAGCCAGCTGGTGTTGGAGGTGCATCCTCTCCCTATGACAGCAGAGCTACACACCAAGCTGCATGGAGTTGTTTTCAGCCAGATAGACTTAAAGTCTGCCTACCATAAGCTTGTATTCGAGAAGGCTTCCCATCCCATAACAGCTTTTATCACTCACAAAGGTCTTTTTCAGTTCAAGAAGGTTCCATTCGGGTTGGCATCGGCGGCAGCGGCATTCCAGAAGCTGGTTGACAGGCTGCTAGCAGGCATCCCCGGCTGCCAACACTACTTGGACGACATTGTGTGTACTGGATGGACACAAAAGGAGCACGACGAATGCTTGAGGTTGGTAATGAAGAGATTGTCAGACGCACAGGTAACTGTCAACGTAGAAAAATCTGTATTTTCTAAGAGAGAGAGATTGATTTCTGTGGGTACCGAGCATCGGGAGAGGGAATTTCTCCACTCCATTCTCACAAGCGGGCTGTCATGGATGCATCGCCTCCTACCAACATTAAGGAATTGAAAAGCTTCTTGGGGTTGTGTGGCTGTTTTTTTTTCAGTTTGTACCTGGTTATGCCAGCGCTGTTAGCTAAATAGGGCAGCTACTGAAGAAGGACATGCCGTTTGAGTGGACATCAGAAGTGGATCAGGAGTTCATGGCGTTGAAACGCAAGATTTCCACGTGCCCAGCCCTGATGGCGTACAACCCTCAGCTCTTTACTATTGTAACCACCGATGCCAGTGACAAAGGAATCGGTGCAGTACTATCACAGAAGGACGACTCGGGGAAGGAATGAGCAGTTTTGTTTTGGAGCTGCCAACTAACACCTAGCGAACAGAAGTATTCTGTTACAGTGAAGTAGGCGCTGGCAGCAGTGTGCGCGGTGGAGTGGTGGAAACTATTTATGGGGTAGGTTTCTTAAGTTGAGGACTGATCACTCGGCACTTACTAAGATACTTTCTTCAAGGTATTCTGGGCGTGCAAGCACTAGAGTTGCTCGGTGGCAAGCTCGCTTATTCCCATACTCGTACGAGGTGGAATATGTTCCAGAAAGTAGACTCTCTGGGGTGGACGTTCTGTCGCACCTTCCTGTGACCGAGAACATTGAAAAGAGGAAGAAAGAATACGAGATTGTAGCGCTCCTGGATGATGAGGACGCCATCACTGACCAAAAAATTCAAGAGGCAGCTTCTACTGACGAGGAAATATTAACATTAAAGGAATATCTGGAGCAGGGGTTTCCAGAGTCAGCCAAGCAGTGTCCCCCAAGTAATTCGGCCCTATTTCTAGTTTCATCACGAGCTGAGTGAGGTTAGTGGAATCTTCCTCCGTGGCATGCAACAACTTATTGTGCCAGCAGCACTTCGCGGGCGCCATTTACAACTTGGCTACAACGCTCACCACAGAGTGGTGAGAACTAATCAACTCTGCAGCTTGGCTTGGTGGCCTGGTATAGATCGTGATGTTGAGAACCTCGTTCGGAACTGTAGCGAGTGCCAGGCGAGCGACGAGGTACTGGCACAGAGGACGGTTGTAGCACCCCTCCAACCTGTGCAACTTCCAGACAAATGCTGGGCAAAGCTGGGAATCGACGTGGTCGGGCCGACTGAAGGAGCACCTGCATCTTTGTGCTGTCACTTTGTGCCATCACGCTATGCTATTACTATGAAAGACTACCGATCTGAGTGGGCCGAGGTTGGCATGACAGGTAGTATCACCACAACTGACATTATTTCCTTTCTCAGTTCTGTATGGTCAAGTGAGGGATACCCAGATGAGCTATTATCTGACAAAGGGCATCAGTTCACCAGTTCAAAATTTCAAGATTACCTTCGACGTCGAGGTATCAAGCATGTACGCTCGAGCGCATACTGGCTGAGGGGAAGTACGAGTAGAGCTATAGAACGGTTCAATCGCACCTTCAAGTCGTTGATATTTGGTCTCGCTCCCAGGGAGAGGCTCCAAGAATGGATACGTCGCCGCCTGGCTCACTACCGCGCTACACCCCACTGCACTACGGGTGTGTCGCCGACCGAGAGGCTGCACGGCCGGGTGATGCGTCTGGAGTTACCAGTCTTTACACCTTGCAGCACAGATGAACAAAAGCTGAAGCAGCATGTGAAGCGATAACAGGAACGTAATAGGAGGTTCTACAACCGCTGGTATAGCATAAGGGCGCCGACCTTCAGAGCAGATGATTACGTACACGTACGGCGCCAAGGTCACGTTCTCAAAATAGCCTCTCAGTACTCCCGACCGCTGATGATCCAGAAGCAGGTGGATCAACCAGGAACGCCGCGCACCTAGCTTTAGCAAGGGGGAAAGCCAGGAGCAGTCATGCGCTACCACCTACAAGCAGTGGCCGAAGGAGGTGGCAACCTGACAGATTTATGTTATCATGATTTCATGTTACTGTACTTTCTTCTTATGTACGGTGTTGCGTATATTTCAAACTGAATAGGTTATATGAATTGTTTTAAAGTGGGGTAATGTAGTGTTTGTTTGTTTCAGTTGGTATGGTTAAATTATGTCAGTTTCAGTTCGAATGCTTTAGTTCGAACCAGAGTTGATGTACGGGTTACCAGGCGAATAAACGTGATTGGGGGATTCCTGACGGTTGTATAGGCAATGCGCTTCTTCTTACCCTTCCGGCCTTGCGACCGGACACTGTAACAACAGACATTTTTTTAATTACACATACAGTATGTGTACTATGTATTCTTCATAGTCTCATTTAAGTCAGTTGTGATATATGAAAATATATAAAGTTCAGGAAGCTAAATGTTGTCTTTATCAATCCTTCCTTCTGAAGATGCAGTTTTAAATAAGGGAGCGTTGTCCCTTCTCTTGATTATTACCATGCTGCATATTGCAATGCAATGCGCATCTGCAAAAAATAAATAAATATGAAATCTTGTACAGAAATGTAACTCATAATAGCTTTATTCAGTTATTTGCAATAATGAAGAAATTGCCAAATATGCCTCAGTGAAAATCTTAGTGACTGACCAGCTAAATATTCTATGAATGCCATTCCTCTTTAATCGAGGGATTAGCGAAGTTTTATTTCTTTTGTAGTGATATTATTTTATTAAAAACTATAAGAAGTTACCTACACAGTTTTGAGATTTAGAGGCCTAATTTTGAGAGGAATGGTTGCCTGTTTGTTTTCTCTTAAGTCATACTCTCTGCCTACCTTGAGCTGTTAAATGACATTCAAACGGCATCCTAGAATAAAGCTGGTAACTGATCCTTTCTTTTGCAAGGAATTGTGGCCAAAGGCGAAGGTGTCACAAGGCACCGCCTCCTTCATCATAGCCAGCCTGCTTCTCTTTGTGCCTTGACAATTTCATCATGGTGGTGTTTTTACATAGTGTGTAATAGTAACCATGTTTAGTAGTAGTGCTTGAAGAGAACAGGAATGATGGAAGGATGAGTGACAAATAGTATTTCTTTATATAGTTCAATGTGATTGAAATATTGGGAGTGGGAGAGTTTGAAAAAGAGAAAGTAATTAATTATTAGAAGCTGGAATGTGTGATACAGTGAAATAGTGAGGTCATGGTGATGGAGAGTGCCAGTACATGAGAGTCTGGAGGGATTAGGAAGGAAAGTGAATGGACCAGAATGGTGGAATGGAGAAATATAGGAGTGCTTGTGTAGTGTGCCTGTAGACGATATATACGAGTATATATATATATATATATATATATATATATATATATATATATATATATATATATATATATATATATATATATATATATATATATATATATATATATATATATATATATATATATATATATATATATATATATATATATATATATATATATATATATATACCATAGATTGGATCCTTTAATGAGAGAGAGAGAGAGAGAGAGAGAGAGAGAGAGAGAGAGAGAGAGAGAGAGAGACCTAATCGTAATACATCGTAATTTTACCGACGTAAACATGTCATTGCCAAACTTTCAATTTGGACATAAGTTATAGCAATAAACCTTTATTTTCTATATAAAAAAAAATCTTATAAGATATTTCACTTATGAAAACTCAGTCAGTTATTATCCTCTGAGATGATTATTTCCCCTGCTGTAGTATCCTCAATTTTACAACCAATATTAAAACTATCTGGCAACTAGTGGATAGTGAACAGGACGGCGGTCGGCGGTCGGCGGAACGCTGGTCCCACTCTCACTACAAGTATCTCTGCGGCTTAAATTGGAACACACCTTGGACCATCTCCATGTAAAGGCCCGCGCCACCTTTACAAGCTGACAATCTCAAACAACAACAGCCTGGAATACGCAAGAACAAAGAGAAACGATACTCGTAGGTAGCGTTCTTCCCACATGGAAATAAGCCAAGAAGTTAAATTGTTGAAATGTTATGTATGTAAGATCAACTGATTAATTATTAGATGAAAGTATGTTTGTCTCACTGAGTGACGAAATTAGTTATTTATACTTTATTTATTTATTATTATTTTCAGATAGATTATGATGTGAACTACCAAGACACATTTTATGATCAGGATAAACCTGTGACTAAAGTTTCATCAGGGCAATGATAAAAGAAGCAATACAGTTGGGAATGAATAGGGCAATGATCATACGCTTGGGCGTGATGGGCGGTGTGAGCTGTGGGCGGCGGGGATTGACCACAGGACAAACGACCCTCTCTCGCTCCGCTGTTTACAGAATGTTAGTAAAGGAGAGTAATAAAAGGTGAGACGATTTTTCTTGGTACGTAGATTGTAGTAGAGTTTGAACTTGCACATTTCTGCAAAACTTCAGTTTTTATCATTATCTTTCTGTAGTTTATCAGGATCGGTAAATTTATACTTTTGCACCAGTATCCAGACAAAACAATTTTTAATAAATTTATTATTTTCACCTGTGTCAGTTTTGGACGAGACTACATTTTTCTGGTAGATTTTGATGTTTTGAATGAATCTAGTAACTTTCTGTTGCGAATCAATTTTTTCTTATATACATCCCCCTACACACACATACTCGTAAACAAGCAAAAATTCATATAAAAAGACATTAACAAAACCTAATTAAACCTAACTAAACCAAGCTAACTTATCTTAACGGCAAATTTGAAAAAAAATAAATAAATAATTCAGGAACAAACTGGAAAAAAAATAGTTTTGTCCTCATAAATAAGTAAATCAGTAACACTCACAATGTTCCCCACAAGAGGACTGGCTGCTGCTTGCCTGTGGCTGCCAGCTGGCTGTCACCACTACCAGCACCTAATCCAACCTAACGAAATTAATCTAACCTAAGCAAACTAACCTTACCTACCTAATCTAACCAAACTAATCTAACCTAAGCAAACCAACTGTATTTACCTAAGCTAACCTAACTAACCTATCTAAACTAACCCAATTAAACTAACCTAACCAAACTAAACTAAACCACTAAACTAATCTAACCAAACCAAACTAGCCTAACCTAACCTAACTGGCAAGGCTAAGAAATGAATATGAAGTCATTACCTTGTTTATCTTTGTAAAATCTGGCGATGCACTGGAAGTAATTGAGGTGACAACCACCGCTGACAGACATCTTCCTCAGATTAATTTGAATATTTTGAGTTGAGCCACTTCTCTCTCCACTGGATGAAATAAAATGCTATGATTAGTTAAATTAAGTCTGTATTTTTTAATTGGCCAGCGGTTGCATTCTCAAACAAAAGAACTAATTTCGCCCTTGTGCAACAGATGTGACATACACACACACAGTTGAACACACTTTCACCAGCATGCCTTAGTGCCTGCCTGTCCATCACATGTGCAGATGTGTTACTTCTGAGCATTGTCACAGTGGCGAGTGAGCTTGTTTCCCCAAAAACAGATAAATCTTTAAAAACTGCTGTCGTCATTATAAACAATTTGCAATGGGTATCTATGGGGTTCAAATTACTCAGAATGAGAAGCTCTATATGATGAGTAAGGTAAGAAAAGTCATGTTGAGACTGGTGTAAGAGTAAAAGAATACCTCGGGATCCAATCTGCCAAAATGTGGCATGCTGTAGAGCTGTCAGTATAAAAAAAAAGTAAATGTCTGTTGTGACATTTTTAGGGTAAGTGATTTTTTTTGGCTCAAAATATGATTTTTTAAAGGAGGCATTTTTTTTCCTTTCCTTGTGCAAACTCCTAAAATAGCATTTTTTAGTTATATATCATAGTGACAAATGTAAAGAAAAGTCATTTCTAGGGATTGCATTGATAAGAAAAAGACATCACCTTTTGAGAAAGGATCAAATATCAAGGAGAAAAAAAAATAGAACCTGTTCCCTATTATAAAAAAAAAAAAAAAAATAGAAATGAAAATGAGAGATGGTCTGCTTCTGGGCCAACACAACTGCACTGCACCATGCTGCTCCCAATAGATCACACTGGCCCTGTCATTACTCCATTGTAATGGCCATTGAATTCTTATTAAACTTCAAATTAAAGCCTAGCGTAACCAAACCTAAGGTAACAACCTGACTTAAACTTAACCTAACATGACATAGTCTAATTTAAACTTAAGCTAATCTAACATGACCTAACCAAAACTAATAGACCTAACCTAACTTGACATAATCTAATTTAATGACATAATCTAATTTAATCTAACTTAATTTAACCTAACCTGACATGATATGACCTGACCTGATCTAACCTAATCTAATTTTGTAAATGCATATTGGACTTAGCATTAGGTGGAAAGTTCACAGATCTTATTGTCTTTCCCTTTATGCTTTTAGATAATGTTTTCAACTGCCAAAGGCTGCATGCCATCCTCACTCTTAAGACATGTGCAAGACTGCCTGCACTTGTGGTTGAAAATGAGATTAAGACTGCAAATATTGCAGAAGTTAATGAAGTTGAGGGAGGTGTCTAGTCACTTAGGGTCGATACCAGAAAAGCAGTCTGACCTGGGGACATTTATGGATCCCTCCCCAGACGGGGACTCTGTGGCTGGTGTAGGAGCCCTCATGATAATTTTGAATATTGAGTGAAGGGTGTGTGTGTGATTAGGTGGATGTAGTTTTGTGAAGAAAAAGAGTTATCTTTAGAGGGCAGTCTGTGACTGCCTCCTTGTGTTGTGAGATAAAAAGAGAAATATTCAACGAGGTCACAGCTGGGTTTAATAAGTTCACAACACAATCCAGTGCTTTAGACCTCACTGGGAGTAATTATTGTTTTGGCAGGTGTCTGCTGTGTGGAAGGTTGTATCAAATAGATGGAGGAAATGAGTTTTTGAGGCATTGAACAATATTAAGTTTGCTTATTCCCAATCAGAAATTTTAGAGATCAGAAGTCAGGCATTCTGTGGTTTGCCTGCATGAGTTGTTTACTTCCTGAAGAGTTGGACATCTTCATAAAGATGTGGAAAAGTGCAGGGTGGTATCATTAGTGTAGGACAAGAAGTTTGGTTTAGATTATTGATGAATAATAGGAAGAGTGGGTGACAGGACAGAAACCTGAGGAACACCACTGTCAATAGACTTGGGAGAAGAACAGTGACTACCACATCAGCAATAGAATGTCAGAAAGGAAACTTGAAATTAGAGAGAAAAGGATACAAGCTGTAGGAGGGTAGTTTGGAAACCAAAGCTTATAGACAAACTCTATCAAAAGCTTTTGATGTCTAAGGCAACAGCAAAAGTTTCACCAGAATCACTAAAAGAGGATGACCAAGACTTGGTAAGGAAGGCCAGCTCACCAGTAGAGTGGTCTCGATAGAACCCATACTGGCGATCAGATAGAAAGTTGCAAAGTGATAGATGTTTAATAATCTTCCTGTTGAGAATAGATTAAAAACTTTAGAGAGGCAGGAAATTAAAGCAATAGAATGGTAGTTTGATTGATTAGAACAGTTACTCTTTTTAGGAACAGGCTGAATGTAGGCAAACTTCCAGTAAGAAGGAAAGGCAGATGTTGATAGACAGTTGGCAGAGTTTGAGTAGGCAAGATGCAAGCATGGAGGCATGCTGTCCAAGAACAATAGGAGGACCATCAGGTCCTTAAGGTGAAGGTGAAGGCCAATGAGGACATGGAAAACATCACTGCAAAGGACCTTTATGGGTAGCATGAAATACATCTTTTCTTTTCTTTTAAGGAAAATCCTACAGAAGCTTGTTGTGCCAGTTTAGGATCAGCCACAACTTAATCTCTGCCATCATCCCAAATGTTTGCAGGGCTATTTACCAGGTTCTGCAACCAAAATAGACGTGTCTGCCAATGACAGCTGAGCAGTGGTGCAAAATTGCAACTGATTTTTACATCAGGTGGCAATTTCCTATGTGTATTGGCACACTTGATGGCAAGAGGATTTTGATAAGCAAGACACCAAACTCAGGGGCCACTTTTTACAATTATAAAGGCCATTTTAGTGTTATCCTAATGGCATTAGTAGACGCTGATTGCAAATTTTTGTATGTTGATGTCAGTGGCTGTGGATGAGCCAGTGATGGTGGAGTGTGGGATAGGTGTAACCTGAAGCAGGGGGTTGAAGGTAATTTGGTAGGCATACCTCAACTAGAGAATATATCTTTCTCTGATAAGCAATGCCCTTATGTTTTTGTTAGAGACGATGCCTTCCCCCTAAAAACTTACTTAATGAAACCATATCCTGGAAGGGATCAAACCCATGAAAAAAAAATATATAACTACTGTCTTTCCCATGCTAGGAGAACATCTGAGAATGCATTTGGCATTCTTGCAGCAAGATTTCAAATATTCAAGCAGTTCATAAGAGTATCATCAGAGAAGGTAAATGACATCATACTGGCTGCACAATACCTTGCACAATATGCTGGGTGATTCCTCTAGTCATTCATATACACCTCCTGGATTCATAGATACTGAAGATATGGAAAGTGGAAGAATCCAAGTAGGCCAGATGCACCACTTCCCACACAGTGCTGTAGAAAGACTACAAACTGTTGGTAGGGGCCATTCGCATAATGCCAAAAATGTCAGGGAAAAATTCAGAGTACTTCAACAATGTAGGAGAAGTCCATTGGCAGGATCGAATGGCTTCATTGCACTAGTAGCTGCCATACTTCACCAGCTTCCCTCCTATGACTTCTTTTGTTCTCTGTTACTTTATCTGAAAATACCTTTCTGGCCATTTTTGTCCCCTTGGCTGACCTTTTGTGTAAAATAAATAAATATATAAATAAATGAAATGTAGGTCCCTGTCCATCCAATGTGTTTATCACCTCAAAGTGACCCAGTGGCAACAGGTTTTCATGTAAATCATTTTAAATAATTTTATGTTAACAATATGCAATAACGCAAAACAGTCTTGATTATTACAATCTACAATGTAGCAGACACAAGTGTTTTACTATACCCACCAAGTACATTACTTAGCAAAGCACAAATTATGTAATATTTGTTTGTATATATTTTAAATTCATTCAACCTACAGGTAAAACCATGAATTTAATTTGAATAAAAAAGTGAGTCAATTGAATTTAATTGACAAACTATAGATTTAAGTTAATTTATAAATGAAGAAACAATTGGGTGCACAAATTATATTTGAAGATTTGATATTAATGGATTGGTTGTGCATAAATTTTTTCCACCAAGAAATTTATTAAGTTGAACTGAAATAAAGTAGATAGAAGGCAGTTGATATTTTTTGCCTTTAACTAGGCAGTCAGGTTTGGATAAGGGTAATAATGTAACTGTTTCACATTAACCAAAATATATTTCTTTATATCACATAATAACTATGAATATTTTCCCTTATCAATAGAAGTTCTGACTTCTTTCACCACATCAATGAATTTTCCCATTAAATCAATTTGTGCAGGGGCTGGCATCAGATCTGCTGCAGCTTCTAGAAACTGAGCCATGGGCAAAGCTAAAGGGATTACCTTGCCCCTTTTGGCAAGGTGCTCACCAAGATTATTCATAGTTTCATCACATTGCTGTTTTCCCTTACTGTGGGCTCTTTTGAAAGATTGCGGAGTTTGTGAATTTGTTGCTGTTTTCCCTTACTGTGGGCTCTTTTGAAAGATCGTGGAGTTTGTGAATTTGTTTGGTGTTGGAAAAGACTGGTGATGGAGAAGGAATAGATGTTGATGAAGAAGAAAGAGCATTTGATGATGGAGAAGGAATAGAGTTTAGGCTTAAAGATGAAGCGCAGGTGGCCACAGATGAATGTGATGCACTGCTGCTCTTGGGAAGGATCTTGCTTTTATCAGTGACTTCTTGGTGACTTGTGGTAGTAAAACCTAAGTTTCCTTCTTCAACTGTCAACACCTCCTGAAAGAAAATAAGAGTGCATGGACTGAGCAATGAAAAGAACACACACACAAGTGAAATGTTGAAAGTATGGTATAGTGCCAGAGTTGAAAGGGATCATCATAGGTTTACATCCCACAGTAAAAGATTGGTGTTGTAAGATGGCTAATTAGGTTGTCATTACTGCTGATAAAAATTCTATATGGCCTTTGAACACTAGGAGGAATGTTTACAATATTCTATGTAGATTTAAGAAGATGGATAGCAAAATTTTGGTGTTGAAATTTACTTACCATGATGAAAATAAATTGTTGAGAAAGCATTAATAGAGAGTTACCATGTTATAAATGCACACCTCAAAGACCTCAATATCCAGCCAAACAAATACAATCAATGTTTGCAATAGTTACATAAGTACATCTCTTCAGGTTGGTGAATGTGTATTTTATATTAAATATCAATGACAAGTCAATTATATTAATTGAAAAGTGATATGAAAACTAACCATATCTAATGAAGAGAGCTGAAAGCTGGCTTCTGTAGGTGTTGTCTCAACTAATGAGTCGATTAAAAAAGTGGCATAGTGGCATAATCAAATAGTGGCCACTTTTTCTTCACGGCTCCTCCGGATCTACTAGGAGCTCTTTGCAGTTCATGGTGCTGCTGGATGAAGTAAGTCTGGAGATTCTTGAACTTAATCCTTACTTGTGCTGCAAAGAATTATGGAAAACTTGAAATATCTTTCTCCACTCCCACCTCATCTTCTTCCCTCCAAACCTTGGAGCAGTGATTGATGAGCATGGAGAAAGGTTCCACCAAGATATCACTAAGATGGAGAGCAAATACCAAGCCAAATGGAACCCCAGCATGATGGGGGACTTGTGCTGGATGCTCTGGCGTGACATCCTGGAAGCAAAGTACACAAGATCACCCGAAAAAACTCACTTCTAACTGTCTGCTGTACTATAATTTGTGTGTAGTGTATTATCCAAGTAATTTAGTTACATCAATATTCTTTACCTATGCTGTTTTTTTTTCTCTAATATGCCTTTGTAACATGAAATGAACACATTATATTTTGAATTTATATGCGGTATAATTAAAAGGAGATATGTGAAAGCAAAAAAACTAGAGGTGATAGGGCAAAACTGTTCAGAATTTTGAATTCACATCAGAATTAGTAAAAAACACCTATTCACATCCTTGCCTCAGAGCAAAAAAAAAAAAATTTGGTAAACCAGTGTTAACCTAAACATGGTATAGTGGCAAGCATTTTTAACTTATTCTAACTATCTATCACAGATGTGGTAAAGTGATGAGCATTTTTTAACTAGCTATATTTAACAAACTGCCTAACCAAATGGTAAATTTCTAAAAAATAAGAATAAAAAATTCCCATTTCCAAACAAAACTATTTTTTATGGTAGTTTTTAATTTGTTCTTATTGAATTTGCATGTCATCTTTGGTGCATTTTTTTTTCTCTCAGTCCCAAAGCCCTTAACTCACACTTAACTCACACCTTCCCCTGTGAGACTAACCTAGCCCTGTCAGACTGATTAAATTAACCCTGCAGGACTGACCTAACCTATTCTAGCCCCAGGTGGCTGATGAACCTAAGCCTATGGGACTGACTAACCTAACCCTGTGGGGCTGACTAACATAACACTGTGGGGCTGACTAACATAACCCTGTGGGGCTGACTAATCTAACCCTGTGGGGCTGACAAACCTAACTCTGTGGGGCAGACTGATCTAATGCTGTGGGCTCATTAACCTAACCCTTTGGGACTGACTAACCTAACCCTGTAGGGCAGAATGACCTAACGCTGTGGGGCTGACCAACAGATATTATATTTCTTTTGGAATTCTACTGGTAGTGCACAGTATGTTGAGCCAAAAACTGAAGAAACGGAGAGTAATTAGACTGGCTGGGATCCAACGCTGAAACCAGCTATATTGTACCTAATGTTTTTCTTTCCTTTTTTATACGAAGCAAACTGATCAAACAAAGATAAGATACTCATTTAGGTATTAATGAAAGGAAAGAAATCTTACCTCCGGTAAGTTCTGAGAGCTCTGGATGTTCTTCCTTCAGTGCATCAGCTATTTCCTTGTTTTTGTGGTATAGTGGTTTCTTGGGATTCCATAGAAACCTTTGCTCCCTTGCTAGATCTAAAAGAGAGGCCTTGGACGACCTAGACCAAGGTATTTTATTCATGACTGCGAGTCATCTTGTGTGTTGTCTTCAGTCAACACCTGTGTTTGGCTTTGTTGTTATATCTCACGTGGTCTAGGTACTACGATGGCTGGTCTTGAAATCGGTATTTACCATTATTTATAAGTTTGTTTGGGCACTTGTTTGATGAATCATTGCTTACTTCAAATTTAAATAGCAAAACAAATTACAAGGAGATGTTTAAGCGTTCCAGTTAGAAGCCAGGATTTTAGGTTGCCACAACTTTAAGACGAACAGAACTGTGTGGCTTCAATTTTAAGCCGAAATGGTAGTTGCTGGCTTTAAGTTGCATTAAAAAGTGCTTATGTGACTGCCTTTAGCATCATTCAATACCTCAAAAGCTCAATCCCTCCATCTATCAACTCGACAACCTTTCAAATGACTATCCCCTCTTCTTCAGTGATGCTCAATTGTCCCCCTCTTCTACACTGAACATCCTTGGTCAATCCTTTACTTATAATCTAAACTGGAAACTTCACATCTCATCTCTAGCTAAAACGGCTCCTATGAAGTTAGGCATTCTGAGTTGTCACTACCAGTTTGTCTAACCCCCCAGCTTTTTAACTCTGTACAGGGACCTTATCCATCCATGTATGGTGTATGCTTGACATGTATAGGCAGATTTCATTCATGTCACTCTTTTAGACAGGGTTGAATCCAAAGTTTTTCATCTTACCATCTCCTCTTCTCTAACTTACTGCGTTTAGCTTCTCTCTCATCACACCAGTGTTGCATTTCTTGCTATCTTCTACTGATATTTTCATGCTAACTACTCTTCTGATCTTGCCAACTGCATGCCTCCCCTCCTCCTGCATCCCTTCTGCATAAGACTTTCTTTCACTCACTCCTATTCTTTCCATTTTTCTAATGCAAGAGTTAACCAGTATTCTCAGTCATTCATCCCTTTCCCTAGTGAACTCTGGAATTTTTTGTCTGCTTCTGTTTTTCCTCCTTCCTTTGACTTTCAAGAAGGAGGTTTGAAGACACTTATCCTTTAATTTTTGATAACTGCTGTTGATGCTGTTTGGGTAACCTGAGTGGGACTTTTTTTTTTTTTTTTTTTTTTTTTTTTTTTTTTTTTTTTGATGCCCTTGGTCAGTTGCCCCTAATACTTAAAAAAAAAAAAAAAAACATTGCTGTATGGTGGTCATGGAGGTGGTGGCAGTGGTGGCTCCAACCCACCCTTCTTACTAAACTTGCATCACTGTATGGCATCCATGGAGGTGGTGACAGTGGTGGTTTCAAACCATTCTTCTCACAAAACTCACATCATTGTATGGCAGCCATAGTGGTGGTGGCAGTGGCGGCTCCAACCCACTTTTCTCGCTAAACTTCCATTGCTGTGTATGGCAGCAGCAGTGGCGATGGCAGTAGCAGCTCCAACCTGCCCTTCTCACTAAACTTGCATTGTTGTGTATGGTGGCTGTGACAGTGGTGGCTGCTGCCTGCCCTTGTCACAAAACTCACATTACTGTGAATGGTGGTTGCAGCAATGTTGGCTGTAGCCCGCTTGCCCTTCTCACAAAATTCACGTCACTGTGTATCCAATTCAAGCTGTTGAGGCATTGAAATTTTACATAGAGAAGAATGACAGAAGTCACAGAATGTGCAAGAGTGTGTGCGTATGTATGTGTGAGTGTGTGGGAGAGTGAGGTGGCAGGCCACGGCTGGCTGCCAGGATGCTCAACCAGCTCAGTGTGCCTCGAGCACTCGTGAAGTTAGGAGGGGAATGCTCCTTCAATTTTTTTCAATTTGCAATTTGTTTTTACAAAGGAAACCGATTTTGTGTCACTGAAAGTGGTATCACAGAATGTGGGAATACAGGAGATAGAAGTAAAGAGAAGAAATCAAGAAACTGCTGGAAGAGCTGGATGTTAGAAAAGCTATGGGACCAGATCAAGTAAATGGATGGATATTAAAAGAATACAGAGAACAAATGGAAGAACCTGTATGTAATATAATCAACAGCTCATTGAAAGAAGAAAAACTACCAAGAGAATAGAAAAGAGCTAACATAGTCCTAGTATACAAAGGGGGAAATGAATTAGAACCATTAAATTACAGACCAGTGCCACTAACAAGTATTGTAAGCAGGCTTTGTGAAGTGGTAATTAAAGATAGATGGGTGCAAAATTTAGAAGATGAGAAGGTAATTACAGAAAAGCAGTTTGGATTAAAAAAAGGAGATCCCTACTACTACTACTACTACTACTACTACTACTACCAGAGAGAAGAGAAAGAGCAAAATAGATAACATTGTACAAATTAGTTAATAATATAGAAAGAATAGACAGAAATGACTTGGTACCACAGATGGAGGAGGGAGAGAGACGGACGAGAGGACATGGGAAGAAATTAAAGAAGAGTAGATATTTGAGCGACATCAAGAAATACAGCTTCATATATTGAACTATTGGAATCTGGAATGATTTGAAGGAAGAGGTGGTTGTGACAAGCAGTGTACACATGTTTAAGGAGAAACTGGATAAATATGGTTATGGAGACAGGACAAAATGAGCTTTGGGTCGTGCCCTGTATGAAACAACTAGGTAAATATACACACACACAAACACGCGCGCGTGCGCTTGAGTCGTTGTCGAGTAAACAAGCAGTGATCCAAGCTCCAGCAGAGAAAGTTTTTGCTTGACCACGGCCACCGCTAGGAGCCTAGAATGTGTTCCCAGGTAGGAGCTGTGCTCAAGTAGAGTTGTCCTGTCTCCAGAAATTTAAAAAAATAAGGGAAAACTTAAGTAATAATAGATGTAATAAAATGAGTAAAAGCTCCAGCAAGGCAGATGCCATAGGTGGGAGTGGAATGTTGCCAATGGGATCACCATTCCCAGGATTTGAGGAAGATAATGAACTACATGGAAAAATGCAAGGAAGGAAAGTGGTTTTAATGGAGGGGATGATCAGTGACCTCATTGAAAGAATGAAAATTAGAAAGAAAACATGACCTAGAAGAGGAAAACAAAGAATTGAAAATACTATGCGCTGATCTAAAGACAAAATTGAAGGAAAACAATGATATTGTTAAAAAACAGGAAAATGAAGTGATAGGGATGAAAAGTGAACATCAAATCAGAGGAAGGAAAAAGAGGTAGAAAAAGTTAACTTTACAGAAATCATAGAATTGCAAAAGAAGGAAAAGACAGATTTAGGTAAGGAAATTGTGAAAGTGATCAAGGAGAAGGAATCGATGGTAAGGAGCACAGTGGACAAAAAGAAATGTATTGTTATATATGGATTAAAAGAGGAAACAGAGCCAGTAAGATACAAGCAGGAAAAGAACAAAAAAAAGGTAGCAGAGGACGTTGTAAGAAATATACAGAGAGAAGGTGAGGACTGGATAAGTGAAATTGAGGAAATACATAGATTGGGGAAGTATACAGAAGGAGGAGAGTGACCACTGAAAGTAAGATTTAGGGCACAAACAACAGCTATGGAAGTGATATCATATGCATGGAAACCGGACAAGACAGAGCAATACAGGAAAGTTTGGATAAAGAGGGACATGAATGAGGAGAGACTCAAGGTAAATGATAAATAAAATAAATAAATTTATAAATAAATAAAAGAAGCAAAGGCAAAAAAACGAGAACAGAATGGAAGAGAAAATAAGTTCAATTGGAAGGTAAAAGACGAGAGGCTCAGGAAGTGGTATCTGACATAAAAAGAATAGAAAATGTAAATAACGTATGGAAAAATATAAAGTGAACAGTGGCGTATACAAATACAAATGGTTTAATATCAACATTGCGAGAATTGAATAATTATATTAAGATAAAGCAGCCTGACATCATGGGGTATTACTGAAATTAAACTAAATGAGACAACAGAAAATATAAGAATTGGTAATGGTAATTATAATGTGTGGATAAAACATAGAAATAATAAAAAAAAGGGAAGTCATGTTACTTACAAAGAAGAGTATAACAGTGGAAGATGTCAAAATGAGAGAAGGAATGGTGGAAGTAATTAGAATTAAAACAAAAAGGAAGGGAGAAGGAAGAAAAGATTTTTTTAGTGGCTTGTGTACCCCCAAAGACAAATGCATGGACACAAGAGGATTATAAATTATTGTTAAGAGATACTAATAACTGTTTGGAGAGAATACTGGCAGAGAGTAATAATATAACACTTTAATTGCAAGGAGGTATGTTGGGAAGAGTGAACCATGAATGGAAGAGAAGAGTCATGGGGATATATGCTTCTAAATTTAATAATGACAAATACTAGTGGGTTGGAGAAAATACAAGATTTGAGGTTAATGAAGAAGCATTAAGGCTGGATTTGTTGTTTACAAAGAAAATGGACATCATTGAAGGAATGAATTATCAGTGCCCACTAGGTAAAAGTGACCATCTGTTAATTGAATTCAGTATAGGCAGTGGTCCAATAGAAAATAGGAATGAAATTTACAAGAATGGGAGATATAATTACAGGAAAGCAGATTTTATCAGGTTAAGGGAATATTTTGCACAGGCTAAATGGAAACAACTGTTCATGGCAAGCAATATGCAGGAAAAGTGGGATATATTCATGGAAATTTATAATGAAGGGGTCAGTAGATATGTACCAAAGATCAAAAGAAAGGAAGTGAAGAAGAAAAAAGACTGGTTTAATACGAGATGTATAACGGCAAGAAAAGAAAAAGAAGCAGTATAGAATAAATAGGGAAAAAAGGAGGAAGTGAGAAATGGGAAGAATTCAAGAAGGCAAGAAATGAATAGTTATATAAGTGTTTGCAGGCGATGCAAAATTATTGAAAAGAGTGGAAAACAATATGGATTGTGAAATATTACAGAAAGATCTAAATAAGATATATAAATGGAATAAGAAATGGGAAATGGAATTCAATGCAAAGAAATGCAAGGTGATGCAATTAGGAAAAGCAAAAGAAAACTGACAAGTTCCTACACCATGGGAGAAGTGGAAATTAAGAAAACCAAAGAAGAAAAAGACTTGGGAATTACAATAAGTGATAATTTATCACCCGAAAAACATGTAAACAAAATAGTTGGGGAAACCTATGAGTTACTAAGAAAGATGAAAGGGGCATTTGCTTACATGGATGAAGAGATGATGAAAAAGTTGAAGGAATATGTGATTTGACCAAAACTGGAATATGCCACAATTGTTTGGTCACCCCATCATAAAAATGAAATAAGGAAAATAGAAGAGATCCAAAGAGCTGCAACCAAATTGGTACCAAGTTTGAGAGATTTAACCTATGAAGAAAGATTAAGGAGAATGAAGCTTCCATCATTACAAAAGGAAAGAGAAAGAAGGGACCTGATTGCTATATACAGAGCTTTAAAGGATAAGGATCAAGTTGACAAAGAAGACTTATTTGTGTGGAGACTCAAGAGATACAAGAGGACATGGAGTGAAATTGAGGAAAACAGCAAATAGAAGAGATATTAAGAAATATGGTTTCCCAAATAGAAGCATAGAAATATGGAACAACTTGGATGAAACATTGGTACAAGCAACAAATATTCATGAATTTAAAGTTAAGCTGGATGCTTATAGATATGGAAACAGGACAGCATGAGCATAGCTCTTTTCCTGTAAAACACAACTAGGTAAATACACATACACACATACCTGTGTGCATTGGAAAATGTTACCATACCAATAAAGCACTCAGGGCAAGGATGGTAGCCTGTATGGTTGGTGGGGTTTGAGCTGGGAAGGCCATTTCTCACCTTATCAACCTCCTCCACAGAGGTGATTTTACTGCAAACCTGCAGTAAAGAGAAATGTCAATGAAGTGCTCAAGGTTTTACACACACACACACACACAGACATACACATTGTGTGTGTGTGTGTGTGTGTGTGTGTGTGTGTCATAAAATCATTCACAAAAGACATCTAATCTTACCTCTTGGTAGGGATGGCATGACTAGCTGGGATGACTGAAGTCATGGAATAGATAAATTTAGAATAAACATGTGAAACTGTGGCATAAAGTCAAGACCTGTGAACTTAGTCTATATGTTGTGGATGGCCTAGGCTCCAATTTATTCGCTGATAAAATTATCCTGAATGCTGTTCGAAACCCAAAATGTTAAAAACCTTAAACTATTTTCCCTATAGGAATCAATGTAAGATGGATTAATCTGTTCCCAGACACCAGCCTACCCTGCCTTTAGCAGCTTATGACAAGACACTTCCACAGCCAAGATGGCTGCTTCACAACATCTCCAGCTCACAAGTTATTTGTCCAGAAAGGATGTATTGAATGAACATAGTAACACATAACTTATCAAAAGATAGTTGAGACCATGCTGGCATTCTCCTTGTCACCAATCAAGAGAGGGAAGCCTTACAGAGTGACAGAGAGAGGAGCAACCCACTCACTGCACTTAGGCATTTTGCTACTGGGAAAAACTACTGGGCAAATGCAGTTGTGCAGTAGAGATAGTGTTGTGGGTCACTGAGAGGGCTGCAGGAGGCTCAGGATTACTCCTGAGCGCCAAACTTTGTTTGTTTACATTGAGGTTCTTCAATGGGATCACATTGAACTTATTTCAAAGATTGAATTAATGTCTTATCCTCAGTGTCTCTCTTCCAAATATATAGAAATGAAGGAAATACTTATAAAAACTTTAAATTAGTAATAAATGGCAGCTTTTGCTATGTCTTTTAGTGTTTGAAATCAAGTACTTTTGTTCGAAAACCAAATTATGGTATGGCAACTGAAGAAATTATAAGTTAAAATTTTTGTTTGAAAACCATGGACATCATCCGCTTCTTCTTTTCAGCACTTTGCACTCACTTTCTTAGTAGCCATGGTTGGAAAATAACTGCAGAAAGAGCAGAAAATGTGACCACAGCACACCAGAAATGCTTCAATGGTGCAGTAACCACATGATGTGTGAAGAGAAATGCTGCGTGGATGTTATGGCACTCGCAATGCCAACTAGTGGTGGCATATCTGATGCTCATTCATATCTCAGATTTTGGCTCACAACTCGAAGGAAAAAAATTGACCAAGTGACAGCTCGTACCTAAAAAAAATTGTAAGTTGGGGCACTCATAAGTCAAGGTACCGGTGCATAGTATCACTGTTGTTGGTGGTGGTGGCAGCAATGTGCTCACTCCTGGGACCCTGTTACCCTGCTCCATGTAAAAGACTTCTCTGCAGCTTGTTGCTGCTCATTCTCACATTAGGTTTTAAAAATCCCTGCCGTAGAGTATGACTTGGAAGTAAATTGACTCCCCGTGTTGGACGTGATTCATGTTAGAATATTGCACATCACTGGAGACTTGACTGTATATCCCCATTTGAATGCCTGTTTCCCTTAAAAAGTTATCCTTATGTTAAGGTTGAAGTTCCGGTACATCTCCTATTTTACACATAGTCTCTGATTCATGCATATGACCTGCCCCTAAGCATGGCTATAAGGATGCAGTTTAGGATTAGGATATAAGAGGTAGAATATGATTCCATGGGCCACCTCAGTTTTCCCTCTTGTTTGCTGCAGTAATCCTTTTATGTTTTGATACCTATCTGTTTTCCTTCTCAGTTGGTGTCATCCACAGATCTCTTTACCAGAATCCCTTTGTGCATGGCATCTTGTGTTCACAATCTTTTTACCATGTGGTCTGTTTCTGCTTTTTGTCAGTTTTCCCTCATCTAATGTTTCAGATCAGAACACTTGCATTGGTTACTTGGGTACTGAATATTTTTGTTTTTTTCTTTTTATCTTCCTGTTTTTTTCTTATTTTATCCATCTTCATTTTTTAAGATTACCATTTTTTGTAAGATTACCACACAATTCTTTTTGAGTTAGATTGGTGCATTATGGTGCATCCCATGTATTTTCTATGAAATTAATAATTTAACAAAGTACCTTGATGACATGGCAATCTGGCATGAACAGACCTTCCTTCTCCAGATCTTAGATGGAAGGGAGTCACCACTTCTTTTTTCTTTTCTTTTTATGTAGGAGGGACACCGGCCAAGGGCAACAAAAATCTAATAAAAAAAACCCACTGAGGTGCTAATCCCGAATAGGGTCTGAAATGGTGGTAAAAAAATTGAAGGATAAGTGTCTTGAAATAGAAAATAGATGTATTATTGCTGTAGGCACAAGCATCTTGCCATGTGAATAAGTGATATTCATGACCATGTTCAGCTTTGTAAGAGGCTTTTCAAATGGTATTTATCCAAAGTTATACTTGACTTACATTGGCTAAGAAAAAAAAAGGTAAATTTTGGTATCTTGATACTTTATATGTTATACATTCATTGAACATCAATTGTGTTTGAAATATTAATTTTTTCATAGTTATAGGCCTTTCTGTAGATGCTCAGAATAATTTTTCATAGTTATAGGCCAGTGGTTCCCAAACAGGGGGCCATGTAGCAGAATGTAGGGAGCCATAATTTGAGAATATATATATATTAAGCCAAAGGTGTTTTGCAGGTAGGTAGCCAGTGGAGGGAAATTACAGGTTCAGTACAAATGGCTAGACTACATAGACAAATGGGTTTTCGACACCTACCATTTTCATCAACTCATTCTGGTGAGGTTGCATTCTCTCAACTACTCCACATTAAATGAAATATCGCAACAGACTTGAAGTGAAGCATGACCTACTGTGTGCTTTAAGTGAAACAAAACCATGAATCAAGATGTTTGTTGATAATTTGCAACAGCACCCATCACACTGAGTGGAATGGGGATTCAAGTGAAGAAAACTTGAACCTTGCATGAATATTCAAAAGCATGGTATGGGAGGAGGTGTGTATGTGGCCACTGAAGGCCATGGTTGTGGCAGTTAATTATAAGTCCCTATGATTGCATTTCAGAATTATAAAGATATCAAATTCAAAGATAAGATCATATTGCTTGGAATTAACACACTTTTAAACCTGTGGAATTTTGTTTTATTTTATTTTTTGTTTGTTTATTGTTGAAACAGCTTTCTGCAATAATGCCATTTATTGATTACTCCAATTATAGATATATTTTTATGTGCACTGTGTTACTTCTTTAGTATCACTTCAGTAATTATATGAGATTCAGCAGAGGCAAACTACAAATTTCTTTATTAATACTTAAAAAGCTAGAGTGGTTTTTATATGGACCTAATGAGTGTAGGACTGTTGACAGTCACTTTAGTCATGGGTTATGCTTGGTGGTAGGCCATGGACAAGGATCATGTATAAAAGTGGGTAACGACCTGAAAAAGTTTGGGAACCACTGTTATAGGCCTTGCTGTAGGTACTTAAAAACCATCTCTCCACCCCTGTGTCTGATACTGTATGAGCTAACTATAGAAGTGGGGAGAGGATGGAGGACATATAGATTGCAAAAAATGTAAAGTGAATGGGTACTAATCCAGAATGAAAGTGGCAATTTACTTTTTACTATAGTGATATATATATATATATATATATATATATATATATATATATATATATATATATATATATATATATATATATATATATATATATATATATATATGTAAATTACTTATTAACACCAACAGGAAAAAAAAACACATGAATTTTGGCATGCCAAGAATGGGTGAGACAGCAACAGTGGTGACAGAAAGGTGGAACAAAATGCCAAAAGTGCCCAAGTATTCATCTCGTCTTCGGAATCTTAACAAGGTGTTCCTTGACAAGATTACTGACATCCTCTCGACTGGGGAATTGGCCAGCCAGCTCTATGGTCGTGGCTTAGAATTGTCTGAGGTAAGAGAGAGAGAGAGAGAGAGAGAGAGAGATTGTGGATTGGTAGGAACAGAGGTTGGAAAAATAGATAAAATGGATGGGATGATGTTTTTATAGTGTTTTAGAGAGATGGACAGAGACAAAACCTGCTGAATGAATATATGTTAAACATAAAGTGCTATATCCTATTTGGGAGTAGTGTTATGAATTTTTGTTGATTGTATTCTTGTTTGCTTTAATTTCCAGCACTTATTTTGTAGAGCTCCCTTGGTAGAATAATCATCATAGAAGTCTCCACTTGCTTCTGTGAGCATACTCATATTCATACTTGCACGCTTCAGTCATCTTAATTTTATATGCACTCCAATTCTTATTTTCTTTTCAAATTGTAGGTCATCACCTTGTACAATATTTACCACTTTTTTTCTGTTATTATGCTCATGTACTAAATGCTTCATATACACTTCCATTGTTTTCTCCATCCACTTTATTCACACCGCTTTTGCTTGCATCCTGCACCTTGGACTTTTGTTTCATGTTCAAATCTCATGTGTATTTTCAAGTTTGAGATTTTTTATTTTTTATTTTGACACCTCCATCCGCATTTATTTTTTTATTATTTTATATGGGCATCACTGGGTGTGATTGTGGCTGCCTCCACCTTGCTGCATTCTGCTACTACAATTGCATCCATCTCAGTTCTCTTTCATCTGGCCCACCTCACTTCTGAATTACCTTTACTCACTCTACTCTTATCTACTCCAACTTCTGTCTTGTCCTACTGTCTTTCCTGTTCTTTCAAAATTTTTTGTTTTACCTCATGTTATAATTAATGTGGTACTTATATGCAGAGGCTTGCACCAGATGTCTCAGGTTGCTGGGCCATTTTCCTGAAAAAAGCCACTATCTAATTATTGCAATTTTCCTATGTTCATGCAAGAAGCTCTTCATCAAATTAATCAGTACACACTATCAATTTCATAGCAGAATTGTAGGAAATAGTCCATAGTTGTATTTTCCTGAAAACCAAACCAGATTGTTCAGGATCTCACAATACAGAAAGATTTTTTCTTATATTAAAAATGCACCAAAGCAAGTCCTACCTGAGTAGCTCTCACAGCATCTGCCAAAGGAGGTTTTCATGCACAATATTTTTAGAGCTTCATACTTAATTTCTCATCTTTTTTTTTTTTCTTTTATAGTTTGCTTAATTTCCATTGGGACTTAGTAGATGGTGCTTCAGCAAATCTCTAAACAGCAGGTTGTAAGACATGTCATCAGACATGGTGTGAAGTTTGTGTACATATAAAGGGAGGGCAGGCTACAACAAACTAGTGTCATTGGCAGCCATTGTGCTACTCTTGCCCATGGGGAGTTGAAAAATATCCCATGCCGGAACTCCATCCAGCAACACTCCAGAACAACATACAACATGAAAATTGTTTTGCTGTAATGACCAAACTTTTTGTCCTATCCACTCCCACGCTGATGATACCACCCTGCACTTTTCCATGTCTTTTCATAGACGTCCAACCCTTCAGGAGGTAAACATTTCATGCAGGGAAGCCACAGAACGCCTGACTTCTGATCTTTCTAAAATTTCTGATTGGGGCAGAGCAAACTTGGTATTGTTCAATGCCTCAAAAACTCCATTCCTCCATCAATCAACTCGACACAACCTTCCAGACAACTATCCCCTCTTCTTCAATGACACTCAGCTCTCCCCCTCTTCTACACTGAACATCCTCGGTCTGTCCTTTACTTATAATCTGAACTGGAAACTTCACATCTCATCTCTAGCTAAAACAGCTTCTATGAAGTTAGGTGTTCTGAGATGTCTTCGCCAGTTTTTCTCACCCCCCCAGCTGCTAACTCTGTACAAGGGCCTTATCCGTCCATGTATGGAGTATGCTTCACATGTCTGGGGGGTTTCCACTCATACTGCTCTTCTAGACAGGGTGGAATCAAAAGCTTTTCGTCTCATCAACTCCTCTCCTCTAACTGACTATCTTCAGCCTCTCTCTCACCGCCGCAATGTTGCATATCTAGCTGTCTTCTACCGCTATTTTCATGCTAACTGCTCTTTTGATCTTGCTAACTGCATGCCTCCTCTTCTTCCACGGCGTCGCTGCACAAGACTTTCTTCTTTCTCTCACCCCTATTCTGTCCACCTCTCTAATGCAAGAGTTAACCAGTATTCTCAATCATTCATCCCTTTCTCTGGTAAACTCTGGAACTCCCTGCCTGCTTCTGTATTTCCACCTTCCTATGACTTGAATTCCTTCAAGAGGGAGGTTTCAAGACACTTATCCACCAATTTTTGACCACTGCTTTGACCCCTTTATGGGACTGGCATTTCAGTGGGCATTTTTTTTATTAGATTTTTGTTGCCCTTGGCCAGTATCCTTCCTACATAAAAAAAAAAAAAAAAGACATTTTTCCTTCAATTTTTGACTACCATTTTGGACTCTTTTCTGGGACTTGCATCTCAGTGGCCTTTTTTTTATTTTTTATTTATCTTTTTTTTTATTTTTGTTGCCCTTGGCCAGTGTCTCTCCTACATAAAAAAAAAAAAAAATATATATATATATATATATATATATATATATATATATATATATATATATATATATATATATATATATATATATATATATATATATATATATATATATATATATATATATATATATATATATATATATATATATATATATATATATATATATATATATATATATATATATATATATATATATATATATATATATATATATATATATATATATATATATATATATATATATATATATATATATATATATATATATATATATATATATATATATATATATATATATATATATATATATATATATATATATATATATATATATATATATATATATATATATATATATATATATATATATATATATATATATATATATATATATATATATATATATATATATATATATATATATATATATATATATATATATATATATATATATATATATATATATATATATATATATATATATATATATATATATATATATATATATATATATATATATATATAACAGCTTATAATTTTGGAATAATTAAGGTAAAGGATAACAGTATGAGGTAAAGAGAGTGGTGTTCATATGCCTGTCAACTGTGAATTTGACAGCAATGTGGGACAGGAACAGCCAACACCTTAAGTACCAAGTTAGTCTGGTTCCCCTATAGTGCACATCCTTCCTTATATCTTCCCTTGCTTTTTTTCATCAACTACACTACCACATTCTCATTTCCATTCATGCAGCCAGTAACTCCCAAAGCTTTCATGTTTGTTTCCTGCACTCATGCTACATCAGTCTTTCTCTTCCTAACACTACTACTTCTTTCTTCTCTCCAGTTGCATTCATTCCAATCACATTAATTGAGGTCACACTCCATACTCTGTCCCTCAGGTGAGGTGGAACCCCCCATTCCTGCCCCTGACTCTGTCACTTGATTATTGCTTGAAAGCTGTTGGAAATAAATTGTTATACAAAACTGAGTCCTGAAACTGATAAATAGTTATAAAAGAGAACACATAGCATGATCTAAAATCATTTTCAAAAGGCTAAAAAATAACACACTAGTTATAAAAGAGAACATATAGCATGATCTAAAATAATTTTCAAAAACTAAAAAATAACACTGCAGATGAATGCAGTAATCCTCAATCAGTTCCAAATGACTTGGTGTACTAATGAGGTGCACCTTGAGAAGGTAGAAGTGAGCTGGCCTTCCATTCCTATAGAAGGGTAGACCTTATTCCATTCAACCGTGACTTCTTTATGAAGCGGCAATTGCACTTCAGTTTAACCTCATTGACTACAGCAGTGCTACTGCACAGTCACCCAGGAAAATATTTAACAACTGCAGAGATCTCACACATCCTTGCCTTACTCCTATTCCTATAGTGAAACTTCTCTCTAAGCTCTCTGTTCACCCTCACACATGCACTTGTGTTCACATGAAATGCCTTAATTCCTTCCAACAACTGCCCTTATACATCTTCATGTTGAAGAGTATCCCGAAAGGCTTTGCCAGCTGCCCTATCATGTGCTTTCTATAGGTCCATGAGTGCTGCATTCATTTTATCACCCTTTCTTAAGTATTCTAATGTTATTGTTGATTACAAAATCTGATTCACACAATCTTTTTTCCATTCCTATAATTTCTGTGTCCCTCACTGACCATCTCAGTCACCCTCAGTCTTTCAATCAAGAGTCTTCTGTAGAATTTTCTGACACACTAAGCATCCCCTTTAAATGTTACACTTATTCTTACTAACTTAATCTTCATGTACAGAGGTACTATAACTACTTCCCTCCATTTATCTGGTACTTTTTGCTTTCATATCAGTTCACATATTAGGAGCATTCAATCTGCTTCTGTTTCATTTCCATGCTTTAACATTTTTGCTGTTATCCCTTCTACTGTGATTGCGGATTTGCCACACTATCTTTGTCATTTCCTTTTTTCCCTCCCAACCAATTCCTACCTAACTAATTCTTCTACACCTCCTTTTGTCATTTAATTTATTAAACAGTTAATAGGCCTTCCACTTCCTTGCAACCTTTCTTTTCATTCATATATTCTCATCCAGCAAACTCATGATCTACTCTCCTCTTTCTCTTATCAGTTCCTTCACTTTCCTATTGCAAGATTCTGTTTTCCTCATTTTAATTTCTTCAGGCACAATTTTATGCAGTCTTTTCTTATACATTCTTCTCTTTTACAGCCTTCTCGATATCAGCCGTTCACCATCTACTGTCCTTACTCCAGTCCCCAAGCTTCCTATACCATGCCAAGTTACCAACTTCTAGTCTTTATTTCTTTTAAGTCTGATTTCTCTTCATTCTGTTCCTTGCTAGATCTCTTTAACTTTATACATCTTGTGTTTTATAATTATTGTTTTCCCTTTCCTTCTTCCCTTTCCTTTATACAGTGGTATATATTTATTTACTCTTTGCCCTTATATATCTTGTAAATTTATTTCTTTTGTGCATCATCACTCATTCTCTTCAGAGCTGCTAAGTCAGTTTCTTCAAAGAATTTTTGAAGGTCTTTCTTATTATCTTTTCCCATAGTTTCTCATACTCTGTTTTTTGTTTTGATTTTAAAATACTTGGTCACTAGCTCATACCTCCTTATCTTTTGTTAGATTTAGGTCTAATCTTGTTAATTCATTCTCTCCTCTGTGCCTCGTGTTTTCATTCTCTCTCTCTCTCTCTCTCTCTCTCTCTCTCTCTCTCTCTCTCTCTCTCTCTCTCTCTCTCTCTCTCTCTCTCTCTCTCTCTCTCTCTCTCTCTCTCTCTCTCTCTCTCTCTAAACAATACAGGGTGTGGGTACATAGACCAGAGCCAAATTACAGAAGTAATTTGAATATCTCAGTCAGCGCATACATATACATATGTACATATATTAGATTTTGGTGCTGTACACTAGCTGTGGTCTCTCAGCCACTCATTTACACCCCTCTTGAATTCCTGGAGGGGTGTGGTGTGATGTTGAGGTGTAGTCTACACCAGCTGGTTCCACAAGTGACTGTACCGAGGCAGAAAGGAGCAATGGTTACTCTTTGTCCTGGCAAAAGGTACCACCACTGGCACAGGTGGTGTGGGTGGGGCCTGTAGGCTTAGCAGTGCCAGGTTTGGTGTTGGATGCCTGAGGGCCTTGTGCAGGGTGCACAGGCCTGCCAGATCCCACTGCTGCTGCAGGAACTGTAAGCTGAGCTGCTGGTGTCCGGCCTGAAGCTCCACTATCCTTACTGCTCTGGCCTGAACTCTGTTGAGCTGGGACAGGTAGGACGGTCAGCAGGAGGACCAAGTTAGTGGTGCATATTCCATTACTGGAGGGGCCTGGATCCTGTAGAGGGACAGGATTCCCTGGGTGTTGAGTATTGAATGCAGCTCAGCTTCCGCACTGCAATCCTGGCAATTTTCCTCACATGGCTAGTGAAGGTGAGGCCAGCATCTATCTCCACCCTGAGGAGGGAGATGGACTGCTGGGGGTGCAGCCTTTTGCTGTCAAGGAAGATGGCTGGGGGTTGGAAGGGGTGGATGATGGGGCAGTGTGGATTGACTGAGGCAGGGACTGGTTGCTTTGGCTGGCAGATGTACGATTCACCTTCCCAGAGATGGAGGAGCTGACCTGACCCATTGCTTGTGAGATCTGCTCTCTCTCTCATCTCTCTCTCTCTTCTCTCTCTCTCTCTCTCTCTCTCTACTCTCTCTCTCTCTCTCTCTCTCTCTCTTCTCTCTCTTCTCTCTCTCTCTCTCTCTCTCTCTCTCTCTCTCTCTCTCTCTCTCTCTCTCTCTCTCTCCTCTCTTCATTTAATCTTACTTCCCTTCTTTCCTCCTGCAGGTCTGCATTCACCTCCAACCTGCATGGCATCAATGTGTACTGGGTGACCACTGGGAACCCTGAGAAGGACCAGCAAACACAAGAATTCCTGAATTGCCATGCTAAGGCAGTTTCGGCATGAACTAAGCAACCTTCGTATCATTGGGCATTCCCCACCTATAACCTACCTCAGAGGTGAGAGAGAATGAAGAGAGAGGGAAGAACTTTCGAGAGGGTTAGAGAGAAAGGAAAAGAGGCACTGCACAAAAGTTACAAATAAGAGGGAAAGAAAGCTTTTGGATGAAGATAAGGAATGAGTAGGATGTTCAGTGTATGGTGAAGATTTAGAAGAAGCTGTGCAGGTATGAAAGGGACCTTGGACTTTTCACCTTGTCTTTATTGGCACATCCACTGGTACTATTGTTATGTGTATCAGATCATATGAAGATAAACCTGTCCCAAGTACATTTTTAGTGGGTAATAATAGATTAGATTAGTTAACTTAATTTAAATCATATGTGACAATGTAGCTGGAGAGTCTTCATATGATCCAATGAATTTTTTCTCTTTTGTCATCACCTTAATCATTACAACTAATGATACCACCTATATATAATGCCATTGGATGGTCTTTGCATGAAAGATTTTGGACTAATATCAGCTAAAGATTAAGTTTTTATTATTTTTAATGTTAGATCTAGTTATGGATTCTCTCTCTCTCTCTCTCTCTCTCTCTCTCTCTCTCTCTCTCTCTCTCTCTCTCTCTCTCTCTCTCTCTCTCTCTCTCTCTCTCTCTCTCTCTCTCTCTCTCTCTCTCTCTCTCTCTCTGAATTTTGCTACCACTTACTTCTTTTCTGTTTCTAAGAGTACCAGATAGTGAATCAAAGATAGTATATACACCTTCATTCATCACCAGATGACCGTCACCACAAGCTGCAGGAGGTGGAGAGGCTGCTGGCCATTGCTGACTTTGGTGAGGACTTTGAACCAACAAGTCCTGCCCACCACCGGAAGGGTGACTTCCCTTCCCTTGCTTTGCTGCTGGACACCAGGATCAAGGTATACCTTACTGGTCCTGGTATTACAAAGTATGCCTGTTTCACTGTTGGACAATTATTTTTGGTAAATTGCTTTTTATACATGTCATCAATTTTGTAGTTGTGTTTTTTAATGAAGGTTGTGTATGTAGTTTTATTAGATGAGGTAAGGAAAAAGAAATTGTATAAGAGGGTCTGGCCATGGATAACACAAAATGGGGGAAAAAAAAATAACGTTAACTTAAAGTGCCAATTTCTAAAGTGGACATTCTGAAAGTAAATCTGAAATCATATGGAGAAGTGTTGTAAAACTTCCCTCTTGAAAGTATTCAAGTGATAGGCAGGAAAATATGCAGTAGCAGGAAGGGAGTTCCAGAACTTTGCTAGTGAAAGGAATGAAAGATTGAGAATAATGGTTAACTCTTATATTAGGAAGGTAGAGAGAATAAAGGTGAGAAAAATTAGAAAGTATTGTGCAACAAGGCTGCAGAATAGGGGAGGCATGCAATAAGCAAGTTCAAAAGAGCTGTTAGTGTGTAAGTAATGATAAAAGATAGTAAGAGATGCAACCTTTCAGCAAAGAGAGAGGCTGAAAAGTCAGTTAGAGGAGTTGAGATGAAATGCTTTTGATTCCACCTTGTCTAAGAGAACAGTTTGAATGGAAATTCCCCATTAATATGAGTGAAGCAAAGTTTACTATGGAGGTTGTTTCATTTTGAGGAGCCTGGCCTGGCCTGACTGTGATGCTATTCAAACCCTAATATCTCCAGAACTATGCAGTCGATCATAACAAAATTAGTACCACATGATATAGCTTTCATCTCTTCTGTTGGGTGAAGTCAATGGATAACTTGCAAAAAGTAAAAGTGTGTCGAAAATGGGATTTTGTCGATTTCCTGTAATTTTCACCAACTTTTTTTTTTTTGTCTCAACAAGACTAGACACATACCACTGAACACAGAGTGAAATTTCCTATCCAGCAGTATACAGCACAACCATTGGGCTCTTGCGAAGTTTTGAGCAAGAGTGATTTGAATAATAGGCAAGTTCTTGATGTGCATGGTGCTTCCATTGTTGCAATACTGACAGCTTCACTGGTCATTCACCTTCCAGGTGTTTTACTGGTAGTTATGTGAAGCATACTCTACATGGGTGGATAAGGCCGTCTGGATAAAATTAGTAGCTGGTGTGGGTGAGAAAAAAATAGTGGAGATTGCTCAGAATGCCTAATTTCATAGAGGCTGTTTGAATGAGAAACAAGATGTAAAGTTTCCACTTAGATCTTTAGCAAAGAACAGACAAAAGATGTTCATTGTAGAAGAGGGGAACAACTAAGTTTTTTTTAAAGAAGAGGGATAATTACTTAGAGGATTGTGTCAGATTATAGATGAAGGAATTGGGTTTTTAAGGCACTGAACAACACAGGGTTTGCTCTGCCTCTGCCAGAGATTTTAGAAAGATCAGAAGTCAGATGTTCTGTGGTTTCCATGTGTAAATTTCCTAAGGAAACTCCAGAAAAGATTGGAAATGTACAGAGTGGTGTCATCGGTGAATAAGTGAGCAGGAAATGAGTTTGATTTTGACTAACCCTTTCACTGTGATACAAAACAATTGGCAGCACCAGTAGCAATGCGTGAAGTCTTTATAAGCATCTACAAGAAAGTTAGCGATGAAAAAAAAAAAAGGATTTGCAATTTCTTCCCTGTTTAAAGATTGGATATAGCTGTACTACAAATAAAGATGTCTCAGAGTGATTGGTAATTAGGGAAAGGTGGACCAAGTGGCAGTCAAAGGGTTAATGATGACCAGGTTTGCTTTAATTTAAATCAAGTTATTTAAATCAAGTGATTTAAATTTATTTAAATCAGAGTGAAAAATCATGATTTAAATAAAAATAGATATACTGTATTAAAAATTATTTAAGTGTTATATTGAGAGTAAATTATTTAAATCAAAATCAAATATACTGTATTAAAAATTATTTAAGTGTTATATTGATAGTAAAAAACATGATTTAAATCAAAATTAAATATACTGCATTAAAATTCATTTGAGTGTTATATTGACAGTAAAAAAATCATGATTTAAATCAAAATTAAGTTTATTGTATGAAAATTATCTAACTGTTATATTGAGAGTAAAAAATCAAATAAGTCAATTTTTATTTATTTATGTTTTTTTAAATCATGATTTTTCAACCCTGATGATGACAGGACAGAACCCTGAGCAACACTAGTGTCAATAGATGTAGGAGGATAACAGTGACTCTCTACCAAAGCAACAATAGAGCAGTCAGAATGGAAACCTGAGATGAAGCTACAGAGAGAGAAAGATAGAAACTATAGGAGGGGAGTTTGGAAATTAAAGCTTTGTGCCAGGTTCCATCAAATGCTTTTGAAGTATCTCAAGCAACAGTGAAAGTTTCACCAAAATTCCTAGCATGGAGGCACAGTTGCTGAGAACAGTAAGAAGGATCTCATCAGGTCCCTAAACTTCTGAGGGTTAACCTCTTCATTCTAGTGGCACCAATGTTGATGTCATGATGAGATTATGGCTAAGAAGGGCATGAAAAACATCATTATACTCAATTTCAAATTTTGAGAAATATAAGCCCCTTTCAATACAGGGGACATCTCTTCAGATAGATGAGCTCAATTGAACTTATGATTTTGTGGGGCAGGGTGAGTCGTCAGGTAAAGCTCTGGCTTCATTTGTCATCACCCTTAGACCTGGCCTATGTCTCCCTCAAGAATTGAGACAGATTTATTCCCTCAAGAATTAGAATCAATCTCTCTCTCTCTCTCTCTCTCTCTCTCTCTCTCTCTCTCTCTCTCTCTCTCTCTCTCTCTCTCTCTCTCTCTCTCTCTCTCTCTCTCTCTCTCTCTCTCTCTCTCTCTCTCTCTCTCTCTCTCTCTCTCTCTCTCTCTCACACACACACACACACACACACACACACACACACACACACACACACACACACACACACACACACACACACACACACACACACACACACACACACACAAATATACATATCTATCTATGTACCTGTCTGTCAGTCTATCTGTCTATCTATCTATATACAGGGTGTTCTGGGAGGAAAGTCATATATTCTCAGAAATGAAAGTTTAAAGTCATTCTAAGTGGGAAATATCCTATGGTCAAATGCTTTTAACCCTATTGTCTGCAGCTTTCCTGGATTTTCGCTCTTTCTGACCAGGGGTTCATGTATTAAGTAGGAGTAAACATCACTGGACAAACAATATTCTGTGGACTGCCTTGTGGCAAAAGGCCCCAACATATCGTATAGTGCCATTCTGTCCAATTGCCTGTAGTATAGTACATATTATTACATGCATTATTGTTCATGATTTTTCTCAACACCATTGCTCATATCTGCTTTCTCCACATCACTATTGGCATTTCACATCAGATGGACATATTCTGCACATACAAACACACACGTACGTGCACACACACTGCATGACAGCTGCGGCAGCCACCCTTGAATGATATTATGCAGAGGAAGAGAGGAAACTGGACATCACATGGTTATGTCTAGTTTCATCAAGCTACCAGATGATGATCAGGAAAGCTGAACCTACCATCAAGTTAAAAACATTGCTGCTTCTCTAGAGTATAAATTGGTTACAGTACACCATGCGTGAAATATGAAAATAAAATAAATAAATAAAAGTGAGTAAACATTTTCTTTCCATTTCTTCAACCCCCTTTTGTTTCTGTAATGTTGCTGGCATTAAATTATCATTGTGTAACAAAATTTTTACTTTTTTTGTCTTTAGTCAGTAAATGTTATTTCCTAATTGCTCTTACCTATAAATAAAAGAAAATGACAATTATTCCTTTTAAACTTTTCTTTTGATTTGAACAGTGATATTTTGAAACTAACCTGCTATCTTATGTCATCCATTGTGCCAGTGCCACACTGCTATGAGCTCCCCATACCCACTCCTGCAATTAGAGAGCAGCAATTTTTAGAAAGGAAAAACAGTTGAGAAGATGAATCTATAATAAGAAGATAAGATAAACAGACAGACAGATAAATCTATAATAAGTATACTTTTACTTAAGTGATATATATATATATATATATATATATATATATATATATATATATATATATATATATATATATATATATATATATATATATATATATATATATATATATATATATATATATATATATATATATATATATATATATATATATATATATATATATATATATATATATATATATATATATATATATATATTTTTTTTTAGAAAGGAAAAGCAGTTGAGAAGATGAATCTATAATAAGAAAATAAGATAAACAGACAGACAGATAAATCTATAATAAGTATACTTTTACTTAAGTTATATATATATATATATATATATATATATATATATATATATATATATATATATATATATATATATATATATATATATATATATATATATATATATATAACATTGCAGGCTAACAGTCTGTAAGGAAATAAATCTGTAACCTTTACATAAACTGTATGATATATCCATATAGCATTGCAGGCTAATAGCCTGTGTCAGCAAAGAAAAGTATAATAAATACCATCTGGCTATGACTACAGAGTCACTCTCAAACTAAATTTATCTGTGCTGTATACCTCTCACCTAACTCCAACTATAAGAAATTCTTTGACTACTTAACTTTCAAAGTGGAGCACATTCTGACTCTTCTCTTCTTGGAGACTTAAGTGTTCACCACCAGCCTTGGCTTTCGTCTCCCTTCACTGACCATCCTAGTGAACTAGCCTTCAAATTTGCTATCCTCCATGACCTAGAGCAATTGGTGCAATACTGTACTCATATTCCTGACTGTCTTGGAGATACACCCAACATTCTTGGCCTTTTCCTTGCCTCTAATCCTTCTGCTTATGCTGTTACCCTCTCTTCTCTGTTGGGCTCCTCCGATCACAATCTCATATCTGTATCTTGTGCTATCGCTCCAGTCCCTCTTCAGGATCCCCCAAAGAGGAGGTGCCTCTGGTGTTTTGCTGCTGCTAGTTGGGGGGACCTGAGGAGGTATTTTGCAGATTTTCCTTGGAATGACTAATGCTTTCATGCCAGAGATCTGTCTCTGTGTACTGAGTGCATAACAGAGGTGATAATGTCTGGCAATGAGACGTACACTTCTCACTCTTTTTCTTGACCTAAACCTTCCAAACCTTGGTTTAACACAGCCTGTTCTCGTGTTATATATGATAGAGAGGTGGCTCACAAAAGGTACTTGAGCCTTTCATTACCAGAATCGCATGCACTTCATATTTCTGCCCATAACCATGCCAAGTCTGTTCTCCAACTAGCCAAAAATTCCTTCATTAATAGAAAGTGTCAAAATCTTTCAAGATATAACTCCACCCGTGACTTCTGGCACCTAGCCAAAAACATCTCCAATTAAATTTGGTTCTTCTTCTTTCCTTCCTTTATTTGAACTAGATGGCACCACTACTATTACATTTATCTAAAGCTGAACCCTTCTCTCAAACCTTTGCTGAAAACTCTACCTTGTATGACACATGGCTTGTTCTTCTCTCTCCTCCACCCTATGACTACTTCATGCTACTATTAAAATTCTTTGCAATGATGTTTTAAAAGCCCTTGCTGACCTAAACCCTCGGAAGGCTTATGGACCTGATGGGGTCCCTCCTGTAGTTCTATGAAACTGTGCCTCCCTGCTTGCACCTTGCCTGGTCAGACTCTTTCAGCTCTGTTTGTCAACATCTTCCTTTCCTTCTTGCTGGAAGTTTACCTATATTCAGCCTGTTCCTGAAAAGTGTGACCATTCTAATCCCTCAAACTACCATCCTATTGCTTTAATTTCCTGCCTGTCTAAATTTTTTTTTATCTATCCACAACAGGAAGATTCTTAAATATCTATCACTTCACAACCTTCCATCTGATCACCAGTATGAGTTCCATCAAGGCTGCTCTACTGGTGATTTTCTGGCTTTTCTTATTGAGCCCTATCCACTCCTACACTGATGATAGCACCCTGCACTTTTCATGTCTTTTCCTAAATGTCCAACCCTTCAGGAAGTAAATATTTTATGCAGGGAAGCCACAGGATGCCTAACTTCTGATCTCTCTAAAATTTCTGATTGGGACAGAGCAAACTTGGTATTGTTCAATGCCTCAAAAACTCAGTTCCTCTATCTATCAACTCTACACAACCTTCCAGACAACTATCCCCTCTTTTTTAATGACACTCAACTGTCCCAGTCTTCTATACTGAACATCCTCAGTCTGTCCTTTTTCTTATAATCTAAACTGAAACTTCACATCTCATCTCTAGCTAAAACAACTTCTGTGAAATTACTCGTTCTGAGATGTCTCCGCCAGTTTTTCTCACCTTTCCAGCTGCTAACTCTGTACAAGGGCCTTATCCATCAATGTATAGAATATGCTTCACGTGTCTGGGGGGATTCTACTCATACTGCTCTTTTAGACAGAGTGGAATCAAAAGCTTTTTGTCTCATCAACTCTTCTCTAACTGGCTGTCTTCAGCCTCTTTCTCTTTGCTGCAATGTTGCATCTCTTGCTATCTTCTGCTATTTTCATGTTGACTGTTCTTCTGATCTTGCTAACTGCACACTTCCTTTCCTCCTGCAGCCTTGGTGCACAAGACTTTCTTCTTTCTTTCATCCCTGTTTTGTCCAACTCTCTAATAGAAGAGTTAGCCAGTATTCTCAGTCATTCATCCCATTCTCTGGTAAACTCTGCAACTCCTTGCCTGATTCTGTATATCCACTTCCTATGACTTGAATTCATTCAAGAGGGAGGTTTCAAGACACTTATCCTTCAATATTTGACTACCGCTTTGGACCCTATTTGGGGGCTGGCATCTCAGTAGGCTTTTTTATTATTATTATTATTATTATTATTATTATTATTATTATTATTATTATTATTATTATTATTATTGGATTTTTGTTGCCCTTGGCAGGTGTCCCTCCTACATAAAAAAAAAAAAAAACATAAACTATATATACATTATATGCATAAAGCATTGCAGGTTAATAAATAAGTGTAATAAATATACCTTTACACTGGCTACATAATATATCCATATAACAATACATGCTAACAAGCTTTGTCTGCAAATGAATTGAAAATATATCTCTGCTTGATATATATATATATATATATATATATATATATATATATATATATATATATATATATATATATATATATATATATATATATATATATATATATATATATATATATATATATATATATATATATATATATATATATATATATATATATATATATATATATATATATATATATATATATATATATATATATATATATATATATATATATATATATATATATATATATATATATATATATATATATATATATATATATATATATATATAGAGAGAGAGAGAGAGAGAGAGAGAGAGAGAGAGAGAGAGAGAGAGAGAGAGAGAGAGAGAGATTATTGTAAATTGGTAATTTTCTAGAATAGTAGAATGATTGTGCATGATAGAAGCAAATGGAGAGCAGTTGTTTGTGCATGAAGAATAATGCAGCCCTGCTATCTCCGAGGGAGGTGCCTCACATCAATAGTCTCGCATAGGTATGAGACAATCGGGTGTGGTAGGGAAGGGTACTTGGTATGAAGGAGCCTTGTTCCGGACCAAACTCCATGCTGTGTTACTGATCCCCTTAAAGTGAAGGCAGGAGTATTTCTCTTTTCTGTTGGGGGCCAAGGGGCTAAGAGGGTGGTGTGAATGTGAAAGTTATGTGCCTTGTCTTAGCTCTCCCTACTTTTGGGAGAGACAGCCTTGGTATATGTATTATTATTATTATTCTTATATTATTATTATTATTATTATTATTATTATTATTATTATTATTATTATTATTATTATTATTATTATTATTATTATTATTATTATTACTATTATTATTATTATTGTTATGTGCCTTGTCTTAGCTCTCCCCACTTTTGGGAGCGACAGCCTTGGTATATGTATTATTATTATTATTCTTTATTATTATTATTATTATTATTATTATTATTATTATTATTATTGTTATTATTATTATTATTATTATTATCATGTTGTTATTGCTAATACAAGATAGATGAGCAGCCCTCGCAGTACTGCACAATTCTCCACCATTTTATGGTTAATATTGTATATTTTCTATTTTCATATTCCAGTATTCATGAAACATTGCTATGGTGTGAATTATTTTCATGAACCACAAATGCAAGATGTTCCAAGATGTGGCAAGCTGACATTTAATATGTAAAGAGTGATCGTTTAGCTTTCGAAATAACCATTTTATAGTAAAGGGTTATAGGAAAGGGGCAGGTGATTCTCACAATTCCTTTGACTTTGTGTAACATAAAGTAGGGTACGTGATATCAGACTTAATCCGTTCCAGTGTAGTTTTTGTTATGGCAAATGTGTGTTTTGATGACTGAAGAATTTATGGAAAAAAAAAAATACAAAAAATGCATGAAAACGAGCACATTTGCACTCTTAAGTTTGAGATAACACAACAAATATATACAGTACCCTCCTGAGTTTCATGCCTAGTCCTAAATTACCATCTTGAGTTTCACATATTATCGTCCTGAGTTTTGCTCTGCTTTGACAAGTATGGGTCACATTTACCTACTGTTGGCATCGTGCATATACATACAGTAAGTACCACCCAAGTTAGAGTCTCTCTCTCTCTCTCTCTCTCTCTCTCTCTCTCTCTCTCTCTCTCTCTCTCTCTCTCTCTCTCTCTCTCTCTCTCTCTCTCTCTCTCTCTCTCTCTCTCTCTCTCTCTCTCTCTCTCTCTCTCTCTCTCTCTCACTGTGAAAGTGTTAAAGTAAGAACAAACCTAAGGACTGTTAAGTAGAATGAGACTGATTGAGAATAAAAATGGAATTATGTGTCCTGTATCTCTAACAGATAAGGGGAAGGGGAGGTGACAAGGAGGGAGGGAAAAGGGAGGAAGGGATAGGCAGCAGATAGATGACCAGTGGCTCACACAGCTGGTTAGTTAGTCTTGCAAAGTTTAGTTTGTTATTCCGATTAAACTTTCATTAAAATTTCAGTGCTTGCACGAATGGCAAGTTTGTCTTGTTAGTTTTGGTCATGACATCATTTAGCTTTTGAAATAACCATTTTATATAGTAAAGGGTTATAGCAAAGGGGCAGGTGATTCTTACAATTCCTTTGACTTTGTGTAACATAAAGTAGGGTATGCGATATCAGACTTAATTTGTTCCAGTGCAATTTTTTGTTATGGCAAATGTGTCATGAAATTCCAATTTAATTTTTATTAAAATTCCAGTGTTCGCACCAGTGGCCAGTTTGTTATGGCAGTTTTGGTTCGTTATTCTGATTAGATGTTTGTTAAAATTTTGCAGCATCGTTGAGGTTGTACATTATATATATATATATATATATATATATATATATATATATATATATATATATATATATATATATATATATATATATATATATATATATATATATATATATATATATATATATATATATATATATATATATATATATATATATATATATATATATATATATATATATATATATATGTGTGTGTGTGTGTGTGTGTGTGTGTGTGTAAACTATGACTCCTGGAAGGCCCGGGATGGTGTCATGCCGTGACTACCCAAGTGACGTGAAAACCCTCCTTGAGACTTAGTTACTGGGGAAGTGTGCCTCTTAGTGGCGCCCGCTGGTAACGTAGGAACAAGCCTGCTGGGGCAGGATTGGGCCTACGGCTAAAGTGCTTCCCCACGAGATGAATGTGAGGCAGGGAGTTGGACAATATTCCATCCTCCCTTATCAGACGTTCATAGAGTAATGGCGTTCTGCCAAACTTCGGAGCCCAGAACAGCTTCACTGATCCGGAGTCCTTCTGCTCCTTCGAGTTCTCTATCTTGTTGGGGTGGGGGCTGTCAGGGTGATTTGCCGCGTCGGTGGGCCAAACCCACTTACCCTCAACATCGGTAGTCTGGTGTTTCCAGGATGATGGCCCGCTGGTGGGGAGGTAGCACTCTTCCTGCCTTCAAATACCAGCAGGTTAATGGCTTTGATAATGAGGTACACAGTGCGGATGCAGTACCAGTCCCCCCTGGGTCTGAGGGGCGGGCATAGAGCTTCTGTGTTAGTCCTGAGGACCAAGGGCGTCCTAGCAGGGTTCGTAGTCTGCAAACCGGTGTTTCGTGCTGCGGCGGGCCTAGTAAAGCAGGTAGCCAACCGCCTGGTCTTTGAAAAAAATTAATTACTGGAAAACACATAAAGGAAAGAAACATTGATTCATACTCAGCTTGTGTGATAACTGATGCTTTTCAGGAGAGGGAAGGAGGGAGGTTGTGCCTGTGGATAAATCATTTAGCCTCTTCCTTTTTTTTTCTTTTTTATGTTGGAAGGACACTGGCCAAGGGCAACAAATATCTAATAAAAAAAATGCCAGTCCCATACAAGGGTCAAAGCAGTGGTCAAAAATTGATGAATAAGTGTCTTGAAACCTCCCTCTTGCAGGAATTCAAGTCATAGGAAGGTGGAAATACAGAAGCAGGCAGGGAGTTCCAGAGTTTACCAGAGAAAGGGATGAATGATTGAGAATACTGGTTAACTCTTGCGCTAGAGAGGTGGACAGAATAGGGGTGAGAGAAAGGAGAAAGTCTTGTGCAGCGAGGCCGTGGAAGGAGGGGAGGCATGCAGTTAGCAAGATCAGAAGAGCAGTTAGCATGAAAATAGCGGTAGAAGACAGCTAGATATGCAACATTGCGGCGGTGAGAGAGAGGCTGAAGACAGTCAGAGGAGAGGAGTTGATGAGACGAAAAGCTTTTGATTTCACCCTGTCTAGAAGAGCGGTATGAGTGGAACCCCCCAGACAAGTGAAGCATACTCCATACATGGACGGATAAGGCCCTTGTACAGAGTTAGCAGCAGGGGGCTGAGAAAAACTGGCGGAGACGTCTCAGAACACCTAACTTCAAAGAAGCTGTTTTAGCTAGAGATGAGATGTGAAGTTTCCAGTTCAGATTATAAGTAAAGGACAGACCGAGGATGTTCAGTGTAGAAGAGGGGGACAGTTGAGTGTCATTGAAGAAGAGGGGATAGTTGTCTGGAAGGTTCTGTAGAGTTGATAGATGGAGGAATTGAGTTTTTGAGGCATTGAACAATACCAAGTTTGCTCTGCCCCAATCAGAAATTTTTGAAAGATCAGAATTCAAGCGTTCTGTGGCTTCCCTGCGTGATATGTTTACCTCCTGAAGGGTTGGATGTCTATGAAAAGACGTGGAAAAGTGCAGGGTGGTATCATCAGCGTAGGAGTGGATAGGACAAGAAGTTTGGTTTAGAAAATCATTAATGAATAATAAGAAGAGAGTGGGTGACAGGACAGAACCCTGAGGAACACCACTGTTAATAGATTTAGGAGAAGAACAGTGACTGTCTACCACAGCAGCAATAGAACGGTCAGAAAGGAAACTTGAGATGAAGTTACAGAGAGAAGGATAGAAACCGTAGGAGGGTAGTTTGGAAATCAAAGCTTTGTGCCAGACTCTATCAGCTTGAGTTTCACCAAAATCTCTAAAAGAGGATGACCAAGACTCAGTAAGGAAAGCCAGAAGATCACCGGTAGAACGGCCTTGACAGAACCCATACTGGCGATCAGATAGAAGGTTGTGAAGTGATAGATGTTTAAGAATCTTCCTGTTGAGGATAGATTCAAAAATTTAGATAGGCAGGAAATTAAAGCAATAGGACGGTAGTTTGAGGGATTAGAACTGTCACCCTTTTTAGGAATAGGTTGAATGTAGGCAAACTTCCAGCAAGAAGGAAAGGTAGATTTTGACAGAGACAGCTGAAAGAGTTTGACTAGGCAAGGTGCAAGCATGGAGGCACAGTTTCGGAGAACAATAGGAGGGACCCCATCAGGACCATAAGCCTTCCGAGGGTTTAGGCCAGCGAGGGCATGGAAAACATCATTGCGAAGAATTTTAATACGTGGCATGAAGTAGTCAGAGGGTGGAGGAGAGGGAGGAACAAGCCCAGAATCGTCCAAGGTAGAGTTTTTAGCAAAGGTTTGAGTGAAGAGTTCAGCTTTAGAAATAGATGTGATAGCAGTGGTGCCATCTGGTTGAAAGAGAGGAGGGAAAGAAGAAGCAAAGTTATTGGAGATATTTTTGGCTAGATGCCAGAAATCACGAGGGGAGTTAGATCTTGAAAGGTTTTGACATTTTCTGTTAATGAAGGAGTTTTTGGCTAGTTGGAGAACAGACTTGGCATGGTTCTGGGCAGAAATATAAAGTGCATGAGATTTTGGTGATGGAAGGCTTAAGTACCTTTTGTGGGCCACCTCTCTATGATGTATAGCACGAGAACAAGCTGTGTTAAACCAATGTTTAGAAGGTTTAGGACGAGAAAAAGAGTGAGGAATGTACGCCTCCATGCCAGACACTATCACCTCTGTTATGCGCTCAGCACACAAAGACAGGTCTCTGACACGGAAGCAGTAGTCATTCCAAGGAAAATCAGCAAAATACCTCCTCAGGTCCCCCCTACTAGCAAAGGCAAAACGTCAGAGGCACCTTCGCTTAGGGGGATCCTGAGGAGGGATTGGAGCGATAGGACAAGATAAAGATATGAGATTGTGATTGGAGGAGCCCAACGGAGAAGAAAGGGTGACAGCATAAGCAGAAGGATTAGAGGTCAGGAAAAGGTCAAGAATGTTGGGCGTATCTCCAAGACGGTCAGAAATACGAGTAGGGTGTTGCACCAATTGCTCTAGGTCATGGAGGATAGCAAAGTTGTGGGCTAGTTCACCAGGATGGTCAGTGAAGGGAGAGGAAAGCCAAAGCTGGTGGTGAACATTGAAGTCTCCAAGAATGGAGATCTCTGGAAAAGGGAAGAGGGTCAGAATGTGCTCCACTTTGGAAGTTAAGTAGTCAAAGAATTTCTTATAATCAGAGGAGTTAAGTGAGAGGTATACAGCACAGATAAATTTAGTATGAGAGTGACTCTGTATTCGTAGCCAGATGGTGGAAAACTTGGAAGATTCAAGAGCGTGGGCACAAGACCAGGTTAAGTCATTGCGCACATAAACGCACCATCCAGCTTTGGATCGAAAATGAGGATAGAGAAAGTAGGAGGGAACAGAAAAGTGGCTACTGTCAGTTGCCTCAGACACCTGAATTTCAGTGAGGAAAAGAAGATGAGGTTTAGAGGAGGAGAGGTGGTGTTCTACAGATTGAAAATTAGATCTTAGACCGCGAATGTTGCAGAAGTTAATGAAGAAAAAGTTGAGGGGGGTGTCAAGACACCTAGGGTCGATGACAGAAAGGCAGTCCGACCTGGGGACATTTATGGTCCCCTCCCCAGATGGGGACTCCGAGGCTGGTGTAGGAGTCGCCATGATGATTTTAAAATTTTTGAGTGAAGGGTGTGTGTGTTATTAGGTGCTTGTAGTTTTGTGTGGAGGAAGAGAGTTGTCTTTAGAGGGCAGGCTGTGACTGCCCCCTTGTGTTGTGAGACACAAAGGGAAACGTTCAGTGAGGTCACAGCTGGGTTTAATGATAAGTTCACAGCACCCCCTGAACTGTGCTTGAGACCTCACTGGGAGTAATTATCGTTTCAGCAGGTGTCTACTGCCTCCTAGGCACAGACAGACACATATCCTCATTTATGAGGAGGATGGGGAACAAGGGGCATCCAGGAGGTGAGTTGGAAACTGATGAACAAATCAGTTTTCAAAGGAAGTGTCATGAAGTTTTAAATCTCCCTTTTTATAGCATCTAGTAATGGTGAATAGGTTGTTAAGAGGAGGCAGACTATGTGATGTGTCACAGTATTAAATACATCCAGAGTTTGGTGTAACTTCCAAAAGTATAACAAAAGTTGCAATAAAATATGTCCTGATTATCAATGTATTAGTTTTATGACACCTTTGTGAGTCTGAATGTCTACCAATCATTTTGTAGCCAAATATGATGATATAACATAAAAATAACAAAGTTATGGTTGTTGGAAGTTTGCAAACTTTGAGTGCATTCTCTTGAAATTTTTAGTTTGGTGTGAGCGGCCCTTGTGATGCTTGGCGCCTCATGTTTTTTACAAACACTTTATACAGTATTAAATAAAGTAGATTGAAATAATGATGAATGTTGCAGTGTTGCTTCTCACTCCACCCTTCCTACTTCTCAGTATCATCAACACAGCTACCAGTGCCATGTCATCATCACACACACTACTCTCCTGTTTCCATTTTATCACTACTGCAGGAAACAGTTTACTTAGTATTTACTGTCAATTTTTACAAAAAAACATGGCAAAGTGTCTTGGAGGGCCATGGTAAAAATATCACAAGAGGGAAACTATTATATATACATTTGCTTAGACAAGTTTTTCCCCAATAGATAGTACCAGCTATATTTATTTATTTATTAAAACTTGTGTTTTTGGACATAATTGATTCAGCCAATTAGATGGAAGTGGACAGAACCTACACTTTACATTTTAGTCCAGAAAAATAAATAAATAAAATAAAATAAAATAAAATAACTTCATGGGAGGGCTGAAATATTTTCATTAATTATGGCTCCTTTTTGTATAGGTATGTATCATGGAAGTTCATAATCATAACTGTATTACTTTCAATTCATAGCTGTTTAAGGAAAACTGGCCTAGACAGAGAGAGAGAGAGAGAACGTCTAATTATTTTCCCTTTTACAGGATGCCATCAAAGACTTGGAAGGAGAGGATGGCCAGAAGGAAGATCCACCAGATCCCTTTGAGGAGGCCCTTAGAATTGCTACCTCCCAGCCACCACAAGGAGTGGATATTAATGATGCCACTTTTGTACTCCCATCTGATCTGCCAACCATGAGAGGAGATGTACTGGGAGTAAACGCAATTAAATTATACAACATGGTGTGTTGAGCTCCCAGGTCTACCATTACTTGTGTCCACTGGCCTCCCACTCTTACTACTGTGCTTTCTGTCCTCCCCCACTCTCTCTCTCTCTCTCTCTCTCTCTCTCTCTCTCTCTCTCTCTCTCTCTCTCTCTCTCTCTCTCTCTCTCTCTCTCTCTCTCTCTCTCTCTCTCTCTCTCTCTCTCTCTCTCTCTCTCTCTCTCTCTCTCTCTCTCTCTCTCTCTCTCTCTTATTATTATTACATAATATACAATTTGTTTATGTGGAGGATCATATGAGTTAAAGGAGATATTTATGTACCCCCTATCCAAAACCACTCAACTGTCTAATTTAAGATCTTACATTTATTGTACAAGTGTCACTATCATTTGCGAGGCTGAGCCTCTACACCATATTAAAGCGTCACTGTCACTCATGAGGCATAACCTCTGCTATACACTGCTAAAATGTCACTGTCACTCATGAGGCTGAACCTTTACTATGTACACCCATGTGTACACGCATTTCACTAAACCACTGGCTCACTAACACTGAATTTCTGGCCTCCACACACTGCAACACTAAGGTTGTCTGGGCACTTGTCTGCAGCCATAAATTTATTCCACTACTGCACATAGTTTTGTTTGAGTTGTCTTTTGAGGATGGGTGGAGTGAGACCATGGATTAGCCAGGGCTAAGGATGCCATAGAGACAGCTCTACTGAGCACCTCAGCACAGTGTGGTGGCAAGCAGAGTTCCAGCAGGTGGGATGTCCATTGTTCTTGCACCTTGTAGAGGGTGGTGAGGCCTGCCATGTTCCTGCAGTGCTGCAGACTGTGCAGGCCTACCTGCTGCTCAGAAAGCCATTCTGCACTCCACTGAATCTTGTCCAGGACAGTGAGGTGGGAGGGCACTGCTCCACCCCAGGTGAGGCAGGAAAGCTCAAGAGAGGAGCAGATCTTGGCTTTGTATAGCAGCTCCTGTACCCTGCTGTTCAGGATTCCAAACATCCTTTAGAGGCAGGCCAGCTTCCCTGCTGCTGACCTGGCAAGTTGAGTGATGTGTGCCTGGTGAGTCGGCTTGCTGTCAGATGTGACTCCCAGGATCTGCAGCTCCTGTTGAGGTGTCAGTTGCACCCCATTGAAGGTGGGGTGGATGTCAGGAGCTGACCTGGACACCACGAGCAGCTGTTTTGGATGGTGAAGGTGACCTGCCATCTGCATCCTCAGTCCTCCAGGCAGTGTGGTGTGGCACTCAGGTGGGCGTCACAACTTGATTCTTCTCCTGCTGAGAAGGGTAGTGACAAGATGATGTCATTGGCATAGGCACGGGTGCTCAGAAGAAGGTTCAGCATGTCATTGACATACACGTTTGAGAGTAATGGGTCTAGCAGACTGCCTTGTAGAACACCTGTGCCTATTTTCACTGGGGAAGACTCTCTCTCTCTCTCTCTCTCTCTCTCTCTCTCTCTCTCTCTCTCTCTCTCTCTCTCTCTCTCTCTCTCTCTCTCTCTCTCTCTCTCTCTCTCTCTCTCTCTCTCTCTCTCTCTCTCTCTCTCTCTCTCTCTCTCTCTCTCTCTCTCTCTCTCTCTCTCTCTCTCTCTCTCTCTCTCTCTCTCTCTCTCTCTCTCTCTCTCTCTCTCTCTCTCTGTGTGTGTGTGTGTGTGTGTGTGTGTGTGTGTGTGTGTGTGTGTGTGTGTGTGTGTGTGTGTGTGTGTGTGTGTTCTGGATGGGTTTTGATCCTTTTTTTTTGTTTGGATTTGACATCTATAGTTATGGGATGTTTAGAGCGACAGAGGGGCAGTGGGCTCTGGGGCACGGGCAAGGCAGTGTGGAGAGAGAGAGAGAGAGAGAGAGAGAGAGAGAGAGAGAGAGAGAGAGAGAGAGAGAGAGAGAGAGGTTGTCTGTGTTAGTCATAAGATTGTTTCATGCTGGCCAGTGGTCTCTGCTTTGTGTGCTAATTGGTTTTTCCTTTTATGTATTAATTGGCTTTATTTATTTTGTCATTGGTTTTCCATCTTTTGTGTTTAATTGGTTTTTACTTCTTTTATGTGTTCAGTGTTTTTTTTTATGTGTTCAGTGTTTTTTTACAAGCTCTGATTCATGTTAAGTGGTTTTCTGTTAATGAGTCATTGATTATATTTTTCCTGTCTTCTGTTGTCTTGCTTTAGTTGATTTGTGTTAACTATCTCTCTCTCTCTCTCTCTCTCTCTCTCTCTCTCTCTCTCTCTCTCTCTCTCTCTCTCTCTCTCTCTCTCTCTCTCTCTCTCTCTCTCTCTCTCTCTCTCTCTCTCTCTCTCTCTCTCTCTCTCTCTCTCTCTCTCTCTCTCTCTCTCTCTCTCTCTCTGTGTATATATAACTTAAAAGAAAGTTCACTTACACAATTTGTGCAAAAACCTGACATGTGATAACTGTGTCCTTGACCTCGTGCTTGCTATGAATGATGAAAGATAGTAGAAATTGTGAATGTCGGCAAGGAGTTTAGTAACAGTGACCACCATGCAATCACCTTAATTATAAATTTCATGGCTAATGAGTCAAATATAAGCAAAGAAAAAGTCCTTGAATTACAGAAGAGCAAATTTCTGTAAACTCAAATCAGTGCTCAACTAAATGGACTGGAGTCACCTACTTACCACCACAGATACTAATGCTCACTGTAAATTTTTTGTGGATAGATACTTAAAAGCAGTGCAAGAATGCGTACCCGTGAAAAATCATCGTCCCACTAAAAATGTCAAGCCTAAGTAGATGGAACGCACAAAATAGCTGAATGCTTGCGTGCCAAGAGGGATGTCCATAACAGATTAAAATCCTTCAGTAATAATGAAGAACACACTAAATTCGTTGAACTAAGATGTAAAGCAAAGAGGTTAATCAAACACAGTAAAAGGTCCACTGAGTTACATGTAAGCAAGAGTAAAACGAACCTGAATGAATTTTATAGCTGTATCAGACAAAAGAGATTGATTACTTCAACTATTGGACCCAAATTGGACGCAAATGGATATCACACCAACAACGAGGAGCAAAATTAGTAACATTCTAAACACCTTCCTTTGCCTCAACATTTACAGCAGAAGACCCCAGCAACATCCCTATGGTGCCAGCAGTCCAAATTAATAACAACAATATCCTACAAGCACCTAATAATACACGCACACACCTTCACTGAAAAAAATTCAAAATTATCATGGCAACCTCCTACACCAGCCTCTGAGGACCCCATCTGGGGAGGGGACCACAAATATCCCCAGGTCAGACTGCTGTTCTGATAACGACCCTAAGTGTTTTGACACCCCCCCTCAACTTTTTCTTCATTAACTTTTGCAACATTCGCAATCTCACATCTAATTTTCAATTTGTAGAACACCACCTCTCCTCTTCTAAACCTCATCTTCTCTTCCTCACTGAAACTCGGGTGTCTGAGGCAACTGACAGTAGGCCCTTTTCTGTTCCCTCCTACTTTCTCTATCCTCTATTTCAATCCAAAGCTGGATGTTGTGTTTATGTGCGCAATGACTATAACCTGCTCTCGTGCCCACGCTTTTGAATCTTACAAGTATTCCACCATCTGGCTACGAGTACAGAGTCACTCTCAAACTAATTTTATCTATGCTGGATACCTATCACCTAACTCCTCTGACTATAAGAAATTTTTTGACTTCTTAACTTCAAAAGTGGAGCACAATCTAACTCTCTTCCCTTTTGCAGAGATCTCCATTCTTGGAAACTTCAATGTTCACAACCAGCTTTGGCTTTCCTCTCCCTTCACTGACCCATCCTGGTGAACTAGCCCTCAAACTTTGCTATCCTCCACGACCTAAAGCAATTAGTGCAACATCCTACTTGTACGAGTATTCCATCTTGGATCTTCTTGACCATCTTGGATCTTCTTGACCTTTTCCTGACCTCTAATCCTTCTGCTTATACTGTCACCCTGTCTTCTCTGTTGGGCTCCTCCAATCACAATCTCATATCTGTATCTTGTCCTGTTGCTCCAGTCCTTCCGTAGGATCCTCCTAAGTGAAGGTGCCTCTGGCGTTTTGCCTCTACTAATTCGGGGGACTTGAGGAGGTATTTTGCTGATTTTCCTTGGAATGACTACTGCTTCCATGTCAAAGACCCGTCTTTGTGTGTCAAGCACATAACAGAGGTGATAGTGTCTGGCATAGAGGTGTACATTCCTCACTCATTTTCTCGACCTAAATCTTCCAAACCTTTGTTTAACACAGCTTGTTCTCGTGCTATACATGATTAAGAGGTGGCCCACAAAAAGTATTTAATACCTACCATCACCAGAATACTCGTACACTTTATGTTTCTGCCTGGAACCATGCCAAGTCTGTTCTCCAACTAGCCAAAAACTCCTTCATTAATAGAAAGTGTCAGAATCTTTCAAAATCTAACCCCTTTCGTGACTTCTGGCATCTAGCCAAAAATATCTCTGATAACTTTGCTTCTTCTTTCCCTCCTTTATTTCAACCAGATGGCACCACTGCATTCCACATTTATCTCTAAAGCTAAACACTCTTCGCTCAGACCTTTGCTAAAAACTATCTTGGATGATTCAGGGCTTGTTCCTCCCTATCTTCCATCCTCTTACTACTTCATGCTACGTATAAAAATTCTTCGCAATGATGTTTTCCATGCCCTTGCTGGCCTAAAACCTCGTAAGGCATACGGACCTGATGGGGTCCTTCCTATTGTTCTCCAAAACTGTGCCTCCATGTTTGCAACCTTGCCTGGTCAAACTCTTTCAATTCTGTCTGTCAACATCTACCTTTCCTTCTTGCTGGAAATTAACCTACATTCAGCCTGTTCCTGAAAATTGTGACTTCTAATCTCTCAGACTACCATCCTATTGCTTAAATTTCCTGCCTGTCTAAAGTTTTTGAATCTATCCTCAACAGGAAGATTCTTAAACATTCATCACTTCACATCTGATCGGCAGTATGGGTTCCGTCAAGGCCGCTCTACTGGTGATCTGGCTTATCCTTACTGAGTCTTGGTCATCCTCTTTTAGAGATTTTGGTGAAACTTTTGCTATAGCCTTGGATATATCAAAAGTTTTTTGATAGAATCTGGCACAAACCTTTGATTTCCAAACTACTCTCCTATGGCTTCTTGGCTTCTATCCTTCTCTCTGTAACTTCATCTCAAGTTTCCTTTCTGACCGTTCTGTTGCTGCTGTGGTAGACGGTCACTGTTCTTCTCCTAATTCTATTAACAGTGGTGTTCCTCAGGGTTCTGTCCTGTCACCCACTCTCTTCTTATTATTCATCAATGACCTTCTAAACCAAACTTCTTGTCCTATCCACTCCTATGCTGATGATACCACCCTGCACTTTTCCTCGTCTTTTCATAGACGTCCAACACTTTCAGGTAAGTAAACATTTCACACAGGGAAGCCACAGAATGCCTGACTTCAGATTTTTCTAAAATTTCTGATTGGGGCAGAACAAACTTGGTATTGTTCAATGTCTCAAAAACTCAATTGCTGCATCTACCAACTTGACAACCTTCCAGACATCTATCCCCTCTTCTTCAGCGATACTCAACTGTCCCCCTCTTCTACACTGAACATCCTCGGTCTGTCCTTTACTTATAATCTGAAACTGGGAACTTCACATCTCATCTCTAGCTAAAACAACTTCTTTGAAGTTTAGGCATTCTGATATGTCTCCGCCAGTTTTTCTCATCCCCCGAGCTGCTAACTCTGAACAAGGGCCTTATCCATCCATGTAAGGTAGTATGCTTCACATGTCTGAGGGGTTCCACTCATACTGCTCTTTTAGACAGGGTGGAATCAAAAACTTTTTCATCTTATCAACTCCTCTCCTCTAACTGACTGTCTTCAGCCTCTCTCTCATTGCCGCAGTGTTGCATCTCTATCTGTCTTCTACCACTATTTTTCTTGCTAACTGTTCTTCTAATCTTACTAACTGCATGCCTCCCCTCCTCCCATAGCCTCACTGCACAACACTGTCTTCTTTCTCTCACCCCTATTCTGTCCACCTCTCTAATGCAAGCATTAACCAGTATTCTCAATCATTCATCCTTTTCTCTGGTAAACTCTGGAATTCCCTGCCTGCTTCTGTATTTCCACCTTCCTATGATTTGAATTCCTTCAAGAGGGAGTATTCAAGACACTTATCCTTCAATTTTTGACTACCCTCTTTGGACCCTTTCATGGGACTGGCATCTCAGTGGGCTTTTTTCTTTTTTTTATTGGATTTTTGTTGCCCTTGGCCACGTGTCCCTCCTACATAATAAAAAAAAAAGCATCAATATAACAAAGTGGTGTCAAAATACCATCGATAAACTTAAAGTTAGCAAGTCACCTGGCCTGACACAATCTCTCCCCGCATCTTAAAAGAAGCGAAGGTCTGAATTAGTTAAACCATTAACCATATTGTTCAATAAATCCTTGCAGTCCAGTACAATGCCTGATGAATGGAAGCTTGCTAATGTAACTCCGATTTTCAAAAAAAGGCAATAAATCTTTACCATGTAATTACCGACTAATTAGCTCAACTTCATTAGTATGCAAAATGCTTATAACACTTATTATTTAATAAGAGATAAACTTGTTTAATCTCGTAGAAGAAATAACTTACTTAAAAATACTCAATACGGCTTCTGCAACAAATGGTCTTGTTTGACAAACCTCTTAGACTTCTTCTATGATATTCTGAACCATCATGATAAGAATAAATTGGTAGACATAATATATCTTGATTTTCAAAAGATCTTCGACAAAGTCCCCCACAAATGTTTGCTGATGAAACTAAAATCACGTGGTATCGAAGGCAATGTGTTGCGATGCGTTGAAAACTGGCTAAACAACCATAAACAAAGAGTAGTAATAAATGGAAAAGTATCTAAGTGGACTAATGTAACCAGCAGGGTGCCACAGGGTTCAGTCTTAGGACCTGTTCTCTTCCTTGTTTATATTAATGACACACATGAAGGTGTTACCAGTATGATATCGAAGTTTGCTGATGACACCAAAATAGCCAATTCCGTAGTCTCTAATGAGCAAGTAATAGAAATGCAGAAAAATCTAGACAAATTGACAGAGTGGGGACAAACCTGACAAATTAATTTTAATGCAGATAAGTGCAAAGTGATTCACATAGGGTATAGAAATGAGAAAGCAAAATATATTTTAAATGGTACTCAACTTAAAAATGATGACAATGGAAATTATTTAGGAGTGACAATATCGAGTAGCTTAAAACCTAGCCAACAATGTTCACAAGTTGTAAAGAAAGTGAATAAAGTAATTGGGTTAATCGGCAGATCTCTTGAATATAGATCTAAGGATACAATCCTCACTTTGTATAACTCTTTAGTCCATCCCCATATGGAATATTGCATTCCAGCATGGTGCCCCTATTACCAGAAGGACATTGATAAATTAGGAAGAGTTCACTGTAGAGTAACAAAAATGATACCAAGCCAAAGAAACAAATCATGCAAAGAGCATCATTCAACTCTCATGAATCAAAAAATTATTTTTTCCATTGAGTAGTAAATCTATGGAGTGGGCTTCCTCGAGACGTGATAGACTGCAACACCATTGAGACTTTTAAATGATGTCTTGATAAATATCTTGCCTGATTAACTTTCTTGCCCTCAGGAAATGGGGACACCTCATTTCATCTATTTTCTTTCCTATAAAATTTCCTTCAGGTTTTATCTTCTCTAATCCCGTAAGGTATTTCTTTCAGGTCTGTTTTTCTGTAAGGCTTATGCTAGAGGGCGTGGAGGGTGGGAAGAGAGCCTTTTGTTTTCCTGCCCTTTTTTTCTACTATCATCTTAGTAGTCTTAGGTCAGGTTACCTCATGAGGAAGGCAAGGTTTGTTGTGGCCTGTTTTTCTGTGTACCGTATCTCTCTCTCTCTCTCTCTCTCTCTCTCTCTCTCTCTCTCTCTCTCTCTCTCTCTCTCTCTCTCTCTCTCTCTCTCTCTCTCTCTCTCTCTCTCTCTCTCTCCTCTCTCTCTCTCTCTCTCTCTCTCTCTCTCTCTCTCTCTCTCAATCTTGAGCACAAATTTGATTCACATGTTTTTACTCATAAAGCAACCCAATTCATCTTCCATTTAGCACACTGTCTTCTTGATAACTTTCAATTACTATATGATCAAAACGTCTCTTCTGGTATGCTTAGCAACTTTATTTCTGTAAACCTTTTGCTTCCTGTACTCTTATACAACAGTATGAAAGCTGCTAGCCTCAAGGTACAATATCTTGCCCCTAGCATATATTAAACAATCTAGCAAAATTCTAAGCAGGCAACTTACCAACCAGCTTAAAAGTACATGTTACATTTACAAGTAAATAATTACCAGTAACATGTACTTAATGTTCTTGTGTCATGCTTTGCTTAGGAGCATCATGAAAACACTGAAAAACTTACCTGAAGGTGAGATAAATTCAGCCATGAAAGGCTTTCACTGGATATCAGTCCTTTGTCAGGACACTCATTGAAATATGATGAGTCTGACACATTTACCAATCACACCAAGATAATCACCAAGGCCTCAGTGAATTTCAGTTGGTTTTGTCATTACCTGGCTTTCCCCTCAGTTTTGGTGTCAGTTTCCCTATACTAAAACAGACTCCCTATTCACATATTCCTTTCTTGCTTATTCCAGCACTATGCTTCTGCTAATACCTCTTTCACACATGTATGTCTTTACACTCTTTTGTTATGCTTCAAGTAGTCTTCCTCTCTTATTAACACCTTCAGCTTTACACATATACACTTTCTTCACAAACCCTACTCTTGATCCATGTAATGTGGACATATTGTCATGGATCAGGTTTACCAAACACTTACCACTGATCACATGTACTTCCTGGGTCAGTCTCCAGGTAGACAAGGATAGAACACTAAAAAAAAAAGCACAGTTATCTTTTGATGAGGTATATTTACATACAATACATACAACAATGAAGGCCTGACTAACTACGGGTAATGCCTGTGGTGCGTGAGTGGCACACAGGAATTGTCTGTCCCATAGACACCACGACATGCCCACATGGGCAGTGAACAAGAAAGGACAAAGTTACATTAAAAGCTGGTGTTATGCTTTGATTCAAGAGCACTGAGGTAGTAAACTGCTATTGCACACTGTATTATTCTAGGTGAACACTCAACAAAGAGTGTTGAGCCACATGGTCACCAGGCAGCTGGATATACAAAGAACAATGAGCACATGGTCTTCAGGCAGCTGGATATGGCTATGGGGCTGAATTTACCATGTTAGTACTCACCATAGGACATCCCTTGGTGTACTCACTCCTCCAGACTGCTTTGATGAAGGGCAGCTTCATCATTCAGAGCTTGAGGCGTGCTGCAGCACCATGCTGCCTCTCTGCAGGCTAGTTTGGGAAGTAGATATGGGGCATGTCTCACTAGCTGGGTGACCCCCTCACCTTTGACCACATGCATAGACTCCGCCCACCTGCATGCGGGGCAGAGGGTACTCTCCTGTTTGGTTCCGCAGAAAACTATGTCCTCCATCCTCATTTTTTACATTTGATCCCTCTCCAACTGTTCTCATAGCTTCTCACAATCTTTCACCCACCAAGTTTTCCTGAGGCACTCTATAGCTGCCCAAAGGCAGCTAAAGGATTTTAGACCGACACGGTGATGCGAATTGTTTATTGCATTCGGTCAGACCTGAAGACATACATGATAAACATAAGATGTGCCTAGTACTACTAACCACTACATACTGTATCAACATAATGCATCACTAATCATGGATTATGTTAATTAGGGAAATCAACCCCTCGTAATACAGATGTGGAAGTCACATGTTTGGGATCTTACGGAGGCCTGTCACCAAGCAACACCTGTGTCTGTATTACAGTGATCCGATCTTTCCTGGAGTATCACACCCAAACTCAGTGGAGGTACAAAGGGATCTGTTCCTCTGGGCTTTGTCCCTGCTGGCCCTTGGTGCCTCACACCTGCCCATCTTACCCTTAGGTTAGCAATAGTTCCCGAGTGATCCATCTGTGTCTTATCTACCCTACGTGCCATATCATCAACTTTACTACGTAAACACGACCCTCACTACCTCTCTACAGCTAAGCTCTCCACAGCTAGTTCCTCTCACACAACTTCACTACTGCAATTAACTACTATAATGAATTCAGTTTCCTTAATCTCTACTCTAATTAACTCAGTTTCCTTAGTGTTACCCAATGCTCCATATTAGTCTCTCACCACCAGCCTCACAGGGCTTTTTGAGGCAACACAGTTGGTGATTATACTTAATATACTAGTTCACTTTAACTCTCATGACACAGAACATATTATTTAGCATACACTTGTTCAACAACTTCTTTTACCTGCTTGGCGGTAACACTCCCCCCCTGTTGGGCTTCGCCGGAAATTCACAATATACGTAATAAACTCATGTAGTCCCAGTGTCATCCAACAGAGTTCGTAACTTGTGGCCCCTTTCTCAGCAGTGAAGGGGTTAGAGTTGTGCACACGATCTTTCTCCATAGGAGGGGGCAGACAAGTCTCTTCACCTGATCAACTGATTAACAATTCAATGTGACCAATACCTGAACTAGACAATGGCACATGGTGGGTGAGCAATTACATTAAATGAGTGTAAAAAACCCTGACATTTATGTTATAGTGCAAGCTGTGGGGAAAAACTCCGTAATGTAGTCACACACCACTGCCGATGGACCATCATGTGCAGAATTGACTGACAATATCTTCAGCTACATGGTGGTCACTGGAAATCAGTTAGTAAAGCTTGGGCATGTTTCCATCTCCACCTATACGTTTAATTTACGACAGGTTTCATCCACATCTCTAGTCAAGAACGAGTTTCATACCCTCAGCATCACATCAGTTTTCAGCAGTTCATCGTGGTTCTCTGTTCATTACCACCATGTTAGTTCTAAGGCCAATGCACATAGCGACATAACTGTGAGCGCAGAATTTCAAAAGGCAATGATGAATGGGTCAGCTTTCAAAGATGTCAGGATCTCTGGTGGTCTTTCTTATTACGATGTGCTCCTCCTGGTGAGGCTCCCGTGACTTGGTGTCACGTGCAAGCATTGAAGAATCCTTGTCCTCCATCTGGTCTACTACGTCCGGTTCAGCTCCGAGAGTTAACAGTCCTTCCAAAGTGACCTTGCTTCCTCTCATGTCCATGCAAGTTATCTGAGTCCAAGATGTTCGCTCCCCTTGCTTGAGTGCCGTTGCAGGCAGCCAATGATACTGTCTCACCTCTGTAAATACACAAACCATATAAGCACAAATCACTCCCTGGTAGTGTCTAGCCTCTGCAAGCACACAAGCTCACCCTCTGGTGGCGTCTAGCCTATGCAAGCCTACAAATGCACTATCTGGTGGTGTCTGATTCCTGCAAGCACATAAGCTCACTTCTGGATGGTGTTTGGTCTCTACAAGCACAAACTTCCTGCACCCTGCTGGTGTCTAGTCTCTGCAAGTACATAAACTCCCGGCACCCTGCTGGTGGTGTCTAGTCTCTGCAAGCACGCAAATTCCTGCTGGTGTCTGGTCTCTGCAAGCACATAAACTCCCTGCACCCTGCTGGTGTCTAGTCTCTGCAAGCACATAAACTCATTCCCCGATGGTCTAGTCTCTGCAAGTACATAAATTCCTGCTGGTGTCTAGTCTCTGCAAGCACATAAACTCCTTGCACCCTGCTGGTGTTTAGTCTCTGCAAGCACAAACTCCCTGCACCCTGTTGGTGTCTAGTCTGCAAGCACATAAATTCCTGCTGTTGTCTAGTCTCTGCAAGTGCATAAATTCCTGCTGGTGTCTACTCTCTGCAAGCACATAAACTCATTCCCTGATGGTCTAGTTTCTGCAAGCACCAAGCACACAAACTCATTTCCTGATGGTGTCTAGTCTCTGCAAGCACCAAGCACACAAACTCATTTCCTAATGGTGTCCAGTCTCTGCTAGTACCAAGCACACAAACTCATTCCCTGATGGTGCCTGATCCCTGCAAGCACACAAGCTTGTTCTCTGGTGGGAGCCTCTGCAAGCATACAAACTTGTTCTCTGGTAGTAGCCTCTGCAAGCATACAGACTCCTCCTCTAGTGGTAGCCTCTGCAAGCACACTCACAGACTCGTTCTCAAGTGGTAGCCTCTGCAAGCACACAGACTCGTTCTCATGGTAGCCTCTGCAAGCACACAGACTCGTTCTCTCATGGTAGCCTCTGCAAGCACACAGACTCGTTCTCTTGTGGTAGCCTCTTCAAGCACACCAACTCATTCTTTCGTGGACTGGTGTCCCTTAAGGAATGACTGAAGGACTGACTGAAGAACTGATGTCCCTTAAGGACTGACTGAAGGACTGCTGTCCCTTAAGGACTGACTGAAGGACTGGCGTCCATTAAGGACTGACTGAAGGACCAGTGTCCATTAAGGACTGACTGAAGGACTGGTGTCCCTTAAGGACTGGCTGGTGGCATCACTTCTTTTGACGTCAAGACAGATGCCTTGATTGTTGTCCACAATCTGATGTATACTCATCACACTGTGTGTGATGTTCACCATACTTACACACACACACCCGCACGCAAATTACCTCTCTCCCTTCTTGGCTGAGCCACATGCGCCAGACACACCTGGCCGCCCAGAGTGAGGGCACTGTGTCAGTCTCCTTTCCGGGCAACACACACACAAACACACTCACTGCCCATCCTTGAGGCAGGATGGAAGTGCCCTGCACGCCACTCACCAACCCCTGGCAGTGCACACACTTGTCACTTGGTCCCTGTGGAAAGAGAAGGGCACTGCGTGCGCCTCTCACCTGCCCTTAGGCAACGCACACATAAACACACTCTCGCTACCCACCCTTGAGGCAGGACGAATGGGCCTCGCCCTCTGCTCACCCATCCTTGGCACACACACACACACACACACACACACACACACACACACACACACACACACACACACACACACACACACACACACACACACACACACACACACTTGGTGATCTGCCCTGGGGAGGATGCCCACCCCGTGTGTCACTCCTCTGCTCCGTCCTCTGGGAAGACGAACTGCACTGATCCCTTCTGGAGGCCCGCTGGCATCTCCCTTCTTCATATTAGTCTCTCACCACCAGCCTCACAGGATTCTGTAAGGCGACAGAACTGGCAATTACTAGTTCACTTTAACTTTTATAACACAGAACATGTTACTTAGCATGTGCTTGTTCAGCATCAACTTCTTTCACCCGTTCAGTGGTCCTTCACCTGCTTGGCGGTAACACACCCATTTATGTGATTTTCTAGATTTCCTCTTCATTTCTCGTGTCATGCATTTGCAAGTCCATGCCTACCTAACTAACCTTTCTTTTTTTTTTTTACCTATTTATTTATTTTTTTTTACTGCACATGCTAACCTAGTTTCTTGTCACTCACTCATGTGCCTCTTTCCTTTTTCATATTGTTGAGGATATACAACAATCTTTTCCTTATTTCTCTTTTATCACATTTTTCACTCACCTCACTCCATTTCAATTCATCCAGTCATTCATTCCCAAATCTTTCGTGTGTATCTCCTGCACTCTTGCCACATCTATGCTTCCCTTCCTAACACCTCCTATGCCCTCTCTTCTCTTCCCAGCTGCACTAATTCTATTAATGTTAATTAGCCAATTCTCAGTGGTGTGTCATTGGGGTTGAAAATGCCTATCAGTGTCACTTTTACTTTTTCTCTTACTTCCACTGGGCAAATGCAAAAAATTTCACTAATTGCAACAGAAATTCAAGAAATATGAAAAGTTTATTCATAATTGGTATAATAGTTATTTTTATTGCAGTATAAAAGAAAATCATCAGTATCGCAGTTTTTTTTTATCAGTTCAGGTATTCATTATGGGCTGACTTGCTGGTGATCACCAGAGGCCGCATTAACAAAGATTCTTAACTATAGAGGTTTGACTCAGCCCAACACATGCTTAGAGCTGTGCTTAGTCTAGGTCTTAAATTTAAGACGGATCTGGAGTCTGTTTAACTAAGAGTTATGCTTAAGACTAAGTTAACCAAACAAAGATGGCCAACCGTGTAGCCCGAGCCCGCCATCTCAAGAATTATCAACCCCGTAAGAATGTTCTTAATGACCTGAGTGACTCTGAACTGTTGGACATATATAGGATAAAACTGCAGGAGTGTTATTTGTGACATATTTGGTGGGAGATGCCTTGGAGAGCCCCACAAGAAGGAGTGATGCACTGACGTTAGTAATTAAAGTAATAATAATTACAGAGTTTTTTCTAGCCAATGGGAAATGCACCTCTGTAGCATTCCTGTGTCCTGTTGTTGAAATGTCTCATTTTCCTTATTAGTAATAGAGTCTCATGCAGCTTTTTTGTGCTGCTAAATGAATGAAGCCCTTCAGGCTACATCTTCCCTCATAATACTAAACTAGATGAGGAAGGAAAGTCTCGCCATCAGTCCAGCTGGGTTTCCTCTATTGGCCTTTTCAGCTTTAGGAGTCATCATCTTCATACTAAAGAAAAAGGACAGGAAAGGAGGCACTGCTGAGTGGGAGTGGCTGGGCAATGCTGGCTCAAGGACATAAAACACTGATACAAAATACACATGCCTTGCACAAGATCTAATTTGTTTGTTAATAAACACAAGTTTATGGGGTCATGTCCTTACAAAATCAATGACAAATTATAATTTTTTGTTATTTAATCCAAAAAATGTAAAAAGATTGCACTATTAACTCAAAATAGAGAAATATATGATTTTACTGTTTTGCTCTTTCACCATTTCATACTGGGACTTAGCAGTTTGTTTCAGACCACTTAAAAGATAACTGCAAGTCTAAGCAGAAGGCTGAGACGATCTCTGAGAATCTTTGTTAATATGGCCCCAGACAACTGAGACAGTGATATACGAGTACAATCAATACCTCAAATGTATTACTAGTGATCAAATACCATCATCGTCAAGTGCAAAACTAAGCCTAAAAATAAATTTCCCAACAGGTGTTTTTGTACATTTTTGTGAAAAAGGATGGATGGACAAAGACTGTGTAAAATTACATGTGGTATAATCAGTTTTCCTAAAGATAAACTTGCCTTGTGCTGCCTGTGTGTGTCAGCCTGTTGGCCGCAGTCTTATTATGTTTTTTTCTGATTAGATACATTGACATTCTTGAAATTTTTCCTCAGTATATGGACTTTGTCCCTATATAACATTGCAAGCTGAAGAGATTCATCTTACTAGTTTGCTTTCCTTTGCTGCTTAGCTTGGGGTTCCATGTCTTGAAGACCTTTATATAGCTCCTTCAGCTTTGGGGAAAAACTGGGGAATATTTGCACAGCCTCCTGCTTTGCCCGTTCATAAACAGTACCAGCAGAATGTTGTAGCTGTACTACATTAAATTTTGTTTACACACTTTTTAACAGGGAAAACATTTCAGCCCTTTTTCTCAAAATGGATTCCTATTTTACTATGCCTAACTTCCCCAAAAGGTTGTTGTTTATTTGCAAAGGTATTTTGCGTAAAATTTTAAAGTCATTGTTTTTGTATCCGACATATAGGGCAACTCACTTTTTTGTGTCTTTTTAGGATTTACTTTAATTGTATAACTTAAATGGATAAAGTAAATTTATATAGAGAGGAAAAAATAGCATTCATCTCAAGCTGATGATACATTCCAAACCCAAGATAATGTGCATAGTATTTAGCCAATTTCCCACATTTCTTGTTCTTTGCTTGATGATGGCTGCTGGTCTGATAATGCACAAATGACAAAGATATTTTTCCAGCTGATTGTATTTTATGTATATAAAATTGAGTTGATTCATAAATCTGGCAGTTTTCCAAACCATAGCAAACACCCCCACAAAGTTCTAAGTGAATTTCAGTTGGGTTTGACTGTCCTGTCACTATTATTGAGCAGCCAACCTTGGAAAGTCAAGCAAACCTAACATTATTAATTTGTGTAGAATATGACATGTAATCCTGTGATATTTATTTACAGATTCATCAGAGCATGAAGAGAGCAAGAGCAGAACATAGGAGAGAGGCTGAGATAGGTTCTCAGGGCAACCTCTTAGACCATCACCCACAAGAATCTATGAGTCTTGTCAGTAACAGTGGGAAGCAGGCAATTCAAAAATGGGCCAGCCAGTACAGGCAAATGCAGAAGGAGACACGCAAGAAAAATAAAGAAGCTGCCTTACTCAGCTATCCTGGAGATCTCTCCTATCAGGACTTGCCAGAGCAGGATATGGAGGTAGAGTGGGTAGAGGAGGAAGATTATACTGATCAGTTTGAATAAAAGTTGGTATGAAAAATTGATGGATTGTTTACATTGTTCTATTTTTCCTTAAGATATTTTTAATTGAGTTGCTAGTTGCTTTATTCGTGAAAAATGCTGTGATGTATGAAAAAACAAATCTGACATGTGGAGAGACTAGAAAGATAGGGCTTTAATGTTTTGTTGGCTGTGGTACTGATCTGCTTAGGAGAATTTAGAGAGGCCACTGGGAACATGGAACTGTTCATGAGGTATCACCCAAATATCTGAAGAAAATGATGGAAGGAAACAGAGATGTGAGCAGGGCAAAATTGAAGTGACATGACAATAAATGGCTGAAAGTATTTAAAGTATTGCTACAAACACTGCCAAACACACATCTTGTCACACACATTATATGAACATGTTTACTGACCATGCAAAATTGCAAATTAAAATAAATGATGAAAGCTCATGGAAGGAGTTAGACAGACAGACCTCATAGGACTTTATGAATGGAGTAAGAAATGTTAAATGGGTAAATAAATGTAGATATAAATGTAAATGTAGGTAGAAAGTCATGTTATAAAATTAAGCAAAAGTTCAGAGAATTATAAATCATATAACAACATAATTCAAACATCTGAAAAGGAAAAAGACTAAGGTATAATAAACAACAGGGTATCACCAGAAGACCATATAAATAATGAAGTAAGGAACATGCATACATCAGTTGTTGGTAAATATGAGAATAGCATTTGGATACATAGGTGAAATTATTAAAAAAAATAATCATGTAAGACCATCATTTGAATATGCAACATCTATAAAATATGTTAGAAAAGATAAAGTGCAAAGAGCAGCTACAAAATTGGTAGTAGACTCGAAAGATTTTAACCATGAAGAAAGGCTTGACAAACTGAAGCTCCCAACCCTAGAGATGAAAATTGAGGTGACATGATCATGATACACAAGTGTGTAGAGGGAAAAAAATAGATATCACAGATTTTGTGGTACCACAACAATTAAAACTAAGACAGCATAGTAACAAATTGTAAAAAAAAAAATAAATAAATAAATGAAATAGTTTTCCTAAAAGAATAATCAGCCAATGGTATGCACTGACTGACAAAGTTCATACTTTTAGAGATAAATGTCATGTCATAATTATCATTCATAATTATTCATTCATGTCATAATTATCATTCCAACAGGGTGTTTCATGTTAATGAGTAATATCAAATTAAGTATAACAATCTATCCTAACAAGTGGATGAACCAAAGGGGATCCGAATCAAGAGGATTTGCATTCATGGAATAAAACCACGGTCACCTCACCATATGCAGCAAAGCAGTCACATCCAAGCCAGCATACAGAGCAGTTCACTACTCTCTCACTTAGCCTACAACTACTCCAGGTGGACATTCCTCATACTCCAGGTGGACTGGCAGTGCAGCTAATATAAAGAAGGTAGTAAATGATCCATACTGGAATCACCTGAGATACTTTGCTCATGTCTTAAATCTGATAGTAAGAAATGGAATCTAACAGCATCAGATTATACAGAAGGTTGAAAGCTTCACTGAATATATACATAGAAGTACTGTAGCCTCAGCAAAGCTTCAAGAAGTATAGCTGCAAATGGAACAGCCTCACATTGGAATTCCACTTATTATATGATAAGGTGCACCAATGAAGTCAAGGAGCCTCACATTCCCATGCTGGCCTTAGTGAATCACCAGCTACCAGTACTATCTCTGCAATAGAGGGAAGTCTTCAATGAACCATGTGAGGTCCTGCTGTCCTTTGATGAAGTGACTGTGGAGCTGAGCTCAGAAATGTATGTAAAAATTGCTATGTGCACAATATATTCTTTAGGTTATGCACGTTAGTATCATTAGACACACTGTAATACATACTGTTTCCATGTGCAATTTGTAACTGGAGAATATAACTATGTATATAGTAAAAAAGATAATTCTACATAATTATAGTAGCCTCCTTGTTTTTTTTCTTTTTTTTCAGGTTCATGACAGGATCCAAACCCATTTTGATGGCAAGAGGCCTCCAGAAGACTACTGCACACTGGCAGAGGAACACGTTCACTCACCAGCCAGTCCGTGGGTTGGTGAACATGCTCGTGGCGGAATTTTCCAAACGATTTGGGGGGAATGAGCAAGTGAACATCCTAGCAGAGGCTGCGCTCTTTGACCCCATGTTCAAGAAACGTATTCATTCATGAAAAGCATGCAGAGGGTGCCGTGACGAGGGTATTGGGTTCAGTAGCAACTGTATCAAGGGTAACATGACCACCACCACTAGCAACACCCAGCACAGTGGAGGAGCCTGATAACCCTCCTTGCAATCCTCTCATGGAAATAGTTCCTCTTGTCAGGGCAGATTCTGAGGACAGGGATAAAAAATCTTGTGAGTGAGGCAGCATTGAAAGTTAAAGGCTTCCTGTCTGAGCAGATCATACCACAAACAGCTGACCCCTTGGAATGGTGGAAATCTTATGCCCTAGTGTTTAAAAACACTAAGACAGGACAAATCATAACTAATAGGAGAAACAGACCTAGAGCTGGAAAGGTCCATGAACTTGTTTTTCTAAATGCTAATTTGTGAGAAGAGTACTTTACTAGGTACAAAAATTAAATGGATAATGTTTATTTTTGCAATATGTAAAAATTTTGTTATCTAAAGGAATAATAAATAAATAAATAAATAAATAAATAAATAAATAATATATATATATATATATATATATATATATATATATATATATATATATATATATATATATATATATATATATATATATATATATATATATATATATATATATATATATATATATATATATATATATATATATATATATATATATATATTTTAATGGAGGTGTTTCATTCTTTTGCCACAATATACAAAATTTTCTTTCAACAGGTCCATAATCTAATGTGAATTAATATTGAGTGGGAAGTAGTTGGCAACACTCATGATTCACTGAGTGATAACAGAGTGCGCTACTCTGGCGCAGATGACTCAACAGAAGCTTTGTGTGAGCAGTCGCTTAGAATCAAATTTAACGGTCAAACTACAAATTCCAAATCAGAATTATTAAACAGGAATTAAATTATTACCAACATTGAAACATAACTAGCTCTGCTGGCACAAGTACCCGGCCCGCTGCAGCACACAGGCTACTGTGGTGAATTGAGTGACTCAAGTATCCGACTTTTGTCCTCTAGTCCTCTTTAGTCATAATAAAGCATAAATTAATTGGCAAGGAAACCTTAAGGCTACAGGGATTTACACGAAGCAAAACAAGTCAAGAATATGACATAACATCTGTGTATTATCAGTATAAGAGGAAAGAGGAAGCTGTACTGACCAAGTGCCTCAGCAAATGGCTCATAAAGATCTAGTTAAATCTGAGAGACCAGGCTGCATGTTAACTGACTCCAACATTACAAAGGATAATAACATTTTTCTTTTGATAGGAGCTGTTCACTACTAAGATTTAGTCCACACTGGCTACAGTAGGGAGGGCATTATAATACTGTTATGGAACCGGGGGGATCTTACCTGCCTGATTCACTTGGCCAATCTTGTCACTTCACCACAGCGGCCCTGGCCACCTACCTCATCTGTCAGAATATTGACCAATATCACTTCAGTTGACATGGGTCTGGTGTCCAGATCCCATATGGGTTTACTTAGCTCTTACACAACTCATGGACAGGCAAAGGCATTGTGTTGGCAGGGAAAATCGTGACAAATCCTTTTCCAGTTTATTACACACTTTCTTATTGTCTTGGGACTATAAGCAGATTCTTGCCACACTACTTCCTGTGTCCACACAGTCACTCATGCCTCCAATGTTGCCAATACGTAACTCATAAACACACACACACACACACACACACACACACACACACCTTCATACACTTCTCTAGCTAATACAGGTGCTAACTCATACACTCATGTACACTCAGAATAACACTACCATGCTTCATGCACAAACTAGACATGGTAACTTAATACACAGATGTCAGCAGCATCCCCCTAGGTGCCTCACTGCCACTTCTATATGCTCTACGGTCCATAAACATACATTTTATATACATCAATATCAGCCTTCTGGCCACCTCTGCAACGCTGCCCCCCTACTAGTGTGTGGCAACCTCGCTTACACCAACAGAAACAAACAAATAAATAGAAATTCAAAAGAAACAAAATCAATCAATAAATAAATAAATAAATACAAAAAAAAAAATAAAAAAAAAATAAAAAAAAAATAACGGAGAGCAGGTTTAAATATAGAAGGTAGTAGACACCTGCCGAAACGATAATTACTTCCAGTGAGGTCTAAAGCGCTGTTCAGGGGGTGCTGTGAACTTATCATTAAACCCAGCTGTAATGTTACTGAACATTTCCCATTGTGTCCCTTTTCTGTTCCCTCCTACTTTCTCTATCCTCATTTTCGATCCAAAGCTGGATGTTGCGTTTATGTGCCCACGCTCTTGAATCTTCTGAGTTTTCCACCATCTGGCTACGACTACAGAGTCACTCTCAAACTACATTTATCTGTGCTGTATACCTCTCATCTAACTCCTCTCACTATAAGAAATTCTTTGACTACTTAACTTCCAAAGTGGAGCACATTCTGACCCTCTTCCCTTTTCCAGAGATCTCCATTCCTGGAGACTTCAATGTTCACCACCAGCTTTGGCTTTCCTCTCCCTCCACTGACCATCCTGGTGAACTAACCTTCAACTTTGCTATCCTCCACGACCTAGAGCAATTGGTGCAACACCCTACTCGTATTCCTGACCGTCTTGGAGATATGCCCAACATTCTTGACCTTTTCCTAATCTCTAATCCTTCTGCTTATGCTGTCACCCTTTCTTCTCCGTTGGGCTCCTCCGATCACAATCTCATATCTGTATCTTGTCATATCGCTCCAATCCCTCCTCAGGATCCCCCTAAGCGAAGGTGCCTCTGGCGTTTCGCCCCTTCTAGTTGGAGGGACCTGAGGAGGTATTTTGCTGATTTTCCTTGGAATGACTACTGCTTCTGTGTCAGAGACCTGTCTTTGTGTGCTGAGCGCATAGCAGAGGTGATAGTGTCTGGCATGGAGGCATACATTCCTCACTCTTTTTCTCGACCTAAACCTTCCAAACCTTGGTTAAACACAGCTTGTTCTCATGCTATACATGATAGAGAGGTGGCCCACAAAAGGTACTTAAGCCTTCCATCACCAGAATCTCATGCACTTTATATTTCTGCCTGGAACCATGCCAAGTCTGTTCTGCAACTAGCCAAAAACTCCTTCATTAGCAGAAAGTGTCAAAACCTTTCAAGATCTAACTCCCCTCGTGACTTCTGGCATCTAGCCAAAAATATCTCCAATAACTTTGCATCTTCTTCTTTCCCTCTTTTATTTTCAACCAGATGGCACCACTGCTATCACATCTATTTCTCAAGCTGAACTCTTTGCTCAAACCTTTGCTAAAAACTCTACCTTGGACGATTCTGGGCTTGTTCGTCCCTCTCCTCCACCCTCTGACTACTTCATGCTACCTATTAAAATTCTTCGCAATGATGTTTTCCATGCCCTCATTGGCCTAAATTCTCGGAAGGCTTATGGACCTGATGGGGTCCCTCCTACTGTTCTATGAAACTGTGCCTCCGTGCTTGCCTAGTCAAACTCTTTCAGCTCTGTCTGTCAACATCTACCTTTCCTTCTTGCTGGAAGTTTGCCTACATTCAACCTGTTCCTAAAAAGGGTGACCGTTCTAATCCCTCAAACTACCGTCCTATTGCTTTAATTTCCTGCCTATCTAAAGTTTTTGAATCTATCCTCAACAGGAAGATTCTTAAACATCTATCACTTCACAACCTTCTATCTGATCGCCAGTATGGGTTCCGTCAAGGCCGCTCTACTGGTGATCTTCTGGCTTTCCTTACTGAGTCTTGGTCATCCTCTTTTAGAGATTTTGGTGAAACTTTTGCTGTTGCCTTGGACATATCAAAAGCTTTTGATAGAGTCTGGCATAAAGCTTTGATTTCCAAACTACCCTCCTACGGCTTCTATCCTTCTCTCTGTAACTTCATCTCAAGTTTCCTTTCTGACTGTTCTATTACTGCTGTGGTAGACAGTCACTGTTCTTTTTCTAAATCTATTAACAGTGGTGTTCCTCAGGGTTCTGTCCTGTCACCCACTCTCTTCTTATTATTCATTAATGATCTTCTAAACCAAACTTCTTGTCCTATCCACTCCTATGCTGATGATACCACTCTGCACTTTTCCAAGTCTTTTCATAGACGTCCAACCCTTCAGGAAGTAAACATTTCACGCAGGGAAGCCACAGAACACTTGACTTCTTTCTAAAATTTCTGATTGGGGCAGAGCAAACTTGGTATTGTTCAATGCCTCAAAAACTCAATTCCTCCATCTATCAACTCGACACAACCTTCCAGACAACTATTCTCTCTTCTTCAATGACACTCAACTGTCCCCTTCTTTTACACTGAACATCCTCGGTCTGTCCTTTACTTATAATCTGAACTGGAAACTTCACATCTCATCTTTAGCTAAAACAGCTTCTATGAAGTTAGGTGTTCTGAGACGTCTCCGCCAGTTTTTCTCACCCCCCAGCTGCTAACTTTGTACAAGGGCCTTATCCGTCCATGTATGGAGTATGCTTCACATGTCTGGGGGGGTTCCACTCATACTGCTCTTCTAGACAGGGTGGCATCAAAAGCTTTTCGTCTCATCAACTCCTCTCCTCAAACTGACTGTCTTCATCCTCTCTCTCATCGCCGCAATGTTACATCTCTAGCTGTCTTCTACCGCTATTTTCATGCTAACTGCTCTTCTGATCTTGCTAACTGCATGCCTCCCCCCCTCCCGCGGCCTCGCTGCGCAAGACTTTCTTCTTTCTCTCACCCCTATTCTGTCCACCTCTCTAACGCAAGAATTAACCAGTATTCTCAATCATTCATCCCTTTCTCTGGTAAACTCTGGAACTCCCTGCCTGCTTCGGTATTTCCACCTTCCTATGACTTGAATTTCTTCAAGAGGGAGGTTTCAAGACACTTATCCTTCAATTTTTGACTACCGCTTTGGACCCTTTTATGGGACTGGCATTTCAGTGGGCATTTTTTTTTTATTGGATTTTTGTTGCCCTTGGCCAGTGTCCCTCCTACATAAAAAAAAAAAAAAATGTTTATTTTATAATCTTTAAGCTAGCTGAGCTGCCTGCTGCTGACATTTTGGTTGAGTTGCCATATCTTCACTTTTCTCTCCTTTTTCATCATCACTCACTCACATTGATACCATTTGCACTATGGTAGTCCTGGGCAACCAGACCTTTATCTCCAGTCACTCTCACTAAAATCGGTGGTGCCGTCATTCCACTTGCCCAAGGTGTAAATCCTACCACCAGGGTGGTGTCACAGATGATCCACACAGATCACCTTACCTCCCCTGTTCTTCCTTGGCATGTCAGGGTGGTATGTGACAGCTGACACCACCTCCACAATCTTGTATGGGCCTTCCCAACTTGACTGGAGCTTTGATGAATGATCAGGCTTATGTTGTGGGTTGTGGAACCAGACCAGGTCAACAGTACTGCTATCACATGGCCTGGCCTGCTGTCTCGAAGTGTAGACTCGCCCGGTGACAGGTCTCCTCCAGTCACCACTGTAGCGCTCTGATGTAGCTGGTGTGGATGTCTGGCAGGTTTACCCCAGGCGGCTGGCCTGTGGTAAGATCCACCGAGAGGCAGATCTCTCTGCTGAATATCAGTCTTGCTGGTTCAGAATCCAGTGGCCTCGTGTCCAGCGTAGTGGGAGGCCATCAACATGTATGAGATCCACACATTCAAGTCATGCTGGTCCTTGCTACAGTATTTGGCCAGCCGATGGAAGATGGTGGCACTGAACCTCTCCACCAAGTCTTGTGAATCCCAAGGAGCTGACAACACTCGACAAGACTCAAGACTCAAAATTACGTCCCTGCTCGGAGTGCAGCTTCCCAGGGACACTAAACCATGTGAAGATCTGATCCACAAGAAACTTGGCCACTGTCTCTGCCTCGTGATTGTGTAGTGCACACACCTCTGACCATTTAGTAAAATAATCCATGGCCATACAGAGGTACTTGTTGCCTCTCTCCATGCATGGAGAAGGGCTAGTGCAGCTGCAAGGAGGCACAAGTCTTGTATGCAAGTACCTTCTTCGCTGCACAAACTTGACACATCTTGCACCACTCCTGGACATCTCACTGCAGTCCCACCCAGTGGACTCAATGCTGCAGTTTCTCCAGGATGCGCTTCGCCCCTATGTGGCCACTGGTCTTTCCCTCATGTATCTCTCTCAGCAGCTCCTCTCGCTGAGATACAGGAATCATGACCAGCCAGTGCTCCTCAACTGTTTTAGTATGTGTCCAGCATCGCTAAAGTATCCCTTTCCTCAGACTCAGTGCTTCCCACTGGTCCACTAGACAATAGCAGGACTCTCAGGGGACACAGCTTCCTTAGATGGCCTTTCACTGCTGGCTTCTGGCCACCTGATCACTGGGGTCTTTGTGCTGATTCTTTTTTTTTTAATTTGTCGTTCATCTCTGCTGTGTTGTGAGCCATCTTAAGTTTTCTGCACTTCACCTCTAGCTCATGGCAAGAGCAATGGACACACTCCAGTGCACATCGACAATTACTGAGGCTGTCAGCATTGTTGTGGATGCCACCTGGGCATTATGCAGTTGTATTCCCAGTCCACCTGGCCAGCTATCCTTCAGGTTCCCTCAGTGTCTTCAACCATCGGAGGGTGGCAGGAAGTGAAGTGTGAGCCATACATGTAATGATGGAAGTGAGCAGGCTCCTTCATTACAGCAGCTAATTCCTTGCACGTAACATGATCATTCTTCTTAAGCTTGCTTAACTTTGCATTGTAGTATGCCACTACATACTCCTTGCCATCTCAGAGCTGGGACAGGGCAGCTCCCATGCCCTCCTGGCTCATTTCAGTGTCAAGGATATATGGAAGTTCAGGGTTGGGATATGGCAGCACTGGTGCCTGCACTAAGGGTTGCTTTAATACTGTGAAAGCTTGTTGGCAATCTTCATCCCACAAATACTGTGCTCCTTTCCTGGTCTAGTTGTGAAGAGGGTGGCAATGGTGGCAAATCCTGGCACAAAATGCCTGTAATATGTGCACAGGCCCAGCTTTGAGACAGTTTTGGATACTGGCCAGTCCCCCGCTGCTGTTACCTTGAGTGGGTCAGTCTTTACTCCCTGTCGACCAATCACATGTCTGAGGAATGGCACCTCAATTCTGAAGAGTGTGCACTTTTTTAGGCTGAGCTTTAGGCCAGCAGTCCTCAAACAATGGAGCACCTCGGTCAGCTGTGCCAGGTCCTCCTTGAAGGTGTTTTCAAACACTAACACGTCGTCAAGATATACTAATGCTACCTTCCACTGCACACCTTATCGTACGCAGCCCATTAGGCACTCATAACAGCCAGGGGCATTGCACAAAAGGCTATAATCCATGACCAAAGAAAAAGGCTGTCTTCTCTTTATCATCCAGTGCCATCTTGACTTGGTAATATTCTGACTTCAGGGTGAGAACCAATGAATTCTACTGAGTGCGTCTAAAATGTCATCAGTTCTGGACAGTGGGTAAGCATCGATGACAGTGATGGCATTCAGGCTCCAATTGTAATGAGACTGAAACGCTTGGTGGCAACTCCAAGCTTTATTCAACAAAATACCAGGCTCTCATATCTGTAACAGATACAGACAAAAATAACTACCGACAATTACACAACACATTAACTCAATAAAAACAATTGATGACAATCATGCAAGACAGCACGAACACAGTACATAACAGGACATAATAAAACAATCATGCAACACGGCACGAACACAGTACATAACAGGACAAAACAACATAAATACACACACAAACTCACACATTAACAGAAGGAAACAGCTGGGTCTACACTGGCCTGTGGTACCATTGTGACTGACGATACACAGTGCTACCAAACGTGAAAACAGTAACGCCAATCAGTGTTGCCAATGTACAATAATTACCACATTCTCCCCTCCTAGAAAAATTCAACATTAACAAAATGAGTTCCAGGTAGATATCCGAACATATCAGGTTTAATCCCATCCGTAACGATCGGGGGGCTTCGACACACGAGTCGACCTCCTTAACTCATGAGCGTTTCTTCAGGTTTCAATGACGTTCTAGTTTTGGAAATGGATTACCATCATGGCTTTTGACCCCTGGACAAGTGTTATTGCGACGGCATGTTAGGTCTAGCAAACACGAACCATTAACTGATCAGGTAGAACTTGTTGATGTGAACCCAATGTATGCAAGTGTTAAACAAACAGCTTTCCAAATAATTCCGTTGTACCTCTCAACCTGGCCATTACCCATTGGGTGATAAGGTGTTGTTTTGCTTGTTGCTACCCCTTTCTGAGAAAGGTACAGCTTCAGTTCTTGAGAAATAAAAGAAGGACCTTGATCTGAATGAATAAAACTTGGCATTCCACAAAGACTGAAGATAGACTCAAGACATTTGATTACTGTTTTTGAATGCATATTTGGACAAGGAAGTGCAAAAGGAAAACGTGAGTATTCGTCAACAACTGTAAGTATGTACTTATTGTTTGTGGTGGAAGGCAAAGGTCCTTTGAAGTCAATGCTAAGGCGTTCCATCGGCTGTGTGGCTTTAATGAGGACCCCTTGTGCTGAACGATGGAATTGTGGTTTTTGCTGTGCACAGACCTTACAAGTAGCACACACCTTTTTCACATCATCTGTTGAGAAGGGAAGGTTCTTAGACCGCACAAAATGCAAAAGCCGAGTTACCCCAGGGTGGCAAAGATTCTCATGGATGTCAGTGAGATTCGACACTGAAGAAACAGAACAACAGTATGCACGAGTCAAAGTATCCGGTGCAACATTCTGTTTCCCAGGACGATACTGTATTGTATAACTGAATGATGCCAGCTCCAGCCTCCACTCTTGTATCTTGTTATTCTTTATTTTGGTTCGCTTTCTGTTGTCTAACATGAACATCACAGAGCGCTGATCAGTAATCAGAGTAAAATGTCGTCTAGCTAAGAAATGACTCCACTTGCGAACTGCTTCAATAATAGCTGTAGCCTCCTTTTCTACAGCAGGATAATGCAACTCACTACCCTGAAGCGTTCTTGACATAAAAGCTACTGGCCGGCTACCCTGGTTTAAGACTGCTGAGATAGCGACCTCCGAAGCATCACACTCCACAACAAAAGGAAGGCTCTCATCCACAGATCTTAGAGAAGCATCTATAAGCTGCTTTTTCAAGGAGTTAAAGGCAGTTAGTGCTGATTCACTCAGCGGAAAAGTTTTCGTGTTTATCAAAGGTTGGATTTTATCAGAGAAGCCAGGGATCCATTTAGCATAATATGCAAACAACCCTTGAACTCTTCGCAAAGACCCCATATTGGTAGGAGGTGGTAATTCTTGAAGGGGACGTAATCTGTCAGGATCAGGCTTTATGACATTATCACCAACACAATACCCGAGAACATTGATTATAGGCACAGACATAACTGATTTAGATTCATTGAGGGTGAGCTTCCGTTTTCGAACAACCTCCAAGAACTTCTTAACATTTTCATCATGCTCATCCTGAGTTGATCCAGCTACAGTAATATTATCGAGATATGGGAAAGTATCTTTAAGATCCTCATCTTCAACTCATTTATCCATAGCTCTCTGAAATACAGCTACTCCATTAGTGACACCAAATGGAACCCTACAAAACTGATACAGTTTTCCTGCACCCTCAAAAGCAGTATACTTCCTCTCACTCTCTTTAATGCTGATTTGGTGGTATGCACTCTTCAAGTCAAACGTAGAAAACACCTTGTATTTTGCAAGATTATGTACCATGTCCTCTATCCTCGGGAGGGGATATGCATCTAGTTCTGTGTATTGGTTGATGGTTTGAGAATAATCAATACAAAGTCTCTTTTTGTGCCTGTCAAGTGGATCTTTCACAACTACGACCTGTGCTCTCCATGGGGATATGCTTGGCTCAATGACGCCTTCAGACAGCAAGCGTGATATCTGGTCATTTATAAATAACTGGTCATCTTTACAATAGTGTCTGGATTTAACTGCAATTGGTTTACATTGTTGAGGCAAGTTCGGAAACAGTGAAGGCTCCTCGATATCAGCTGTTGCCAATGCACAGTTACTAGTTACCCTTAAACTTGGCTTATTTCCCCCATACTGAAAAGTTACACTCTTGTGTTGTTTTTGAAAATCATGACCCAAGATCACATCACAACATAAATCCTTTAAGACTCCTAGCTGAACACATGAATAATTTTGATCAACATGACCCAAGTCTACTGTAACATACCCTGGGGAGCTAGTATTTAAAGATGCTGACGCCATTGAAATCTCCTTGCTTGCCGGAACTACTGTTAGCTTTAATTTATGTGCCACTTTCTCACTTATGAAGCTATCCGAACTGCATGAGTCGATTAGTGCCTTCAATGAATGACCATTGACAGTGATGTCTGTAGCTGCATGTGAAAGATTCTTTGGAAAAGTGGCAGCAAGTGTGAGCAGAGTGGGATTATACAGTGTGGCGGTAGTGCTATCATAAGCCATAGCCTTGGATCTACAGACTTTGGCAAAATGACCCGCTTTACCACAGTTGTTGCATGTAACAGAACGTGCAGGACAACTAGCCCTACCTGTAATGTGGAATGCATTACCACAAAAATAGCATTTCTTCTTAGATATGTGTGCAGCAGCGACAGTCAAGTCCACAGGTGGTCTTCTTTCTGCCCCTTCTTTCGTTGACTGCTGTTGTTGGTCATCACTGGGCAGTTCCTGTTGTCCTGGAACTAAAGCAGCAGCATGAGGAACAGGCAAGGAACACGTGTATGCATCAGCATTCCGCTGGGCAAGGTCCAATGTACAGGCTTGACTGTATGCCGCCTCAAGATTCAAGGACTTATTTTCTAGCAGGCGCTGACGAATAAATGCAGAGGCAATACCGTTAATAAACGCATCACGTACCAGCTCCTCCCGATATTGTTCAGCTGTGACTGCCTTGAAGTTACAGTCCTTGCTTAGTTTATGTAGCTCCCTCAAAAATTCATCAAGGGATTCGCCCGACTGCTGTCGTCGGGTTGCCAAAACATGCCTTGCAAAAATCTCGTTTGGTAACTTGACGTAAACACTCTCCAGTTTTGCAACGGCACTTTCATATGAAACACAGTCTTCGATGAGTTCATACACACTCGGGGATACACAGTTCACTAGAGCCCTCAGCTTGTTAGGTGCGGCCTCTCCACTCTCCTCAATGAAGTTTTGAAACGTGCGGTGCCAGTGTTTCCACTCCTTGGCCGCCGTAGGAGAGCTGGGATCCGCGTCCAGTCGGCATGGCTTAAGTTAAGTTGACAAAATCTCTTGTTCCATCTTTCTTCATCACCAGTACCACAGGTGAGCACCATAGACTCTTCAGTGCTCTATCACTCCTGCTGCCTCCATTTCCTAAACTGCCCACTGGATTTCTTTCCATTTCACTGAAGGAACTCGACAAGGTGCCTGCTTAATAGGAGGGCTATCTCTAATATAAATGTGATGCTAACCCAGCAAAGTGCAACCCAAATCCATATCTCCGCTGCTAAACACATTAACATATTGGGCGAGCAACTTCCTCACTTTATCTACCTGGTCAACCATCAACTGTGTAATACTCCTCTCCACCAAATCCTGCAAATATTCAGGCAGGTCCTCTATATGCCAGTCAGATTCTTCCTTTGCCTCATTTTGTCAACTGGGTTAATGTTGTGTCAAAATGGCTAGGCCACAATGGTGGGGTGTGGTGGTGTTAGTTTCCATGGCAGCAACATCAGTGCACGCCAACTTCCCACTGTCACTGGTTCATCTTGTGTGGGTTGCCAGGATGTAGCTGCATATAGCTTATGACCTTTGGGCTACTCTATCATTCCCACTGGAGCATGTCCTCCAGGATTCAGGGGCACCTCATAATCCCTCACTGACATCCTTCCACTCTAGAGTTCCACACACACCTCCACACTGCTCAGGAAATCCAGCCCCAGACATGAGTCTTCCATTGCAGCCACATATACTGGCTGACACTCAATCAATGCATCCACCATCTTATTGACCCACACTAGTCCCCTCATAGGCACAAAGTCCCTAGTGACTCCACAAAACTGTTGTCCTGATCCATCAATACCACAAATTGGTAATATGTCTTTATAGACAACAGTTTTCACAGCTTCCATGTCCACCACCATGTCCACTGGGCATCCAGTGATACTTCTTTCCAGTAAGTGTTCTTGGACAACAGTTTTCTCAGCTCCTGTGTCCACCACCATGTCTACTGGGCATCCATTGATACTTCCTGCCACTGTTATGGCCATGGACACTACTGCCTGTTGACAGCTTACATGTTTTGGGGCATCTTGGCTCTTGGTTGGGTGGCTGCCCCTGCTCCCAGCTTGGTCAGGTTTTCCGTCACCACTTCCTTGGGCTGCCAACACCCCTTTGTAGTGTGCCCATTTTCTCCACAGGCCCACCAACATGGCTTGAGTATGGAATGGTGGTGGGTGATCCATCACAGAGTGAGAACGGCATCTATATTGGTACTTCTTGTGTCCTATGTGCCCACAATTGAAACATAAGCCCTTAAAGACTTTCTTGCTTGCTCAGTTGGAGTGAGGAGTGGCCTGTTTGCACTTGGCTTAGTTGTACATGGCAGGGCTGACCTTTTATCTCACTGGTGGGGCATGAGTAGGGGAAGTTTGGAGCAGTGGTGGTGGTGGTCATCAGGAATGTCTCAAATTCAGTGGTGTATGCCAAGGCTTTCTGCACATTTCTAGGTGCTGCCTGCTTGACATGGACCTGCAGTTGGCAGTCGCAAAGGGCATCCACAAAGCAGTCCTTTGCTAACATGATGGTGTCCTCCACCACCATTGGATAAGCCCCTCTCACAAGCTTTTCTGTGTCCTGCACCAGTAATGGTGGAGGTTCGTCCTTTTTCTGCCTCCTGGTCTTAAGTTGGGCGTGGCATACTTCAGGGTTTTGCCAATGCCTGAAACAACACTGTAAAACCCCACCATACTGGAGTATGACTGTAGTTGGGCAGTGGTTAGGTGTTCCAGGACTTCCGCCGTCACACCCTTCAGGCCTGTCACCGGCTGATAAGCGTTCTCAGCATCTAACCAGCCCTGTCCAGATGCTGCCACCTCAAACTATACCTGGCAGGCATTTCAGGACACCTTCCCATAATTTTTGGCGAGTTTCTTCTCTGTCGAGGCTGTTCTTAATACTGGAGGGAGTTTTGGGTGAAGATCACAGCTGCTCATGATGCTTGGAGGTGATGGAGACCCAGGTGGGGACACAGTAAGAGACAACACACTTTCCCCACCAACCATCTGGCCACCCAATGCCAGGAGAGATGCAGCTGTTGGTACAAAAAACTGGGTGGCATCACCTGATGTCATAGTGGTGGGCTTTGTTGTGTTTTCCATGCTTGGCACCAAGACTACTACTGTGCTCCCCAACATTGCCACTTTGGTAAAGCACACCAGCATATCTCTCATCACGGCCTCTTGCCAGTGTTGCCACATACACTGTGCTGCTTTTATCTTTTCCTCCATCTCTTCCTTGACTTTTTCCTGAATTTACTCCTTCACATGGGTACATGCCTTGTTCACGTACGTATTCACCAATACTACGTATTCTCCAACAACTACCAAAATGTTCTGATTAGAGTCGTACCTAGAAAATAACATCATAAAATATGGAGGGAGAATACAACTGGCTAAGGTGCCCGAGTCAACCAAACATCCTAGGTTGCTACTCTGCCACCACCACACAACAAAGCTACTGATACAAAGATGCCATGAATTTAAATCATCACTACAGCACCAACTTTGTCGTGGCCTATATGAGACAGAAGTGGTGGATTCCTAAAATCCTAGAAATATCAAGGCAGACCATACTCTCCTGTTGATGCACCACTACTCCCACAATTCAGTATAAGTGAACCTTTTATTATTACAAAAGTGGATTTTACTAGTGCCTTTAAAGTCAAGAGAGAGGATAGTCAGGTTAACAGGGCATACGAGTACACTGTTCTATTCACCAGTGCCATCACCAGAGCCATCAATCTAGAATTACTGCCTAATCTAACAAGTCAAAACTTCCTGAATGCCCTTTGACAATTTACAAGCAGTCTACCACAACTTATATGAAGTGATGATACAACAACTTTTGTTACTGCAGCTAGTTATCTCAAAGAAATTATGCAAGACCCTCAGTTAAATGATAATTTAATATCAATCAACTGTGAATGAAAATTCATCCCTGGTTTGGTGCTATATGGGAGAGGTAAATAGAAGCAATAAAAGCTGGGTTGAGAAAGGTGCTAGGCAAAGCATTAGTTACCTTTGATAAACTGCACACTTTCACACTGGAACTAGAATCTACTACAATTGACAGACCCCTAACTATTTAAGCAGTGATATCAGTGAAGTTAATGTCATAAATTCTTCACAGTTACTAAGAGGCAGGAGATTAGAATCCTTCCCTAATCAGCATTCATTAGAAAAAATATTTGACCCATCCTATGGTTCCACACAAAATTCAGAAGAATTAATTATACAAAAAATTACTATATGATCTATGGAAAAAGTGTGTTTCAGAATATCTTTTATATCTGAGGGAGTCCCAAAGGTGCATAATTGTCAAAGAAGGCATAATATGGCTGTGAGCCACGGCATTGCAATATACACGCACAAAACTGACACAGACAGAAATTGTTGCATGCAGGATGAGATTCACACATATCTGGCTATTTGTTCTTTCTACTTAACCTGCCAATGACCCTACTGTTGATGACTTAACATCCTTCATTAGTCAGCTTCCAAGCAACAGGCTAGTTTTGGGCAACTGCAATGCCAATCATTAACAATGGGGAAGTGAGAGGTCAAGTGTACATGGGAAACAGTTAACATACTATTACAGACAAACCTCTGTCTTCTGAATAATGGAAGTGCAACTTGTGTATATGATTGGACTGATAATGTTTCTGCCATTGATCTGTCTTTGGTTTTGCCAAATATACTCCCTGCTTCTCCTTGAAAATCATTGGCAACTCCCACAAAAAATAATGTGACCAGATTTTTTGGAGCTAAAAGTAGGAGATTAAACAGTTTGTTATAGTTTTTTTTTTTTTTTAATAACTTAACTTCTTATAAATGTTAATAAAATAATATCAGTAGAAAAGAAATAAAACTTAGTTATTTTGACAATTTCTTTTTCAATTATGGATAACTAATTATACTTTCAAATGAAAATCCTCCAATTAAAGAGGAACGGCATTCATAGAATATTTAAATAGTGAATCATCTAGATATTCGCTGGGGCATATTTGACAATTTCTTCATTATTGCAAATCATTGGAAAACAAAGTTATTATGAGTTACATTTCTGTATAAGATTTAATTTTTATTTTTGTAGATGTGCATTGCAATACACAATGATCAAGAAAGAAGACAATGATTCCTTTAAGCTGCATCTCCGGAAGAAAAGGGTTGATAAGGACAACATTTGCCTTCCTAGAATTTATATATTTTCATGTATCATAACTGATTTTTCTATGAGATTATGAACTATATATAGTACAGTATAACATCAGCTATCCAGCACCCACGGGGGATAGTGTGTTCCAGATAGCTGGATTTTCCAGTTGGTTGAGTGTTACTCTTATAAATATTCAGTTTTCAATAAAAACTGAAGTAAAATATGGTACACAAGTACTTGTAAATATGACAGATATAAATAAAAGGAAAAAAAAAACAACAACATAAAATAAAAGGGCTGCACCTATGTATATTTCTTGTAGAATGCACTGAAGCAGGTACTGTATTAACTGTATTATGTACTGTATCGTCCATATGTTGACACTGTTGGATAAATTTTCAGGGTACACACAAATGTTCCTTATTTACTACTGTATATATGTCTTGTAAAACTAATTCCTTATCACTAATTTTATTGATATGTATCACAAATTATATATATATATATATATATATATATATATATATATATATATATATATATATATATATATATATATATATATATATATATATATATATATATATATATATATATATATATATACTACCACACCCAGCAGTATCTCTCGGAAATACAATATTACACACTATACTTGCAATCATATATATATATATATATATATATATATATATATATATATATATATATATATATATATATATATATATATATATATATATATATATATATATATATAATCCATACATGATTGGAAGTATATTGTGTGCTATAGTATTTCCAAGAGATATTGCTAGGTGCGGTAGTACAGAGTGTGGGGTCAGCCCCTCGCACCTTGGTCAAACACTCAACACCACTCTTTCTTATTTAAGTAATAAGATAATCCAACAGGGTCATATAGTCTTAAGATTGTTTGATTTTTAGGATAATAACAAAGATTTTGCATAAATACCTAGACACTTGACAACAAAATCTGTTATTATCCTAAAAAAACGAAACAATCTTAACACTATATGACCTTATTGGATTATGCTATTATCTAAATAATTCATTTAAAGGTAGCAAATTGCTGACATATGAAAGGAAATGAGTTGTTGAGTGTTTGACCAACGTGCGTGGGGCTGACCCCACACCCTATACTACCACACCCAGCAGTATCTCTTAGAGATACTATAGCACACAATATACTTGCAATCATGCATGGATTATATATATATATATATATATATATATATATATATATATATATATATATATATATATATATATATATATATATATATATATATATATATATATTCTTGTTTACTTTTCTATATCTTGGTTATTCAGTACTGTGCATAGCATTATTGGAAACAAATATGTTTTATGAAATAAGAATTTATTGCATGTGCAACAGTGAGCCAGCATGTGGACCTACATGAAGGAAATAAGAAATGAATATACACATACGTACATATAGGTCGTCTCACTAATTCATCTAGTATCTTTAAGAATATGTACATGCCCTCGCTGGCTTAAACCGCTGGAAGGCTTATGGACCTGATGGGGTCCCTCCTATTGTTCTCCGAAACTGTGCCTCCGTGCTTGCACCTTGCCTAGTCAAACTCTTTCAGCTCTGTCTGTCGACATCTACCTTTCCTTCTTGCTGGAAGTTTGCCTACATTCAGCCTGTTCCTAAAAAGGGTGACTGTTCTACCTCAAACTACCGTCCTATCACTTTAATTTCCTGCCTATCTAAAGTTTTTGAATCTATTCTCAACAGGAAGATTCTTGAACATCTATCACTTCACAATCTTCTATCTGATCGCCAGTATGGGTTCCGTCAAGGCCGCTCTACTGGTGATCTGGCTTTCTTTACTGAGTCTTGGTCATCCTCTCTTATAGATTTTGGTGAAACTTTTGCTGTTGCCTTGGATATATCAAAAGCTTTTGATAAAGTCTGGCACAAAGCTTTGATTTCCAAACTACCCTCCTACGGCTTCTATCCTCCTCTCTGTAGCTTCATCTCAAGTTTCCTTTCTGACCGTTCTATTCCTATTGTGGTAGATGGTCACTGTTCTTCTCCTAAATCTATTAACAGTGGTGTTCCTCAGGGTTCTGTCCTGTCACCCACTTTCTTCTTATTATTCATCAATGACCGACAACAGCCAAAGAGACAAAGAGACAGTTACAAAACCAAAAAGACAAGAACACCGGTCCTTCTTACATAGGTCAGAGGATCACTATAAAAAATGGGGACAATTGAAAACTTTTAAAACTTAAAAAATTCCAGTTTACAAATTATCGCTTTAATAAGTATTGTCATGAAAATGGACTACACCTACTTTTTTTAACATATGGTACAACACGATGAAAATAGGGGAAAAATGTTAAAAAAATTTGTTTTCTTTCGTAAAATAAATTGGGACTTTGGCCAACAGTGTCCTTCCTGATAGAGACACCAAACACAGCCGAGCTGCAAAGCTCTTTCAGTTACTTAAGCAGAACTGTTAACCAACGGGAGGTAAGAGGGGTCTCTTCGATAGTTAACACAGGCACTCTCGTCGAGTACCCGTCCAAGAGGCAAGATGGCTCAGAGAGAAGCACGGAAAGTAACAGCTCACATTTTATTGGCTTAGAGACACTACAGTAAGCTAACAAGCTCCATGTTACTGTATAAAGCCAACGAACACGTTTTGACTAAATATAGCCAAACATCTCGATGTGACTACATCGAGGAAACAATGTCGTTCTGGCTGCATCGAGCAACCAAGCTCGTAGTTACTACATCGGGTAAACAATCTCGTTGAGGCTCCATCAAAGAAACAATCTCGCTGATGCTGCATCGAGGCAACAATCTTGTGACTGCATCGAACAAACCAGCTAGTTCTGGCTTCATCAAAACAAAAATCTCGTTGTGGCTACATTGAGGCAACAATCTCGTTGTTGCTGCATCGAAGCAACAATCTCGTTGTGCCTGCATCAAGGCAATAATCTCGTTATAGTAGATGCATAGAAACAACAATCTCGTCGCTGCATCAAGATTGTTGGCTTGATGCAGTTACAACAAGATTGTTGTATCGATGCAGCCACAATGAGATTGTTGCTTCGATGCAGCCACAGCGATATTGTTGGCTCGATGCAGCTAAAATGAGATAAACAATGTAGCATCTAAACAACAATCTCGTAGTGGCTGCATCAAGGCAACAATCTCGTTGTCGCTGCATCAAAGTAACAACCCGTTGTGGTTGCATCGAGGCAGCAATCTCGTTGTGGTTCCATTGAAGCAACAATCTCGTTGTGGCTGCATCGAGGCAACAATCTCGTTGTGACTGCATCTAGACAATAATCTCGTTGTGGCTGCAACGAGGCAACAATCTCGATGAGGCTGCATCGAGGTAACAGTCTCGCTGTGGCTGCATTGAGGCAACGATCTCGTTGTGGTTGTATCGAGGCAACACTCTCGTTGTGGCTGCATCGAGATAACAATCTCGTTGTGGCTGCATTGAGGCAAAAATCTCGTTGTGGCTGCATCGAGCCAACCCCCTCGTTGTGGGTGCATCAAGGCAACAATCTCGTTGGGGTTGCATCGAGGCAGCAATCTCGTTGTGGCTGCATCGAGACCAACACCCTCGTTGTGGCTGAATCGAGGCAACAATCTCGTTCTTACTGTATCGAGGCAACAATCTCGTTGTGGCTGCATTGAGGCAGCAAGCTCGTTTTGGGTATATCAAGGTAACAATCTCGTTGTGGCTTCACCAAGTCAACCCCCTTGTTTTGGCTGCATCTAGGCAACAATCTTGTTGTGGTTGCATTGAGGCAGCAAACTCGTTGTGGCTGTATCGAGGCACAAAAACTAGTTCAGGCTGCATCTAACCAACCCCATCGTTATGGCTGCATCGAGGTAACAATCTCGTTCTGGCTGCATCGAGCCAAACATTTCGTTGTGTCTGCATCGAGGCAACAATCTCATTGTTGCTGCATGGAAACAACTCCGTAGTTGTGTAAGATCGTTGTGGCTGCATCGAGGCAATAATCTCATTGTGGCTGCATCAAGCCAATCTCTTTGTTGTCGCTGCAGCGAGATAACAATCTCGTTGTGGCTGCATCGAGGTAGCAATCTCGTTGTGGCTGCATCGAGGCAACAATCTCTTTGTGGATGCATCGAGCCAACCCCTTCGTTGTAGCTGCATCGAGGCAGCAAGCACATTGTGGCTGCATTGAGGCAACAATCTCGTTGTATCTTCATCGAGGCAACAATCTCGTTGTGGGTGCATCGAGCAACCACCTCGTTGTGGCTGCATCGAGGCAACAATTTCGTTATGGCTGCATCAAGGCACCAAACTCGTTATGGCTGCATCAAGGCACCAAACTCGTTATGGCTGCATCAAGGCACCAAACTCGTTCTGGCTATATTGAGGCAAGAGTCTCGTTCTGGCTGCATCGAGGCACCAATCTCGTGGCTGCATCGAGGTAACAATGTCGTTGTGGCTGAATCTAAGCATCTAGCTGGTTGTGACTGAATTGAGACAACCCCCCCGTCGTGGCTGCATCGAGGCAAGAATCTCGTTGTGGCTGCATCGAAGCAGCAATCACGTTGTGCCTGCATCGATCCATATCCCTCGTTGGGGCTGCATTGAGGGAACATTCTCGTTGTGGCTGCATCGAGGCACTAACCTCGTTGTGTCTGCATCGAATCTGCAATCGAATCTTGTGTCTGCACAAGAATCTCGTTGTGTCTGCATCGAGTCACCAATCTCGTTGTGTTTGCATCGAGGGACCAATGTCGTTGTGGCGGCATCGAGGCAACAATCTCGTTATGGATGCATCGAGGAAACTCCCTCGTCGAACCAACCCTTTTGTTATGGTTTTATCGAGGCAACAATCTCGTTGTGGCTGCATCGAGGCAGCAAGCTCATTGTGGCTGCATCGAGGCTACAATCTTGTTACGGTTGCATCGAACCAACCCGCTCGTTCTGGCTGCATCAAGGCAAGAAGCTCGTTGTGGCTGCATCGAAACAACAATCTCGTTGAGGCTCCATCGAGGCAACAATCTCGTTGTGGCTTCATCGAGGCAACAATCTCGTTGTAGCTGTATCGAGGCAGCATGCTCATTGTGGCTGCATCGAGGATACAATCTCGTTGTAGCTGCATCGAAGTATCGAGCCCAACCCCTTCGTTGTGGCTGCATGGAGGAAATAACCTCTTTGTAGCTGCATAGAGGCAGCATGCTCTTTGTGGCTGCATCGAGGCAACAATCACGTTTTAGCTGTATCGAGGTAGCGAGCTCATTATGGCTGCATCGAGGAAAAAATCTCCTTGTGGTTGCATCAAGAGACCAAGCTCGTTGTGACTGCATCGAAGCAGCAAGCTTGTCGTGGCTACATCAAGCCACAAATCTCGTGATTGCATCGAGCCAACCCCCTCTATGTGACTGGGTCGAGGCAGCAAGCTCGTTGTGACTGCATCGAGGAAACAATCTCGTTGTGGCTGCATTGAGCCAACCCCCCCGTTGTGGCTTCATCAAGGCAACAATGTCGTTGTGGCTGCATCGAGCCAACTTCTATGTGGCTGAATGGAGAAAACAGTCTTCTTGTTGCTGCAGGAAGCTCGTTGTGACTGCATCGAGGGAACAATGTCATTGTGGTTTCATCGAGCCAAGCCCCCACGGTCTGGCTGAAGCGAGTAAGCAAACTCATTGTGGCTGCATCGAGGCAACAATCTCGATGTGGCTGCAACGAGTCAACCCACTTGTTGTGGCTGCATTGAACTAACACTCTCCGTGAGGCTGCACAGAGGAAATCCTTTCATTGTGGCTGCATCGAAGGAACAAACTTGTTATAGCTGCATGGAGGCAGGAAGATCGTTGGGTCTGCATCAAGGCAACAATCTCGTTGTGGCTACATCAAGCCTGCTCCTTTGTTATGGCTGCATTGTGGCAACAATCTCGTTGTGGATGCATCGAGGCAGCAAGCTCATTATGGCTGCATCGAGGCAACAATCTCATTGTGGCTGCATTGAGGGAGTAATCTCGGTGTGGCTGCATCAAGCCAACCCCGTCGTTGTGGTTGCATCGAGGCAGGAAGCTCATTGTTGCTGAATCGAGGCAGAAAGCTCGTTGTAGCTGGATCGAAGCAACAATCTAGTTTTGGCTGCATCGAGGCAACAATCTCGTTGCGGTTGCATCGAGCGAACTCCTACGTTGTGGCTGCATCGAGGCAACCATCTCTTTGTGGCTGCATAGACGCAACAGGCTTGTTGTGGCTGCATTGAGACACAAATTTCTTTTTACCTGCATCGAGCCAACCCCCTCAAAGTGACTGCATCAAGGCAACAATCTCGTTATGGCTGCGTCAAGTCAATCCCTTCGTTGTGACTGCATCGAGGCAACAATCTCGTTGTGGCTGCATCGAGGTAGCAAGCTCGTTGTGGCTGTATCGAGGCAACAATCTCTTTGTGGCTGCATCGAGCCAACTACTTCGTTGTGGCTGCATCGAGGCAGCAACCTCGTTGTGGCTGCATCGAGGCAACAATTTCGCTGTGGCTACATCGAAAGAATCCCTTCGTTGTGGCTGTATCGAGGTAACAATCTCGTTGTGGCTACATCGAAGTAGCAAGCTCGTTGTGGGTGCATCAAGGTAACAATCTCGTTGTGGCTACATCTAGGCAACAAACTCGTTACAAATCTCTTTGTTACTGCATCGAAGAAACCGTCTCGTTATGGCTGCATCGAGGCAACAAACTCGTTGTGGCTGCATTGAGGCAACAATCTCGTTCTGACTACATGGAGGAAAGAATCTCGTTCTTGCTGGATCGAGGCAACAATCTCGTTGTCGCTGCATCGAAGTAACAATAACTGAATCTAAGCATCTAGCTCGTTGTGACTGTATCAAGCCAACACCCTCGTTGTGGCTGTGTCGAGACAAGAATCTCGTTGTGGCTGCATCGAAGCACCAATCTCGTTTTTCCTGCATCGAGCCAAACCCCTCGTTGGGCAACATTCTTGTTGGAGGCACCAATCTTGTTGTAGTTGCATTCAGGCAACAATTTAATTGTGGCTTCATTGAGCCAAGCCCCTCGTTGTGGCTGCATCTAATAAGCAAGCTCATTGTGGCTGCATTGAGGCAACAATCTCGGTGTGGCTACAACGAGCCAACCCACTCGTTGTGGCTGCATCGTACCAACAGACTCCTTGATGCTGCATCGAGGAAACCCCTTCGTTGTGGCTGCATCGAGGGAACAATCTTGTTATAGCTGCATGGAGGCAGCAATCTCGTTGTATCTTCATCGAGGCAACAATCACGTTGTGGCTGCATCAAGCCTGCCCCTTCGTTATGGCTACATCGAGGCAACAATCTCGTTGTGGCTGCATCGACGCAGCAAGCTCACTATGGCTGCATATAGGCACCAATCTCATTGTGGCTGCATCGAGGCAATAATCTCGGTGTGGCTGCATCGAGCCAAGCTCATTGTTGCTGCATCGAAGTAGAAAGCTCGTTGTGGCAGCATCGAGGCAATAATCTCGTTTTGGCTGCATCGAGCCAACTCCCTTGTTGAGGCTGCATCGAGGCAACTATCTCGTTGTGGCTGTATCGAGCGAACAACTTCGTTGTGGCTACATCGAGGTAACAATCTCTTTGTGGCTGCATAGACGCAGTAAACTTGTTGTGGCTGCATCGAGGCGCCAATCTCTTTGTAATTGCATGGAGCCAATCCCCTCGATGTGCCTGAACGAGGCAACAATCTCGTTGTGGTTGCATCGAGCCAACCCCTTCGCTGTGACTGCATCGAGGCAAGAATCTCGTTGTGGCTGCATCAAGGTAGCAAGCTCGTTGTGGCTGCATCGAGGCAACAATATTTTTGTGGATACATCGAGCCAACCCCTTCGTTGTGGCTGCATTGAGGCAACAATGTCGTTGTATCTGCATCGAGGCAACAATCTCGTTGTGGCTGCAATGAGGCAACAATCTCTGGCTTCATCGAGCAAACCCCCTCGTTTTTTGGCTGCATCGAAGCAACAATCTCATTGTCGCTGCATAGATTCAACAATCTCGTTGTGGCTGCATTGAGCCAAGTCCTCGCATGTGGCTGCATTGAGGCAACAATCTCGTTGTGGCTGCAGTAAGGCAGCAAGCTCGTTGTGGCTGCATCGAGGGAACCCCATCGCTATGGCTGCATCGAAGCAACAATCTCTTTGTGGCTGCATGGAGCCAAACACTTCGTTGTGGCTGCATCGAGGAAACAATCTCATTGTAGATGCATCGATAGAATCCTCTCGTTGTGGGTGCATTGAGGAAGCAAGCTTCTTGTGGCTGCATCGAGGGAACAACCTCATTGTGGCAGCATCAAGCCAACTCATTCATTGTGGCTGAATTGAGGCAACAATCTCATTGTGGCTACATTGAGGCAACTAGCTCGTTGTGTCTGCATCGAGGCAACTATCTCGTTGTGGCTGCATCGAGCCAATCCACTCGTTGTGGTTGCATCGAAACAATCCCTTCGTTTTGGCTGAATCGAGGCAACAATCTCGTTGTGGCTGCATCGGGCTAACCCACTCGTTGTGGTTGCATCGAGGTAGCAATATCTTTATGGCTGCATCGAGGCAATAATCTCGTTGTGGCTACAGAGACGCAAAATCCTCTTTGTGGCTGCATCGAGGCAATAATCTCGTTGTGGATGCATCGAAGCAACAATTATGTTGTGGCTGCATCGAAGCACCAATCTCGATGTGCCTGCATCGAACCAAAACAAATCGTTGGGGCTGTATGGAGGCAACAATGTCATTGTGGCTATATCAGGCCATAAACCTTGTTGTGGCAGCATCGAGGCAAGAATCACGTTGTGGCTGCATTTAGCCAAGCCTTTGTGGCTGAATCGAGTAAGCAAGGTAATTATGGCTGCATCAAGGCGAGGCAACAATGTCGGTGTGGCTGCATAGAGCCAACCCCCTTGTTGTGGCTGCATCGAGGCAACACTTTACTTGAGGCTACATCGTGCCAACCCCGTTGTTGTGGCTCTATCGAGGCAACTGTCTTATTATGACTGCATCGAGGCAGCAAACTCATTGTGGTTGCATCGAGGCAATAATCTCGTTGTGGCTAAATCCAGGCAGCAAGCTGGTTGTGGCTGTATCGAAGGAACAATCTCGTTGTGGCTACACCGAGGCAGCAAGCACGTTATGGCTGCATCAAGCCACCAATCTTGTTGTGGCTGCATCGAGCCAACCCGCTCGTTGTGGCTGTATCGAGGCAGTAAGCTCATTGTTGCTGCAAGGAAGCAGCAAGGTCGTAGTTGTGGCTGCATGGAGGCAACAATCTCGTTGTGGCAGTTGTAGCTGCATCGAGGCACCAATTTCTTTGTAGCTGCATCGAGCCTATCCCTTCCATGTCACTTCATCAATGCCACAATCTCGTTGTGGCTTCATCGAACCAATCCCTTCGTTGTGGTTGCATCAAGGCAACAATTTCGTTGTGGCTGCATCAAGGCAGCAAGCTCGTTGTGGCTTCATCGAGGCAATATTCTCTTTGTGGCTGCATCGTGCCATCCCCCTCGTTGTGGGTGCATCGAGGCAGCAATTTCATTGTGGCTGCATGGAGGCAACAATCTCGTTGTGTCTGCATCGAGGCAAGAATCTCGTTGTGGCTGCATTGAGGCAACAATCATTACGTCTGTATCGAGGCAACAATCTTGTTGTGACTGCATCGAGGCAACAACCTCGTTGTCGCTGCTTCGAGACAAGAATAACGTTGTGGCCGCATCGAGGCAACCCTTTCGTTGTGACTGCATCGAGACAACATGACTGCATCGAGACAACAATCTTGTTGTAGCTGCATCATGGCAGGAACCTCGTTGTGACTGCATCGAGGCAATAATCTCGTTGTGGCTGTATCGAGGCAATCCCCTCTTTGTGGCTGCATCGAAGCAACAATCTCGTTGTGGATGCATCGAAGCAACAATCTCGTTGTGGATACATCGAGGCAACAATCTCCTTAGGGCTGCATTGAAATAACCCCCTCGTTCTCAATGAATTGAGGCAAAAATCTCGTTGTGGCTGTGCTGAGGCAGCAAGTTCGTTTTGGCTCCATTCAGGCAACAATCTCGTTGTGGATTCATCAAGCCAACCCCCTTGTTTTGCCTGCATCAAGGCAACAATATGATTGTGGCTGCATCGAGGCAAAATCTCTTTGTGGCTGCATCGAATCATCCACTTCGTTGTCGCTGCATAGAGGCAACAGTCTCTGTGGCTTTGTCAAGACAACCCTCTACTTGTGGCTGCATCGAGGCAAGAATCTCGGTGTGGCTGCATAGAGTCAACTCCATCGTTATGGCTGCATCGAGGCAACACTACTTGAGGCTGCATCGAGCTAACCCCTTTGTTGTGGCTCCATCGAGGCAACAATCTTGTTATTGCTGCATCAACGCAGCAAGCTCGTTGTGGCTGTATCGAGGCAACAATCTTGTTGTGGCTGCATCAAGCCAACCCCTTCGTTGTGGTTGCATCGAGGGAACAGTCTCGTTGTGGCTGTATCGAGACAGTAAGCTTGTTATGGCTGCACCGAGGCTCCAGTCACTTTGTGTTTGCATCGAGCCAACCCCCTCGTTGTGGCTGTATCGAGGCAGGAAGCTCATTGTTGCAGCATTGAGGCAGCAAATTCGATGTGTCTGCATCGAGCCAACCCCTTCGTTGTAGCTGTATCGAGGCAAAAAGCTCGTTGTGACTGCATCGAGGCATTAATCTCGTTGTGGCTGCATCCAGCAAATATCGTAGTTGTGGCTGCATCGACGCAACAGTCTCGTTGTGGTAGTATCGACGTAGCAAGCTCGTTGTAGCTGCATCGAGGAATCAATCTCTTTGTAGCTGCATCGAGCCTACCCCCTCGAGGTAACAACCTTGTTTTGGCTGCATCGAACGAACCTCTTCGTTGAGGCTGCATCGAGACAACAATCTCGTTGTGGCTGCATCGAGGCAGCTAGCTCGTTGTGGCAGCATCGAGGCAACATCCTCTTTGTGGCTGCATCAAGCCAACACCCTCTTCGAGGGTGCATCGAGGCGGCAAGATCATTGTGGCTGCATCGAGGTCAGTCAGAATCTCGTTGTGGCTGCATCGAGACAAGAATCTCGTTGTAGCTGCATCGAGGCAACAATCTCGTTGTGGCTGCATGGAGCCAACCCCCTCGTTGTGGCTGCATCTATGCAACAATCTCCTTGTGCCTGCATCGAGGCAACAATCACTCTGTGTCCGCATCGAGGGAACCCTTTCGTTGTGAATGAATCGAAGCATCAATCTCGTTGTAGCTCCATCAAGGCAGCAACCTCGTTGTGGCTGCATCGAGGCAACAACCTCGTTGTGGCTGCATCGAGGCAACTCACTCTTTGTGGCTGCATCGAAGCAATAATCTCGTGGATGCATCGAGGCAACGATCTCGTTGTGGCTGTATCGAGCCAAGCCCCTCGTTCTCGCTATTTTGTGGTTTCATTGAGCCAACCCCCTTGTTTTTGCTGCATCGAGGCAATAATCTTGTTGTGGTTGTATTGAGGCAAAATCTCTTCCTGGTTGCATCGAGCCAAACCTATCGTTGTGGCTGCATCGAGGCAACAATCTCGTTGTGGCTCCATCGAGGCAGCAAGCTCGTTGTGGTTCCATTGAGGGACTAATCTCGTAATGGCTGCATCTAGCAAGTCCTCTCTTTCTGGCTGCATCTAGGGAACTATCTCATTGTGGCTGAATCGAACCAAACACTTTGTTGTGGCTGCATCGAACCGACAATCTCGTTATAGATGCATCAAGACAATCCCCTCGTTGTGCGTGCATCAAGGAAGCAAGTTTGTTGTGGCTGAATTGAGGCAACAGTCTCGTTGTGGCAGCATAGAGACAAACTCTCTCTTTGTGGCAGCATTGAGGGAACAATCTCGTTGTGGCTGCATCGAGGGAACAATCTCTTTGTAGCTGCAACGAGCCAACCACCCCGTTCTCGCCGTATCGAGGCAACAATCTCGTTGACGCTGCATCGAGGCAGCAAGCTCATTGTGGCTGCATCGAGGCAACAATCTCGTTGTGGCTTCATCGGGCCAACCCCTTCGTTCTGGCTGCATTGAGGAAATAATCTCGTTGTGTCTGTATCTTATCAAACCCTTCGTTTTGGCTGCATCGAGGCTAGTATTTCGTTGTGGCTATATCGAAGCAGCACGCTCGTTATGGCTGCATCGAGGCACCAATCTCGTTTTGGCTGCATCTAGCGAACCCTCTCTTTCTACCTGCATCAATACAACAATCTTGTTGTGGCTGTATCGAACCAACCCTTTCGTTGTGGCTATATCCAGGCAACAATCTCGGTGTGGCTGCATCGAGGCATCATTCTCTTTGTGGCTGTCTCGAGCAAATCCCGTCGTTGTGGGTGCATCGAGGCAGCAAGCTCATTGTGGCTACATCGAGGCAACAATCTCGTTGTGGCTGAATCGAGGGAAGAATTTCGTTGTGGCTAAATTGAAGCAAATATCTCGTTGTGCCTGCATCTAGGCAGCAATCTCGATGTGGCTGCATGGAGGCAGCAAGCTCTTTGTGGCTGCATCGAGGGAACAGTCTCGTTGTGACTATATCGAGGCAGAAAGTTAATTATTGCTGCATCGAGGCACCAATCACGTTGTGTTTGCATCGAGGCATCCCCATCGATGTGGCTGCATCGAGACAAGAAGCTCAATGTGGCTGCATCGAGGCAGGAAGCTCAATGTTGCTGCATCGAGACAGCAAGCTCGATGTGTCTGCATCGAGGGAACAATCTCGTTGTGGCTGCATGGAGCCAACCCCTTCATTGTGGCTGTATTGAGGCAAGCCCGTTGTGACTGCATCGAGGCAATAATCTCGTAGTGGATGCATCCACTACGTAGATGTGGTTGCATCAAGGCAACAGTCTCGTTGTGAGTATCGACGCATCAAACTCGTTGTAGCTGCATCGAGGCACCAATCTCTTTGTAGCTCGATCGAGCTTTCCTCTCTATGTGACTTTATCGAGGTAACAACCTTGCTCTGGCTGCATCGATCGAAACCCTTCGTTGTGGCTGCATCGAGGCAACAATATCGTTGTGGCTGCATCGAGGCAGCAAACTTGTTTTGGTTGCATAGAGGGAATATTCTCTTTGTGGCTGCATCGAGCCAACCCCCTCGTTGTGGGTGCATCGAGACAGCAAGCTCATTGTGGCTACATCGAGGCCACAATCCCGTTGTGTTTGCATTAAGGCAACAATCTAGTTGTGCCTGAATCGGTCGTGCAATCTTGTGGCTGCATCGAGGAAACAATCACGTTGTGGCCGCATCGAGGGAACCCCTTTATTGTGACTACATCGAGGCAACAATCTCGTTGTAGCTGCATTGAGGTAGCAACCTCGTTGTGGGTGTATCAAGGCAACAATCTCGTTGTGGTTGCATCGAGGAAACCCTCTCCTTGTGGCTGAATCGAGGCAAGCATCTCATTGTGGATGCATCAACGGAACAATCTCGTTGTGGCTGCATCGAGCTAACCCCCTCGTTCTCGCTATATCTTGGCAAAAGTCTCGTTGTGGGTGCATCAAGGCAGCAAGCTCGTTATGGCTGCATCGAGGGAACAATGTCGTTGTGGTTTCATCGAGCCAAGTCCCTTGTTTTGGCTGCATCTAGGCAACAGTCTAGTAGTGGTTGCATCGAGGCAAAATCTCTTTGTGGTTGCATCGAGTAAACCCCTTCGTTGTGGCTGCATCGAAGTAACAATCTCGTTGTAGTTCCATTGAGGCAGCAAGCTCGTTGTAGTTCCATCGAGGCACCAATCTCGTTGTGGCTGTATCGAACCAAATCCTTCTTTGTGGCTGCATGGAACCTGCAATCTCGTTGTAGCTGCATCAATAGAACACCCTCTTTAGAGGTGCATCGAGGAAGCTAGCTCGTTGTGGCTGTATCGAGGCAACAATCTCGTTGTGGCTGCATAAAGCCAATACCCTCGATGTGGATGCATTTAGGTAACGATCTTGTTGTGGCTGGATGGAGGCAACAATCTCGTTGTGGGTGCACCGAGCCAACCCGCTCGTTCTCACTGTATCGAGGCAATAATATCTTTGAGGCCGCATCGAGGTAGCAAGCTCATTGTGGCTGCATCGAGGTAAGAATCTCGTTGTGGCTTCATTGACCCAACCCCGTTGTTTTGGCTGCATCAAGGCAATAATCTCGTTCTGGTTGCATCGAGGCAATAATCTCGTTGTGTCTGCATAATGGCAACCCCTTCGTTGTGGCTGCTTTAAGGCAGGAATCTCGTTGTGGCTGCATCGTGGCAGCACGCTTGTTATGCCTGCATCGAGGCACCAATCTCTTTGTGGCTGCATCTAGGGAATCCTCTCGTTGTGCCTGCATCATAGCAATAATCTTGTTGTGGCTGCATGGAGCCAACTCCTTCTTTTGGCTGCTTTGTGGCTGTGCAACAAACTTCTTGTTGCGGAATCAAGACAGCAATCTCTTTGTGGCAGTATCGAGGCAACAATCACATTGTGGGTGCATTTAGCCAAGCCACTCTATGTGGCCGCAACAATCTCTGTGTGGCTGCATATAGCCAACCCCCTCGTTCTGGCTGCCATCATGCCAAACCCTTTCTTGTGTCTCCATCGAGGCAACAATCTTGTTATGGCTGCATCAAGGCATCAAGCCCATTGTGGCTGTATCGAGGCAACAATTTTGTTGTTGTTGCATCAAGCCGGCCCATTCGTTGCGGTTGCATCGGGGCAACAATCTCGTTGAGGCTTCTTCAAAGCAGTAAGCTGCTTGTGGCTGCATTGAGCAACCAATCCCTTTGTGGCTGCATCGAGCTAGCTAGCTCGTTGTGGCTGCATCGAGGCAGGAAGATTATTGTTGCTGCATAGAAACAGCAAGTTTGTTTAGTTTGCATCGAAGCAACAATATTGTTGTAGCTGCATCGAGCCAACCCCCTCGTTGTGGCTGCATCGAGGCATTAATCTCGCTGTGGCTGCAACCAACAAACACCGTAGTTGTGGCTGCATCGAGAGAACAATCTCGTTGTGGCAGTATCGACGCAGCATGCTCGTTGTAGCTGCATCGAGGCAACATTCTCTTTGTGATTGCATTATCCAATCCCCTCATTGAGGGTGCATCGAGGCAGCAAGCTCATTGTGGCTGCATGGAGGCAACAATGTCGTTATTGGTGCTTGGAGGCAAGAATCTCGTTATGGCTACATTGAGGCAACAATCTCGTTATGGCTTGGTCAAGACAACAATCCAACCCCCTCATTGTGGGTGCATTGAGGCAGCAACCTCGTTGTGCCTGCATAGACTCAAAATCTCGTTGTGGCTGCATCGAGGCAACCCCCTCTTTGTGTCTGCATCGAGATAACAATCTCGTTGTGGATGCATCGAGGCATACAGCTCGTTGTGGCTGCATAGAGCCAACCCCTTTGTTGTAACTGCATTGAGGCAAGAATCTCGTTGTGGCTGCATCGAACCAACAACCTCTTTGTGGCTGCATCCTGCCTCCTCCTGCATTAACAGGAGGAGGCAGTAGACACCTGCCTAAACGATAATTACTCCCAATGAGGTCTAAAGCACTGTTCAGGAGGTGCTGTGAACTCACTGAACGTTTCCCTTTGTGTCTGACAACACAAGGGGGCAGTCACAGTCTGCCCTCTAAAGACAACTCTCTTCCTCCACACAAAACTACAAGCACCTAATAACACACACACCCTTCACTCAAAAATTTCAAAATCATCATGGAGACTCCTACACCAGCCTCGGAGTCTCCATCTAGGGAGAGGACAATAAATGTCCCCAAGTCGGACTGCCTTTCTGTCGACGACACCCCCTTCAACTTTTTCTACATTAACTTCTGCAACATTCGCGGTTTAAGATCTAATTTTAAATCTGTAGAACACCACCTCTCTTCTTCTAAACCTCATCTTCTTTTCCTCACTGAAACTCAGGTGTCTGAGGCAACTGACAGTAGCCCCTTTTCTGTTCCCTCCTACTTTCTCTATCCTCATTTTCGATCCAAAGTTGGATGCTGCGTTTATGTGCGCAATGACTTGACCTGCTCTCGTGCCCACACTCTTGAGTCTTCCGAGTTTTCCACCATCTGACTACGACCACAGAGTCACTCTCAAACTATAAGAAATTCTTTGACTTCTTAAACATCCAAAGTGGAGCACATTCTGACCCTCTTCCCTTTTGCAGAGATCTCCATTATTGGAGACTTCAATGTTCACCACCAGCTTTGGCTTTCCTCTCAATTCAATGACCATCCTGGTGAACTAGCCTTCAACTTTGCTATCCTCCACGACCTAGATCAATTGGTGCAACACCCTATTCGTATTCCTGATCGTCTTGGAGATACGCCCAACTTTCTTGACCTTTTCCTGACCTCTAATCCTTCTGCTTATGCTGTCACCCTTTCTTCTCCGTTGGGCTCCTCCGATCACAATCTCATATCTGTATCTTGTCCCATCGCTCCAATCCCTCCTCAGGATCCCCCTAAGTGAAGATGCCTCTGGCGTTTTGCGTCTGCTGGACCTGAGGAGGTATTTTGCTGATTTTCCTTGGAATGATTACTGCTTCTGTGTCAGAGACCAGTCTTTGTGTGCTGAGCGCATAACAGAGGTGATAGTGTCTGGCATGGAGGCGTACATTCCTCACTCTTTTTTTCGACCTAAACCTTCCAAACCTTGGTTTAACACAGCTTGTTCTCGTGCTATACATGACAGAGAGGTGGCCCACAAAAGGTACTTAAACTTAAGCCTTCCATCACCAGAATCTCATGCACTTTATATTTCTGCCTGGAACCATGCCAAGTCTGTTCTCCAACTAGCTAAAAACTCCTTCATTAACAGAAAGTGTCAAAACCTTTCAAGATCTAACTCCCCTCGTGACTTCTGGCATCTAGCCAAAAATATCTCCAATAACTTTTCTTCTTCTTTCCCTCCTTTATTTCAACCGGATGGCACCACTGCTATCACATCTATTTCTAAAGCTAAACTCTTCGCTCAAACCTTTGCTAAAAACTCTACCTTGGACGATTCTGGGCTTCTTCCTCCCTCTTCTCCACTCTCTGACTACTTCATGCCACGTATTAAAATTCTTCGCAATGATGTTTTCCATGCCCTTGCTGGCCTAAACCCTTGGAAGGCTTTTGGACCTGATGGGGTCCCTCCTATTGTTCTCCGAAACTGTGCCTCCGTGCTTGCACTTTGCCTAGTCAAACTCTTTCAGCTCTGTCTGTCAACATCTACCTTTCCTTCTTGCTGGAAGTTTTCCTACATTCAGCCTGTTCCTAAAAAGGGTGACCGTTCTAATCCCTCAAACTACCGCCCTATTGCTTTAATTTCCTGCCTATCTAAAGTTTTTGAATCTATCCTCAACAGGAAGATTCTTAAACATCTATCACTTCACAACCTTCTATCTGACCGCCAGTATGGGCTCCGTCAAGTCCGCTCTACTGGTGATCTTCTGGCTTTCCTTACTGTATCTTGGTCATCCTCTTTTAGAGATTTTAGTGAAACTTTTGCTGTTACCTTGGACATATCAAAAGCTTTTGATAGAGTCTGGCACAAAGCTTTGATTTCCAAACTATCCTCCTATGGCTTCTATCTTCTCTGTAACTTCATCTCAAGTTTCCTTTCTGATGGTTCTATTGCTGCTGTGGTAGACGGTCACTGTTCTTCTCCTAAATCTATTAACAGTGGTGTTCCTCAGGGTTCTGTCCTGTCACCCACTCTCTTTTTATTATTCATTAATGATTTTCTAAATGAAACTTCTTGTCCTATCCACTCCTACGCTAATGATACCACCCTGCACTTTTCCACGTCTCTTTATAGACGTCCAACCCTTCAGGAAGTTTCACGCAGGGAAGCCACAGAACGCTTGTCTTCTGATCTTTCTATAATTTCTGATTGGAGCAGAGCAAACTTGGTAATGTTCAATGCCTCAAAAACTCAATTCCTCCATCTATCAACTCGACACAACCTTCCAGACAACTATCCCCTCTTCAATGACACTCAACTGTCCCCCTCTTCTACACTGAACATCCTCGATCTGTCTTTTACTTATAATCTGAACTGGAAACTTGACATCTCATCTCTAGCTAAAACAGCTTCAATGAAGTTAGGTGTTCTGAGACGTCTCCGCCAGTTTTTCTCGCCCCACCAGCTGCTAACTCTGTACAAGGGCCTTATCCGTCCATGTATGGTGTATGCTTCACATGTCTGGGGGGGTTCCACTCATACTGCTGTTCTAGACAGGGTGGAATCAAAAGCTTTTCGTCTCATGAACTCCTCTCCTCTGACTGACTGTCTTCAGCCTCTCTCTCATCGCAGCAATGTTGCATGTCTAGCTGTCTTCTACCGCAGTTTTCATGCTAACTGCTCTTTTGATCTTGCTAACTGCATGCCTCCCCTTCCTCCCTCGGCCTCGCTGCACAAGACTTTCTTCTTTCTCTCACCCCTATTCTGTCCACCTTTCTAACGCAAGAACCAGTATTCTCAATCATTCATCCCTTTCTCTGGTAAATTCTGGAACTGCCTGCCTGCTTCTGTATTTCCACCTTCCTATGACTTGAATTCCTTCAAGAGTGAGGTTTCAATTTTTTTAATACCGCTTTGGACCCTTTTATGGGACTGGCATTTCAGTGGGCATTTTTTTTTTATTGGATTTTTGTTGCCCATGGCCAGTGTCCATCCTGCATAAAAAAAAAAAAAAAATAAATCGAGACAGCAGTCTCGTTGTGGCTGCATCGGGCCATAAACCTCGTTATGGGTGCATTGAAACAACAATCTCTTTGTGGCTGCATCGAGGCAAGAACCTCGTTGTGTCTGTTGCGCGGCATCAATCTCGATGTGGCTGCATCGAAGCAACAATCTAGTCCTGGATGCATCGAGACAACCCCGTCGTTGTGGCTGCATCGAGGTACCAAACTCGTTGTGGTGCATCGAGTGAGCCACTTCGTTGTGTCTATATCGAGTCAACAATCTCGTTGTGGCTGCATCTAGGCAACCCACTCCTTGTGGCTGCATTAAGGCAACAAGTTCGTTGTGGCTGCATCGAGCCAACTCCTTCGTGGCTGCATAAAGGCAACAATTTCACTGTGGATGTATTTAACCAAGTCCCTCTTTGTGCTTGTATCGAGTAAACAAGCTCATTGTGGCTGCATCGAGTTAACAATCCCTAGGTTTTGCTGCATAGAGCCAACACCCTCGTTGTGGCAGTATCAAGTCAACACTCTACTTAAGGCTGGATCGTGCAAACCACTTTCTTGTGGCTCCATCAAAGCAACAATCTTGTTATGGCTGCATCGAGGCAGCAAGCTCGTTGTGGCTGTATCGAGGCAACAATGTTTTTGTGGTTGCATAAAGCCAGCCCCTTCGTTGTGGTTGCATCGAGGTAACAATATCGTTGTGGCTGCATCGAGGTAGCAAGCTGGTTGTGGCTGCATGGAGGGAACAATCTCGTTGTGGCTATATCGAGGCTGGAAGCTCCTTATTGCTGCATCGAGGCACCAATCTCGTTGTGACTGCATCGAGCCAACCCGCTCGTTGTGGCTGCATAGAGGCAGGAAGCTCATTGTTGCTGCATCGAAGACGAAGATCTTTTAATTTGTTTTTGTGGGACGACTTGCTCGTCGTGTAGGTGCCCATGTGCCATCTACGTCGTGGGGAAGGCAATGGACACACCGAAGTAAAGTAGGTCCTTTATTCTATGCTAGGAAGAAAGTACAGGCCGGGTTGCGAGGGGACGGTGCTGTCCTGAGGCAAACCGTGAGAGCACCGAGGTGCGATGCGCGGGAACTAAGGTGCCAACTCGGCTTTATTGTATAACATTGTAAACGCATCGCTGCCTCTCACAAGTACTGTATGAAATACTATCCTACATCTCCCTCCCCCCTTCACGCTCATAGCACGCAGTGTCTTGAGCGTCTCTCCTGCCCTTGATGCGTGCTGAGCGGCGAGGCAGAGCGGGCTGGGGTGACTCTGCTCCAGGTGGGGTGGCGTCCGTGGGCGGCAGGTCCTTGGACGGGGACATGGACGGGCGAAGGAAGCGGCGGTTCCTCCACCAGATACGACCGCTGGGCATCTTGACGAGGTAGTCACGGGACTTGCCGATGCCCATGACGGTGCCGACCTTATCCCAGCGCTTCGTCGTTGGGTCTTGGACACGGACTACAGCGTCGAGCTCGAGCGGTGGGAGAGGCCGGGCATGTGCGTCGTATCGGTCTGTATCATCTTGTAGGCGAACAGCAGCCCGACGATCACAGCTCTCTGCTCTGGCCTGCCACTGTTTCTGGAAAGCCTTAGCGTGAGCGGGGACACAAGAGCGAAGGGGGTGACCGTAGAGGATCTGGGCTGGGGAGCGACCAGTGTGGTTTGGGGTGTTGCGAAGCTCGAGGAGACCCCTGTCGAACGCCTCACAATCCAGGTGTCCAGTAGGGGCCACCTTCTGGATGAGGTACTTAACTGATTTTACAGCAGCCTCTGCATGACCATTCGATTGTGGGTAGTGGGGCGTCGACATGTTGTGGCGGATTCCCCAGCGCTCAAGGAAGGCGGCGAACTCCTGGCTGGCGAACTGTGGGCCGCCATCCGTGCGTAGGCGAACTGGCACACCTAGGTCGCGGAAGAGTTGCCTGAGGTGACGAATCGTTGCTGAAGAAGTGGTATCCACGCCACAAGACACCACAACAGGTCAGCCAGACAGTCGGTCAGCGACCACGAGGAAGTACTTCCCCGCGGTAGAGAAGAAGTCAGCTGACACTGACTCGAAGGGCCTGGTGGGGTTGTCGTCGCAGAGGTGGGGCTCTCGCTGCTGGCTTGGCTGCATTACCTGACACGGCTCACAAGCGCGGACCGTGTTCACAATGTCCGCGTCAATGCCAGGCCAGTACACCGCCTGTCGCGCTCGTCGTTTCGTAGCCTCAGCTCCTCGGTGGCTGTCGTGCAGGCGAGCTAGGACGCGATGGCGAAGGGCGGCCGGAACAACAACTCTAGCCCCATACAGGACGAGGTCCTCCTCACAATACAGGTCCTCACGTAGTTTCCAATATGGGCGCAGAGTATTTGGTAGGGCGTAGCGGTCGCTTGGGAATCCCTGCTTGATGTGCTGAAGGAGCTCGACGTAGGCAGGATCTTCATGGGCCGCACGCCGAAGTTCCTCCATCGCTGGGTCGCTGTCAGTAGCTGTGGTGGCAAGGGACTCGACTGCTCCCAAAGTGACAATACTCCTGACGGAGAAGCTGGTCTCGGCGTCCAGGGCGTCGTCGTCGATGGTCGGGTTGCTCACTGGGAAGCGTGAGAGGGCATCAGGGATGCACAACTCTTTACCCGGCCGCCACGTTGAAGTGAAGACGAAAGCTGCTAACTTCTCCTTCAAACGTTGCAGATGTGGGTTTTCGATGGCGTCTAGTGTGTAGCTGTTGAGGATAGGGACAAGTGGGCGATGGTCTGTCACAAGGGTGAAGTGCTGCAGACCCGTGAGGTAAAACTTACATTTCTTCATAGCCCACACTACTGCCAGCAGCTCTAACTCGATCGTGGCGTAGCGTGTCTCCGTATCCGTCAAGAAGCGTGAGCCACACTGTACTAGATGGAAGTGTCCTCCCCCGTGGTCTTGTAGGAGGGCGTATCCTAAGCCGTACAAGCGCGAAGCGTCTGTTTGTAGGGCAGTCGGGAGGTCAGGATCGAATGCTGCGAGAACTGGTGGGTTGGACAAGGCCTTTTTAACACGTTCGAAAGCCTGGTCGTGGTCAGGGGTCCACACGAACGCTCTCTTCGGGCTCATCAACGGGCGGAGTGGGGCAGCAGCGGCGGATACGTCAGGAGAAAAGTCAGCCAGCTGATTTGCGAGGCCCATGAATGACCGCAGGTCTGTGAGGTTGGCTGGCTTGACAAAGTCCGTGATGGCGCGGACCTTCCCTGGGTCTGCTGCGATGCCGTCGTGAGAAAGCTGGTAGCCGCAGTAGGACACCACCTCAGCGTAGGACACCACTTCTCGGCGTTTAAGGTAATGCCGTGTGACCTGCATCTTGCCAGAACGTCGTTGACCCGGTGGAGGTGTGGAAGGTAGTCCTTGTCGTACAACAGGAGATCGTCTACTACCTTCACGCACTGCATCACTCCCTCCAGAGCCTGGTCGCCTCGTCGACAGAAGGCGTCCCCAGTGGCAGCAAAGCCCATGGGGCCGCGGAGGTAGCGGAAGCGGCCGTAAGGAGTAATGAAACTCGTGAGTTGTTGGTCTTCCTCGGCCAGAGGGATTTGCCAGTAACCGCACAAAGCATCGATTGTTGTGAAGTACTTGGCCTCTGGGTCCACACTTCTGATCGCTGCGAATGGCGTAGGCGACGGGTGGGCCGGGCGGGACACTTGGCTGTTTAGCTTTGACAAGTCGGTGGTGATGCGTACGCCTCCCCCGACCTTCGGAACGACAACCATTGGGTGGCACCAAGGAGATGGGTCCTCATCAGCTGGGGCGATGATACCTTGTGCCACCATGGAGTCCAACTCAGCCTTCACGTGGTCTTGGTATGCCCGGGGAATCAGCCGGGGTGTGTGGACGGCAAAGGGCTTTGCATCTTCTCTGAGGTGGATCCGCATGGGCGATCCCGACATAGGCTGCAACGGTGCCTTCTGCAGGTCGTCCTTCTTCACGAGAACGTCTGCATACTCTTGGAGGGAGTACTCCTTGGCCTCTGCAAGTGATGTGTTGGCATGAAGTGGGAGTGATGGCGATGGTGCTGGAGGTGGGACAACCACAGAGGCTGGTTGCCTGTGGCACTGTACAGTGGCCACTGGTGTGGCACTTGTCGACTCCCTAATCCTGCCGACGGTACTAACGTCGTCCGTTATCTGCCGTGGGAAGTCCTTCGGTATGATGCCTAACTCCCTGCAGTGCTGCCAGGTGAGCAAAGGAGTGCTAAGGGCACATCGATCCACCCCGAGCACGACAACTTGCCATAGGTGAGCTCCGCCTGGAGGGAACCCAAAGCAGCAGGCATCTTAGACCCGTCTGCGTTGTAGTAGTCGAGCGAGGGTGGCGGTTGCAGGTTACGACTCGTGAGGCCCAAGTGCTGGAGATGTTGTGGGCCTATCACCGTGGTGTCGGCGCCTGTGTCGGGTATCATTTCCATGGTATCGGACCTCTCACCGTGTGTGACGACTATGCATATAGTAGGAGAAGGCGTAGGCTTGACCCGAACAGTTGAGTGGACTCTGCGTACATTACTCGCTTCCTGCTTGGAAGTCTCGGGGACCCTTGACAACGGAGACTGTGTTCGCACAACATGGATAGTGGCACGACTGTTTTTCTTCGTCTTCTGAAGCTTGGGTTTCGAGGAATGTTGACTCTTGGGGTTGGAAGACTTGCAGAGTTTCTCGAAGTGCCCATATCGGCTGCATGCATTACACTGGACAGTCTTGGCTGGACATTTTTCCATATGTGACCAGTGCCCTGTCTTGCCGCACCCGTGGCAAACTGCTTCCGTAGCAGGGCAGCCTTTGGGGCCGTGCTGTTGCTTGCCGCAATTACTGCAGGAAGACTGCAGTGTAGGCACAGCTGGACGTGCGTCCGCTTTGGTCCTATGGTCCGTCTTCTTGTCTTTCCTGTACTGAGAGACAGCACGGACCCCAGGAGGAGCACGTAGGGCCGAGGCAGCGGTCCTGGTGGCCTCGTAGGAACGGCACAATGTCACAACGTCCGCGAGTGTGGCGGCAGCGTCGAGGGCGATGATTCTCTGCACTACTTCCTCGTCCTGCACACCAGTGAGGATGCCGTGCTTAAGCCAGGCTTCTTTACACTCCGTGCTGTGAGCTTTGCAGACATCAATCTCTTCCGACAGACTCTTGAGCCTCACAAAGAAGTCTGGAAAAGACTCTCCTGTAGCCTGTTTGCAGGTAGTGAACGCCCGCCGTCTCAGTGCCTCATTGCTGGATTCCTTAATGTGCTTCTGCAGAACGTCGAGCACCTCGTCGACGGACGAAGTGGAGCTTGGAGGCACCTGTAGCGTGTGCTCCAGCACTCTCTGAGTCTCGAGTGACAGGCACATCCGTAACTGGATCAGCTGTTTGGGGCGGGACAGGCTCGCGATGTCCACCATGGTTGCGTAGTCTTCCCATTTCCGCCTCCATTCTCTGAACTGTTGGTACGTAACATCCGAAGAAAGAGGAGGTGGGGGCTGTACAGCCGCTTTAGGAGTCGGTGGGGCTGCAGGCGGGCCTGACGGGGCAGCGGGGCTCCCAGCCGCACCCGAAGGCTGGAGTGACATCGGCGCCAGTCTTGTCAGCAAGGCTTCAAAACGTGCTGCGTCTTCTCGCCGCTGTTCTTCCCTCTCGGCTCGTGCTGCTTCCTCCCTGTCTGCCATCCATTGCAAAAGTGCTAGTACATCCATAGGAACTGAGGGCGATGGAGGTGGTGAAGATTGCGGCGAACCTCCCTCGGACAGTGCAGGTGGTGGTGTTGGCTTCTTTCCGCCTTTCGGCATCGCTCAGGGTGACTCTAGAGATTACTACGTGACCAGCCCCTCAACGGGTCGAACTGACACGAGTAAAAAAGAGAACACAAGGCTGTGCAGACTGTATCCTGAAGCTGAATGCAGTGTGTGGTGTGCGTGCGTGCGTCTGTCCGTGTCGGTGGTGTGCGTGGGGGCACTGCGGTATGCTCTGGGTATGGCAACACTGACTGCCGCAGCCTGAGGGCCGGGGACGCTCCACTCGCCTCGGGCAGTGTCTGTTCAGACTCCGCAGCAGGTAGGGGTGTGACACGTGCGCTCCTGACTTGCTGGATGAAGTTTGCCGTCTACCTTGCTGTCTCAATGCAGGCACACGAAAAACACTGCACTGACATTAGCACCGCACAACACTGTCGGAACACTACACTCGAAGACTGAAGGGGTCCAAGCTAGGTGACGTGTAGCGTCTGCCGGCGGCTTTCTTCCTTTCAGCTACTCACTGAGCCATGTGGGACGACTTGCTCGTCGTGTAGGTGCCCATGTGCCATCTACGTCGTGGGGAAGGCAATGGACACACCGAAGTAAAGTAGGTCCTTTATTCTATGCTAGGAAGAAAGTACAGGCCGGGTTGCGAGGGGACGGTGCTGTCCTGAGGCAAGCCGTGAGAGCACCGAGGTGCGATGCGCGGGAACTAAGGTGCCAACTCGGCTTTATTGTATAACATTGTAAACGCATCGCTGCCTCTCACAAGTACTGTATGAAATACTATCCTACAGCATTGAGCTGCATCGAAGCAACAATCTCTTTATGGCAGTATCGACGCAGCAAGATCGTTGTAGATGCATCGAGGAACCAATTTCTTTGTAGCTCCATCGAACCTAACCCCTCGATGTGATTTCATCGAGGCAACAGTCGAACCATCGAACCAACTTCTTCGTTGTGAATGCATTGAGGCAACAATCTCTTTGTGTCTGTATAGAGCAAACCGCCTTGTTCTCGCTGTATCGAGGACATCTCTTTGAGGCTGAATCGAGGCTGCAATCTCATTGTTGCTGAATCGAGGCAACAATCTCGTTGTGGCTTCATCGAGCCAACCACCTTGTTTTGGCTGCATCGAGGCAACAATCTCCTTCTGGCTTCATCTAGGAAATAATCTCGTGGTGTCTGCAACCCCTTCGATGTGGCTGCATTGAGGCAACAATCTCGGTGTGGCTGAATCGAGGCAGCACACTCGTTATGGCTGCATCGAGGCACCAATCTCGTTGTGGCTGCATCTAGGGAACACTCTAGTTGAGCCTGCATCAAGGCAACAATCTCGTTGTGGCTGTATCGAAACAAACCTTTCGTTGAGGCTGCATTGAGGCAACAATTTCGTTGTGGCTGCAATGAGGCAGCAAGCTCGTTGTGGCTGCATAGAGTTAACATTCTCTTTGTGGCTGCATTGAGCCAATCCCCTCTTTGTGGGTACATCGAGGCACTAAGCTCATTGTGGCTGCATCGAAGCAACACTCTCGTTGTGGCTGTATCTTGCCAAAAATCTCGTTGTGGCTGCATTGAAGCAACAATCTCGGTGTGCCTGCATCGAGGCAATAATCTTGTTGTGGCTGCATCGAGACAATAATATCGTTGTGGCTGTATCAAGGCAACAATAACGTTATGGCCGCATCGAGGTAACCCCTTTGTGGTGAATGCATCGATGCAACAATCTCGTTGTAGCTGCATAGAGACAGTAACCTCGGCTGCATCGAGGCAACAATCTTATTCTGGCTACATCGAGGCAGCAAGCTCGTTAAGGCTGCATGGAGGCACTTATTTCTTTTTGGCTGCCTCGAGGTAAGAATCTCGTTGTGGTTGCATCGAGGCACCAATCTCGTTGTGGCTGTTGTTGTTTTATGAGGTAATAATCTCGTTGTGGCTGCATCGAGGCAACCCCTCTTTGTGGCTGCAGCGAGGCAACAATCTTGTTGTTGACGCATCGAGAGAACAATCTTGTTGTGGCGGCACCAACCTTGTTTATGCTTCATCGAGGCAACAATCTCGTTGTGGCTACATAGAGACAAGAATCTTGTCGTGGCTGCATCGAGGCACCAGTCTCGTTGAGGCCGAATTGAGATAACAATCTTGTTATGGTTGCATCGCGGCAACACGGAGTGGCTGAAGCAAACCAACCCAAATCAAAACAATCTCATTGTGGTTAGTTGTGGCTGCTTCGGGGGAACAATCTCGTTGTGGCTACATCGAGGTAGCAAGTTGTGGCTGCTTCGGGGGAACAATCTCGTTGTGGCTACATCGAGCCAGCAAGTTCGTTATGGCTGCATCGAGGTACAACCAATCTCATTGTGGCTGCATTGAGGAAATCTGGTCGTTGTTGGTGCATTGAGGCAGCAAGTTCATTGTTGAGGCATAGCAAGTTCATTGTTGAGGCATCGAGTCAACTCGTTCGTTGTGGTTCTATCAAGCAATTGTATCAGCTGTATCTTGCAACAAGCACATTGTAGCGGTATCAAGGCAATAATTTCGTAGTGGCTCCATCGAGCCAACCTTTTCGTTGTGGCTCCATCGAGGCATTAATCTCGTTGTGGCTGTATCAAGCCAAACCCTTTGGTGTGGCTGCATCGAGACAACAAACTCCTTGTAGCTGCATCAAGACAACCCCCTCGTTGTGGGTGCATAAAGGAAGCAAGCTGGTTGTGGCTGCATCGAAACAACAATCTCTTTGTGGCTGCATAGAGCCAACCCCCTCGTTGTGACTGCATTGAGGCAATAATTTCGTTGAGGCTGCATCGTGTCAGCAAGCTAATTGTGGCTGCATCGAGGAAAGAATCTCGTTATTGTTTTATCGAGCCAACCCCCTTGTTTTGGCTGCATCGAGGTAACAATCTCGTTCTGGCTAAGTCATGGAAATAAACTCCTCTGCATCCTCCCAAATCCTTCGTTGTGGCTGCATCGAGGGAACAATGTCGTTGTGGCTGCATCGAGGCAGCACGCTTGTTATAGCTGCATCGAGGCACCAATCTTTGTGTGCTGAGCGCATAACAGAGGTGATAGTGTCTGGCATGGAGGTGTACATTCCTCACTCATTTTCTCGTCCTAAAGCTTCTAATTGGTTTAACACAGCTTGTTCTCGTGCTATACATGATAGAGAGGTGGCCATGCCAAGTCTGTTCTCCAACTAGCCAAAAACTCCTTCATTAACAGAAAGTGTCAAAACCTTTCAAGATCTAACTCCACTCGTGACTTTTGGCATCTAGCCAAAAATATCTCCAATAACTTTGCTTCTTCTTCTTTCCTTCCTCTGTTTCAACCAGATGGCACCACTGTTATCACATCTATTTCTAAAGCTGAACTCTTCGCTCAAACCTTTGCCAAAAACTCTACCTTGGACGATTCTGGGCTTGTTCCTCCCTCTCCTCCACCCTCTGACTACTTCATGCCACCTATTAAAATTCTTCGCAATGATATTTTCCATGCCCTTGCTGGCCTAAACCCTCGGAAGGCTTATGGACCTGATAGGGTCCCTCCTATTTTTCTCCGAAACTGTGCCTCCGTGCTTGCACCTTGCCTAGTCAAACTCTTTCAGCTCTGTCTGTCAACATCTACCTTTCCTTCTTGCTGGAAGTTTGCCTACATTCAACCTGTTCCTAAAAAGGGTGACCGTTCTAATCCCTCAAACTACCGTCCTATTGCTTTAATTCCCTGCCTATCTAAACTTTTTGAATCTATCCTCAACAGGAAGATTCTTAAACATCTATCACTTCACAACCTTTTATCTGATTTATTAGATTCTGTCAATGCCGCTCTACTGGTGATCTTCTGGCTTTCCTAACTGAGTCTTGGTCATCCTCTTTTAGAGATTTTGGTGAAACTTTTGCTGTTACCTTGGACATATCAAAAGCTATTGATAGAGTCTGGCACAAAGCTTTGATTTCCAAACTACCTACGGCTTCTCTCCTTCTCTCTGTAACTTTATCTCAAGTTTCCTTTCTGACCGTTCTATTGCTGCTGTGGTAGACGGTCACTGTTCTCCTAAATCTATTAACAGTGGTTTTTCCTCAGGGTTCTGTCCTGTCGCCCACTCTCTTCTTATTATTCATTAATGATCTTCTAAACCAAACTTCTTGTCCTATCCACTCCTACGCTGATGATACCACCCTGCACTTTTCCACGTCTTTTTATAGACGTCCAACCCTTCAGGAGGTAAACATTTCACGCAGGGAAGCCACAGAACGCTTGACTACTGATCTTTCTAAAATTTCTGATTGGGGCAGAACAAACTTGGTATTGTTCAATGCCTCAAAAATTCAATTCCTCCATCTATCAACTCGACACAACCTTCCAGACAACTATCACCTCTTCTTCAATGACACTCAACTGTCCCCCTCTTTTACACTGAACATCCTTGGTCTGTCCTTTACTTATAAAATGAGGGGCAAACCCCTCGTTGTGACTGCATTGAGGCAACAATCTCTTTATGGCTGCATTGAGGCACTAACCTGGTTATAGCTACATCGAGGCAGCAAGCTCGATGTTGCTGCATCGAGGCAACAATCTCGTTATGGGTTTATCAAGTGAACGCCCTTGTTTTGGCTGCATCGGGGGAATAATCTGTTTGTGGCTGCATCGAGGCCAACGTTGCCCTTCGTTGTGACTGTGTCGAGGAAACAATCTCGTTGTGACTACATCGAGGCAGGGAGCTTGTTGTGCCTGCATCGAGGTAACAATGTCGTTGTGGCTGGATTGAGCGAACCCACCCGTTGTGGCTGTATCGAGGCAAAAAGCTCGTTGTAGCTGCATAGAGGCAACAATCTCGTTGTGGTTGCATCGAGCTAACCTTGATGGAGCCACAACCCTCGCTGAGGCATTAATCTCGTTCTGACTGCATCCAGCAAACACCTTAGTTGTGGCTGCATCGAGGCAACAATCTCGTAATGGCAGTATCGACGAAGCAAGCTCGATGTAGGTGCATCGAGGCACCAATCTATTTGTAGCTGCATCGAGCCTAACCCCCTCCATGTGACATCATCGAGGGAATAATCTCGTGGCTGCATCGAACCAACACCTGCGTTGTGAATGCATCGAGGCAACAATCTCGTTGTGGATGAATCGAAGCAGCACGCTCGTTGCGGCTTCATCGAGTCAACAATTTACTTGTCGCTGCTTCAAGCCAACCCCCTGGTTCTCGCTATATCAAGGCAACAACTCTCGTTGTGTCTTCATCGAGGCACAAATCTCGTTGTGGCTTCATCTAACCAACCCCCTTGTTTTGGCTGCATCGAGGCAACAATCTGGTTGTTGCTGCATTGATGCAAAATCTCTTTGTGGCTGAATCGAGCCAACCCATTTGTTGTGTCTGCATCGGGGCAACAATCTCATTGTTGCTCTATCGAGGCAGCAAGATCGTTGTGGCTCCATCGAGGCACCAATCTTGTTGTGGCTGCATCGAGCCAACCCTCACTTTGTGGCTGCATCTAGGCATCAATCTTGTTGTGGCTGTATCGAAGCTATCCTTTCGTTGAGGCTGCATCGATGCAACAATCTCATTATAACAGCATCAAGCCTTTTGTTTTGACTGCATCGAGCCAACAATGTCGTTGCAGCTGGTTGTGGCTGCATCGAGGCAGCAATCTCGTTGTGGCTGCATCGAGGCAGGAAGCTCGCTGTGGCTGCATCTTGGCAACAGTCTGTTTGTGGCTGCATCGAGGCAACCCCCTCGTTGTGGCTGCATTGAGGAAGCACTCTCATTGTGGCTGCAATGAGGCAAGAATCTCGTTGTGGTTGCATCGTTGTGGCTGCATCGAAGTAACATTCTCGTTGTGTCCTGCTTCGAGGCAACAATCTCGTTGTTACTGCATCGAGGCAACAATCTTGTTGTGGCTGCATCGAAGCAACAATCTCGTTGAGGTTCTAGTTGCGACTACATAGATGCGAGAATCTTGTTGTGGCTGCATCGAGGCAACAATCTCGTTATGGTTAAATCGAGGCAACCCCTTCGTTGTAGCAGCATCGAGGCAACAATCTCGTTGTGGCTGCATCGAGGCATCTAACATGGTGTGGATGCATCAAGCCGAACCCCTCGTTGTGGCTACATCGAAGCAACAATCTCGTTGTGGCTGTATCGAGACATTCGCCTCGTAGTTGCTGCATCGAGGCAAAAATCTCGTTGTGGTTGCATGGAAGAAACAATCTCGTTGTGGCTGCATCGGAGGAGCAATGGCGTTGTGGCTGTATCGAGGCAACCCTCTTGCTGTGGCTGCATCGAGACAACAATGTCGTTGTGGCTGTATCAAGCCAACTCTTTTTTTTGTGGCTCGATCAAGGCAACAATATTCTTGTTACTGCATGAAGGCAGCATGCTCGTTGTGTCTACATCGATGTAACAATCTCATTGTGTCTGCATATAGCCAGGCCACTCGTTGTGTTTGTATCGAGTAAACAAGCTCATTGTTGCTGTATTGAGGCCACAAGGCGTGGGTACATTGAGGCAGTAAGCTCGTTAAGGCTGCATCGAGGTACCAATCTCGTTGTGATTTCCTCTAGGCAACACCCTCGTTGTGGCTTCATCGAGGCAGCAAGCTCATTGTTGGTGCTTCGAGTTAGAAGCTGCATCGAGGCAACAATCTCGTTGTGGCTGCATAGAGCAATCCCTCACGTTGTGTCTGTATCGAGGCATAAGTCTCGTTCTGGCTGCATCAAGCAGAAGCCTTCGTTGTGGCTGCATCGAGCCAACAATCTCTTAACTACATCAAGAAAACCCCTTTGTTGTGGATGCATCAAGGAAGCAAGCTGGTTGTTGCTGCATTGAGGCAGCAATCTCGTTATGGCTGCATTGAGTCTGGAAGCTCGCTGTGGCTGCATCGTGGCAACATTGTCTTTGTGGCTGGATCGAGCCAACCCCCTCGTTGTGGCTGCATTGAGGCAGCAAGGTCATTGTGGCTGCAATGAGGCAAGAATCTCGTTGTGGCTGGATTAAAGTAACAATCTCGTTGTGGCTTCGAGGCAACAATCTCGTTGTTACTGCATCGAGGGAACAATCTTTTTGTGGCTGCATCGAAGCAACAGTCTCGTTGAGGATGCATTGAGGAAACAATCCTGATGTGGCTGAATCGAGGCAACAATCTCATTGTGGCTATATCGAACTAACCATCTCGTTGTCGCTACATCAATGCAAGAAACTCGTTGTGGTTGCATTGAGGCACCAATCTTGTTTAGGCTTCATCGAGGCAACAATCTCGTTACGGCTGCGTCGAGGCAACCCATTTGTTTTAGCTGAATAAAGGTAACAATCTCGTTGTGGGTGCATCGAGCCAACCCCTTCGTTGTAGCAGCATCTAGGTAACAATCTCGTTGTGGCTGGATTGAGGAATGTAACATGTTGTGGATGCATCAATCAATCTCGTTGTGGCTGCATTGAGGCAAGAATCTCGTTGTGGCTGCATCGGGGCAGCAATCTCGTTGTGGCTGCATCGGGGCAATCCTTACGTTGTAGCTGCATAGAGGGAACAATGTCGTTGTGGCTGCATCAAGACAACTCCTTTTTGTCTGCATCGAGTCAACAGTCTCATTGTGTCTGCATACAGCCACTCGTTGTGGCTGTATCGAGTTAGCAAGCTCATTGTTGGTGCAACTCGGTGTGGTTGCATCGAGACAGCAACCTCGTTAAGGCTGTATCGAGGCACCTTTCTCTTTGTGGCTGCCTCGAGACAACCCCCTCGTTGTGGCTGCATCGAGGCAGGAAGCTCATTGTTACTGCATCTTAGCAGGAAGGTCGTTTTGTCTCAATTAAAGGCAGTAATCTCGTTGTGGCTCCATTGAGCCAACTCCTTCGTTGTGGTTGTACCCCAGGCAACAATCTAGTTATGGGTGTATCGACGCAGCAAGGTCGTTGTAGCTGCATCGAGCCACCAATCTCTTTGTAGCTGCATCGAGCCTGCCCCCTCCATGTGACTTCATTGAGGAAACAATCGCGTTGTGGCTGCATTTAACCTACACCTTCGTTATGGCTGCATCGAGGCAACAATCTCGTTGTGGCTGCATCGAGGCAAATATCTCTTTGTGGCTGCATCGAGCCAACCCCCTTGTTCTCGCTGTATCGAGGCAACAATCTCGTTGTGGGTGCATCGAGGCAGCACGTTCGTTGTGGTGTCATCAAGGCAACAATCACGTTGTGGCTTCATCAAGCCAACCCCCTTGCTTTTGCTGCATCGAGTTAACAATCTGGTAGTTGCTGCATCGAGTCAAAATCTCTTTGTGGCTGAATCGAGCCAACCCCTTCGTTGTGGCTGTATCGAGGCAGCAAGCTCGTTTTCGCTCCATCGAGGCACCAATCTCTTTTGTGGTTGCATCGCGGCAACCCTCTCGTTGTACCTGTATCGAACCATCAATCTCGTTGTAGCTGCATCAAGACAACCACTTTGTGGTGGATGCATCATGGAAGCAAGCTGGTTGTGGCTGCATTGAGGCAACAATCTCGTTGTGGCTGCGTCGAGGCAGGAAGCTCGTTGTGGCTGCATCGAGGCAACAATCTCTTTGTGGCTGCATCGAGCCAATCCCCTCGTTGTCGCTACATTGAGGCAGCAAGCTCATTGTGGCTGAAACAAGGCAAGAATCTCGTTGTGGCTTCTTCGAGGCAACAACCTCGTTGTTGCTGCATCGAGGGAACTATCTCGTTGTTGCTGCATCGAAGCAACAATCTTGTTGATGCAAGAATCTCGATGTGGCTGCATCGAGGTAACAATCTGAATGTGGCTCTATCAAGCCAACCATGTCGTTGTGGCTGCATCGAGGCAACATCTCGATTTGGCTGCATCGAGGCACGAACCTCGTTGTAGATGCATCTAAGCAACCAATTCGTTGTGGCTGCATAGACGTAACAATCTCGTTTTGGCTGCATTGAACTAACCCTTTCGTTGTAGCTGCATTGAGGCAACAATCTCGTTGTGGCTGCATCGAGTCATGTAACACGTTGTGACTACATCAAAGCAACCCCCTCGTTGTGGCTGTATCGAGTAAGCAAGCTCATTGTTGCTGCATCGAGGCAACAATATCGGTGTGGCTGCATCGAGGCAGTAAGTTCGTTAAGGCTGCATCGAGGCACCAATCTCGTTGTGGCTGCCTCGAGAAAACCCCTTCATTGTGGCTGTATCGAAGCAGCAAGCTTATTGTTGCTGCATCGAGGCAGAACGCTCGTTGTGGCTGCTTCGATCTCGTTGTGGATGCATCGAACCAACCTCTTCTTTGTGGATGTATCCAGGCAAAAACTTAGTTGTGGCTCGTTGCAGTTGCATCGAGCCAACCCCCTTGTTGTGGCTCCATTGATGAAATAATCTCGTTATGGCTACATCGAGGCAACAAACTCGTTTTGGCTGCATCGAGGCAACAAACTCGTTTTGGCTGCATCGAGGCAACAAACTCGTTTTGGCTGCATCGAGGCAACAATATAGTTGTGGTTCCATCGAGGCAAAATTCTCGTTGTGGCTACATCAAGGCAACAATGTCGCTGTTGCTGTCTCGTGGCAACATTCTCATTGTGGCTGCATCGAGGAAACACCTTCGTTTTGCCTGCATCGAGGCAACAATCTCGTTGTAGCTGCATCGAGGCAGCAAACTCGTTGTAGCTGCATCGTGGTAACAATCTCGTTGTGGCTGCATCATGCGAACCCCCTTGTTGTGGCTGCATCGAGGCAACAATCTCTTTGTGGTTGCATCGAGGCAACAATCTTTTAATGGATGTATGGAGGCAGCAATCTCGTTGAAGCTTCATCGAGGCAACAATGTCGTAGTGACTGCATCAATCCAGCTCTTTCGTTCTTGATGCATCGAGGCAACAATCTGATTGTGGGTGCATCGAGGTTACCTCGATGCAATCTCGTTGTGGCTACATCGAGGCAACAAGCTCATTAAGGCTGTATCGAGGCACCAATCACGTTGTGCTGCCTCGAGGCGACCCCTTCGTTGTGGCTGTATCGAGGCAGGAAGCTCATTATTGATGCATCGAGGCAGAAAGCTCGTTGTGGCTGTATCAAGGCAATAATTTTGTTGTGGATGCATCGAACGAAACCCTTCGTTGTGGCTGCCTCGAGGGAACAATTTCGTTGTGGCTGCATCGAGGCAACAAACTCGTTTTGGCTGCATCGAGGCAAGAATCTCGTGCTGATTGCATTGAGGGAAAAATGTTGTGGCTACATCGAGACAACAGTCTCGTTGTTGCTGCATCGAGGCAACACTCTTATTTAGGCGGCATCTTACCAACCCGTTTGTTATGGCTGCTTTGAGGAAACAATTTTGTTATGGCGGTATCGAGGCAGGAAGGTCGTTGAGGCTGCATCGAGACGACAATGATTGCATCAAGTCAGCCCTTTCGTTGTTGCTGTATCGAGGCAACAATCTCGTTGTGTCTACAACGAGGCAGGAAGCTCGTTAAGGCAGCAACGAGACATCAATCTCGCTGTGGTTGCCTCGAGGCAACCCCTTCGTTGAGGCTGCATCGAGTCAGTAAGCTCATTGTTGCTGCATCGAGGCTGAAGGCTCTTTGTGGTTGCATCGAGGCAAGAATGTCGTTGTGAATGTATCAAACCAACTCCTTCGTTGTGGATGTATCCAGGCGAAAAATTCGCTGTTGCTGCATCGAGGTAAAAATCTCGTTGTGGCTGCATCAAGCCAACCCCCTCTTTGTCGATCCAATGATGCAGTTGTGTGTACATTTAGCCATGCCACTCGTTTTGGCCGTATCGAGTAAGCAAGCTCATTGTTGCTGCATCGAGAGAACGATCTCCGTGTGGCTCCATCGAGTCAACCCCATCCTTGTGGCTTCATCGAGGCAACAATCTTGTTATGGCTGCACCGAGGAAACAATCTGGTTGTGGATGCATGGAGAAAACAATCTCGTTGTGGCTACATCGAGGAAGCAAGCTCGTTAAGGCTGCATGGAGATACCAGTCTCGTTGTGGCTGCCTCGAGGCAACCCCTTCGTTGTGGCTGCATCGAGGTAACAAATTCATTGTGGCTACATCGAGGCAGCAAGCTCGTTGTGGCTGTATCGAGGCAGCAATCTCGTTCTACATGCATCGAACCAACCCCTTCGTTGTGGATGTATCGAGGCAAAAAAGCTCGTTGTGGCTGCATGGAGGCAACAATCTCGTTGTGGCTGCATCAAGCCAGCCTTCTCGTTGTGGCTCCACCAATGCAACAATCGTTGTGGCTGCATGGACGTAGCAAACTAGTTGTGGCTGCATCAAGCCAACCCCGCAGTTGTGGTAGCATAGATCCAACAATCTCTTCGTGGCAGGATCTACGCAGCAAGCTCGTTGGCATCGAGGCATCAATCTAGTTGCGGCTGCATCGAGCCAACCCAGTCTTTGTGGCTGCCTCGAAGTAACCCCATCGTTGTGGCTGCATCGAGGCAGCAAGCTCATTGAACCTGCATCGAGGCAACAATCTCGTTGTGGCTGCATCGAGGCAACACACTCATTTTGGATGCATCAAGGCAACAACCTCGTTGTGGTTTCATCGAGGAAAAAGTCTCGTTGTGGCTACATCGAGGCAACACCTTCGTTGTGGCTGCATCGAGACAATAATCTCTTTCTGGCTCTTTCCGGCAACAATCTCGTTGTTGATGGATTGAGGCAACTATTTCGTTGTGGCTGCATCGTGCCCAACCACCTCGTTGTGGATGTATCGAGGCAACAATCTCGTTGTGGCTGCATCGAGACAACAATCTCTTTCTGGCTCATCAAGCCAAACCCCTCGTTCTCGCTGTATCGAGGGAACAATCTTGTTGAGGCTGCATCAAGGCACCAAGCTCACTGTTGCTGCATCTAGCGAACAATCACGATGTAGCTTCATGGAGCCAACCCCTATCTTTTGGCTGCATCGAGGCAACAATTTTGTGTGGCTGCATAGTGGCAACAATCTCATTGTGTCTGCATTCTGCTAACCCCATAGTTGTGGCTGCATAGAGTCAACAATCTCGCTGTGGCTACATCGAGGCAGAACGTTCGTTATGGCTGCATTGAGGCATCAATCTCGTTGTGATTGCATCGAGCCAAACCTCTTGTTGTGCCTGCATCGAGGCAACAATCTAGGTATGGCTGCATCGAGCCAAACCCTTTGATGTGGCTGGATCTAGTAAATAATCTCGTTGTAGCTGGATCAAGATAAGCCCCTCGTTGTGGGTGCATCAAGGAAGCAAGCTCGTTGTGGCTGCATCGAGGCAACAATTTCATAGTGTCTGCATAGAGCCAACCCCTTCATTGTGGCTGCATTGAGGCAACAATCTCGTTGTGGCTGTATCGAGCCAACCCCTTCGTTGTCGCTATATTGAGGCAACAATCTCGTTGTGGCTGCATCCAGGCACCAAGCTCGTTGTGGTTGTTTCGAAGCAAAAATCTGGTTGTGACTGCATAGAGCCAACAATCTCGTTGTGGCTGCATTGAGTCAAAAATATCTTTTTTGCTGATTCAAGGTACGAACCTCGTTGTGGCTGCATCGAGGCAACAAACTCGTAGTGACTATATTGAGGAAACCCTCTCTGTGTGGCTGTATCGAGGGAACAATCTCCCTATGTCTGCATCGAGGCAACAACCTCGTTGTGGTTACATCGACACAACAATCTCGTTGTGGCTGCATCGAGCCAACCCCTTCGTTGTCGTTTTATCGAGGTCGAGGCAACAATGTAGTTATGTCTGCATCCAAGCAGCAAGTTCGTTGTGGCTTATCAAGGCAACAATCTCGTTGTGGCTTCATCGAGCCAACCCCTTTGTTGTGGCTGTGTAGAGGCAACCCTCTCGTTATGGCTGCATCGAGGCAACCATGTCGTTGTGGCTGCATCGAGCCAATCCCTTCTTTATGGCTGCTTCAAGGCAACAATGTTCCTTTTGCTGCATCAAAGCAGTATGCTCGTTTTGTCTCCATCGAGGCAACAATCTTGTTTTGGTTGTGTCTGCATCGAGGCAATAATCTTATGACTGCATCGAGGCAGCTTGTCTTATCAAGGCAATAATCTCGTTGAGGCTGCATCGATCCAACCTATTCGTTGCGGCAGTATCGAGGCAAGAATCTCGTTGTGGCTACAACGATGCAACAATGTCTTTGTAGCTGCATTGAGCCAACCCCCTCGTTCTGGCTGCATTCAGGCAGCAAGCTCATTGTGGCTGTATCGAGGCAACAATCTCGTTGTAGATGCATCGATGCACCAATATCGTTGTAGCTGCATCGAGGCAACAATCTTGTGGGTGAACAATTTCGTTGTGGCTACATCGAGGCAAGGATCTCGTTGTGGGTGCATCAAAGCAAAAATCTCGTTTTGGCTGCATCGATGCAACAATTTCGTTGTGGCTGTATCAAGGCAACCCCTTCGATGAGGCTGCATGGAAGCAACAATCTCATTATAACGGCATCAACGCAGCAACCTCGTTGTGGCTGCATCGAGGGGAGAATCTCGTTGTGGCTGCATCTAGCCAACCCCCTTGTGGCTGCATCGATGAAACAATCTCGTTGTTGCTACATGGAAGCAATAATATTGTTATGGGTGCATTGAGCCCAACCTCCTCGTTGTGGCTTCATGGAGCAACACCTTCGTTCTCGCTGTATCGAGGCAATAATCTCGTTGTGGCTGCATCGAAGCAGCAGGTTCGTTGTGGCTGTATTGAGGCAACAATATCGTTGTGGCTGCATCGAGGCAGCAAGCACGTTGTGGCTGTATTGAGACAACAATATCGTTGTGGCTTCATCAAGCCAACCCCATTATTTTGGCTGCATCGAGGCAACAATCTCTTTGTGGCTGCAACGAGGCAACAGTCCCGTTGTGGCTGCAACGAGGCAACAATCCCGTTGTAACTGCATTACATCCTTCATTGTGGCTCCATCGAGCCAATAATCTCTTTGTGGCTGAATAAAAGGAATCTCATTATCGTTGTATCGATGGAATAATCTCGCTGTGGTTGCATCGACGCAACAATATCGTTGTGGCTGCATCGAGTCAACAATCTCGTTGTGGTTGCATTGGGGTATCAATCTCGTTTTGGCTTAATCGTTTTAAATGTTGCTTAATTGTTTTGGCTACACCAATGCAACAATTTCGTGGCTACATCGAGACAATAATGCCGTTGTGGCTGCATGGAGCCAACCTCATCGTTGTGGCTGCTTCGAGGCAACAATCTCGTTGGCTGTATCGAGGCAGCAAGCTTGTTGTGAATACATCGAGGCACAAATCTCGTTGAGCCAACCCCCTCTTTCTTGCTGCATTGAGTAAACAATCTCATTGTAGCTGCATCGAGACAAATCCCTCGTTGTGAGTGCATCGAGAAGTAGGCTTGTTTTGTCTGCATCATTCTCTTTGTGGCTGCATAGAGCCAGCAGTCCCTTTGTGGCTGCATCGAGCCGAACCATTCGTTATGGCTGCATCGAGGCAAAAATCTTGTTGTTACTGCATTAAGGAACTCCCTTCGTTGTGGCTGCATCGAGGCAACAATCTCGTTGAGGCTGCATCGAGCCAACTCCCTCCTTGTGTTTGCATCAAGGCAATAATCACGTTGTGGCTGCATCGATGCATGTCGTTGTGGCTGCATACAGCCAACAATCTTTTTGTGGCTGCATTAAGGCAGCATGCTCATTGTGGCTACATCGATGTAAGAATCTCATTGTGACTGCTTTGAGGCTGCCCTCTCGTTGTGGCTCCATCGAGTCAGCAAACTCCCTTGTGGCTGCATCGAGGCTATAATCTTGTTGTGAAGCAACAATCTCTTTGTGGCTGCATTATGCTCAACCCTTTCTTTTGTGTATCGAGACAACAATCTCATTGTAGCTGCATTGAGGCAGCAAGTTTTTTGTGGCTGTATCTAGGCAAAAATTCCGTTGTCGCTGCATCGAGGCAACAATCTCTTTTGTGGTTGCATCTAGCCAACCCTCTCGTTGTGCCTGAATGGAGGCAACAATCACCTTGCATTAAGACAACCCTTTCATTGAGGCTGCATCGTGGTGACAATCTTATCGTGGCTGCATCGAGGCAGCCCCTTCGTTGTGGCTGCATTGAAGCAACAATCTCGTTGTGGCTGAATGGAGGCAGCAAGTTTGTTGTTGCTGCATCGAGGCAATAATCTCGTTCTGGCTCCATCGATTCAACCCCCTGCATCAAGACAATAATCTCGTTGTAGCTGCATCGAGGGAACAGTCTCGGTGTGGTTGCATCGAGGTACCAAGCTCCTTCTGGCTACATCGAGGTAAGAATCCCGTTGTGGCAGCATCGAGGCAACAATGTCGTTCTGGCTGCATCGAGGTAACTATCTTCTTGTAGCTCAATCAAGGCAGCAAGCTCTTTATGGCTGCATTAAGCGATATCACTCGCTGTGGCTGCATCGAGGCAACAATCTCTTTTTGGCTCCATCGAGGCAACAATCTCGGAAAATAGTCTCGTTGTTACTGTAACGAACCCAACCCCTTCGTTGTGGCTGCATCGATGCAAGAATCTCGTTGTAGCTGCATCGTGGCAGCAAGCTCGTTGTGGCTACATCGAGAGAACAATGTCTTTGTGGCTGCATCGAGCCAACCCCATAATTTTGGAAGCATCGAGGCAACAATCTCGGTTTGACTGCATCGACTGCCCCTTCATTGTGGCTGCATTGAGGCAACACACTCCTCTAGGCTGCATCGAGCAAATCCCTTCGTTGTGGCTGCAACGACCTAACAATCTCGCTGTGACTACATCAAGGCTGCGTCAAGCCAGCAAGCTCGTTGTGGGTGCATTAAGGCACCAATCTCGTTATGGTTACATCGATGGGGATGGCTGCATCGAGCCATCCCCATCATTGTGGCTGCATCGAGTAAACAAGTTCGTTATGGCTGCATCGAGGCACCAATATCGTTGTGGCTGTATCTAGGCATCAAGCATATTGTGGCTGCATCTAGGCAACAGTCTCGTTGTGGCTGCATCGAGCCAACCCGTTCCTTGTGGCTGCATCGAGGCAAGAAGCTCGTTGTGGCTACGTCGAAGTAACAATCTCTTAGTTTTGGTTGCAACGAGGAAACAATCTCGTTGTGGCTGCATCGACGCTACCAGCTCGTTGTGGCTACATCGAGGCACCAATGTAATTGTAGCTGCATCGATCCAATCCCCTCGTTCTTGCTGCATCGAGGCAATAATCTCGTTGTCGCTCCATCGAGCCAACCCCATTGTGGCTGCATGGAGGCAGCAAGCTCTTTGTAGCTCCAACGAGGCAACAATCTCTTTGTGGCTGCATCGAGCGAACCCCATCGTTATTGCTGCATTGAGGCAGTAATCTCATCGCGGCTGCATCGATACAACTTTTTTTTTGTGGCTGCATCGAGAGAACCCCCTTGTTGTGGCTGCATGGAGTCAAAAATCTTTGTGGTTGCATCAAGCCAATCCATTCGTTGTGGCTGCATAGGGGCAACAGTCTCGTTGTGGCTGCATCAAAGCAGCGAGCTTGTTCTGGCTGCAACGAGAAAACAGTCTCGGTGTGGCTGCATCGAACTAACCCACTCCTTGTTGCTACTTCGAGGGAACACTCTCCTTGTGGCTGCATAAGAACATAAGAACATAAGAAATAAGGGAAGCTGCAAGAAGTGACCAGGCTTACACGTGGCAGTCCCTGTATGAAATATTCCATACCTATTTCTATATATTATCCCCATCCAAAATAAACCTGTCTAATCTTCTCTTAAAGCTCTCTAATGTCTTAGCACTAACAACATGATTACTGAGCCTGTTGCACTCTATTGGAGAAACAATTTCTTCCTGTCTCCTTCCTAAACGTAAATTTTTCAAGCTTGAACCCGTTATTTCTTGTTCTACCCTGGTTGCTGATCCTAAGAATTTTGCTTACATCCCCCTTGTTATAACCCTTATACCACTTAAAGACTTCTGTCAGGTCCCCTCTTAACCTACGTCTCTCTAAAGAATGTAAATTTAACAGCTTCAATCTCGCCTCGTAAGGAAAACTCCTCATCCCCTGTAACCTTTTAGTCATTCTCCTCTGTACTGATTCTAATAGACCTATATTTTTCGAGGGAACAATCTCGTTGTAGCTGCATCGAGGCAACAATTTCATTGTGGCTGCATCGAGGCACCAACCTCGTTATGGCTGTATCAAGGCAGCAATCACGTTGTGATGGCATCGAGGCAATAATTACGTTGTGGCTGCATCGAGGCACATACCGTTGTGGTTGCATCGAGCCAACAATCTGGCTGCATTAAGCAATCAAGCTCGTTGTGACTGCATCGATGCAAAAATCTCGTCGTGGCTGCATTGAGCATGCCCCCACCATTGTGGCTTCATCGAGGCAGCAATATTGTTGTGGCTACATCGAGGCTACAATCTCGTTGAGGCTGCATCGAGGCAAAAATCTCGTTGTGGCTGCATTGAGTCCAACCCCTTCTTTGTGGCTGCTTCAAGGCAATAATCTCGTTGTAGCTGCATCAAAGCAGCAAGCTTTTTGTGGCTGTGTTGAGGCAAAAAATAACTTTGTGGCTGCATAGTTATGGCTGCATCGAAGCAACAATCTGGTTGTGACTGCATCGATGAAGCAAGTTGTGGCTTGATCGAGGCAACAATCTCGTTGTGATTGCATCTAACCAACACTTTCTTTGTGGCTGCATGGAGGCAACGATCTCCTTGTGGAGCCCTTCGTTGAGGCTCCATCGTGGCAACAATCATATAGTTGTGGCTATATCGAGGCAACAGTCTCGTTGTATATTCATCGAGCCAACCCCTTTGTTTTGACTGCATCAAGGCAACAATCTCGCTGTGGCTGCATCGAGACAACATCTTCGTTGAAGAATCATCTAGCCAACTTCTTCGCTGTTGTACATCGAGTCAACATCGAGTCTTCTTGAGGCTGTATTAAGGCAGCAAACTTGTTGAGGTTGCATCGAGGCAACAATATCGTTGTGGGTGCATCGAGCCAGCCCCTTCGTTGTGGCTGCACAGAGGCAACAAACTCGTTGTGGCTGCAACGAAGCAGCAAACTCTTTGTAGCTGCAACGAAGGAACAATCTCGTTCTGGCTGTATCGAGGCAGCAAACTTGTTATGGCTGTATTGAGGCTCAAATCGCATTCTGGCTGCATCAAGTCAACCTCTTCGTTGTGGCTACATCGAGGAAACAAGCTCATTGTTGCTGCATCGAGACAACAAGCTCATGCATGGCATGGCATGGGCATGGGCGTTGTGGATATCGGTGTTATGGTGCGCCAAGGCATCTAACGAGGCGGAGATGTCTGTGATTATGAGATGTGACGCGCCCGCTGCCATCCATCTTCACTAAGTACTGTTGGAGCGGACACACTTCTGTGATTATACTTCGCTTGTCCCACACTTTGGTTGTCTGATTTTGCACCCACACTTGGGTGCCAAGCGCCAGCTTGTCTCACGGTCCAATTCTCCTTTGCCGTGGGATGCCGGATACCATGTCAGAAGGTGTGGGAGTGTGGTGCGTTTCCCTTCTGCATGCAGCGTTCAGCTTGTCATCTTTGTCCAGTTGTCTCTTAACTTCTGCTTCCCAGTGCCTCGGCACCGAGGCTGGTGTGTGGCAGGCGTACGGCTTGGCATCCGGGAGCAGGTGGATGACGTGTGATTCACCCGCCATCACAGGCAAAGGACTTCTGTCTGTATCAAAAGTGGAGCCTGAGAAGTGGCAGAGAAGGCATTCCTCCAGCCGGGATAGATTCTCTTCTAGTGGAGAGAAAGGGAGCAAGGTCGGGCGTGGCGGTGCGCTGTGCGGGTAAGCTACTTCCGTCGCAGTGTTGCCAACATCAGTGACTGTCGCTCCAGCGACGGTTCCGTGGTGCGGGAAGTCCACATGCACTAATCCGAGATCTCTATGCCTGCAGCAAGACTCTGCGCTGCACCTGCGGCGGCGATAACGACGCCCGAGGCCTCCACTTCAGCGGTTGCCGCGGCCTGTTTCCCTTTGTTCCTGCAGATCTTCAGACCTGCCCGGTTTTGCCGCAGTTGTGGCAAACCAGCGTTTCAGCGGGGCACGAACCTTTCCCTGGTTTGTGCCTAAGACCACAGTTGCCACAGCGTTTGGACGGTTGCGGTGGTTGCCTGACTCCGGCGGTTAGAGGCGGGACACCTGCCTGCGCGCCTGGGAGCGACGTCATCCCAGCCGCTACCGCCCAGGCTTTTCCGCCCAGAATTGCCGCCAACACATCTACTTTGGCGGGCATCTTTATGCGCCGCCTCGAAGGACACACAGAACTTACGTAGCACATCCACGTCACTGAAAGACTCGCACTGATGAAATACCTTTAGCACTACACTTTGCAGACCACACACTAGCTTCAAGCATGTACTCCGACAGACTGCCTGCACAATGAGGACACTTAAACTCACAGTCCGACGCACACTGAGTTGAACGCGTAAAGTACTCACAGATTGATTCACCGGACTCTCGGACAATATCGTTCTAGCTGCATCGAGGGAGCAAGCTCTTTGTGGCTACATCGAGGCAACAATCTCGTTGAGTCTGCATAGAGCCAATCCCCTGATTGTGGCTGCATCAAGACAGCAAGCTCATTGTGACTCCTTTGAGGCAACAATCTCGTTGTGTGTGCATCGAGCAAACCCATTCGTTGTGGCTGCATCGAGACAACATTCTCTTTGTTACTGCATATAGACACCAATCTCGATGTAACTGCACCGAGGCAACAATCTCGTTGTGGCTGCATTGAGGCAACAATCTCGTTGTGGCTGCATTGAGGGACCAATCTCGTTGTGGCTGCATGGAGGAAACAATGTCGTTGTGGCTGCATCAAGCCAACTTCCTTGTTTGTGGCAGCATCGAGGTAACAATCTTCTTGTTGCTGCTTAATGACAGCAAGGTCGTTGTGGCTGCATGGAGGCAGCAATCTCATTGTGGCTGCATTGAGCCAATACCCTCGTTGTGGCTGCATCGACCAAACTGAGGTAGCAATATCGTTGTTACTGCATCCAGCCGAACCCCTTCGTTGTGGCTCTATAAAGTCAACAATCTACTTCTGGCTGCATTAAGATAGAAAAAATATTGTGGCTGCAACGAGGCAAATATTTCGCAAATATATATATGCATCGAGCCAGCCCCTTCGTTGTGGCTAAATCGAGGCAACAATCTCGTTCTGGCACCATCGAGGCAGCAAGTTCGTTGTGGCTTCATCGAAGCATAAAGCTCCATAAAATCATCAACATCGTTATCGTTGTTACTGCATCCAGCCGAACCCCTTCGTTGTGGGAGCATCGATCCAACCCCTTCCTTGTGGCTTCATCGAGGCAACAAACTTGTTGTGTCTTTATCAAGGCACTAATCTCGTTGTAACTGCATTGAGCCAACCCCATTTATGTGGCTGCATCGATTTCGTTATGGATGCATCGAGTCAGCAAGCTCTTTCTGGCTGCATCCAGACAACAATTTCCTTGTCTTGATTCATCGAGACACACCCTCATTGTTGATGTATCGGGGCAACAATCTCGTTGTGGCAGCTTCGATCCAATCCCTTCATTGTAGCTGCATCGATGCAAGAATCTGGTTGTGACTGCATCGAGGCAACAATCTCGTTGTGGCTACATCGAGGCAGCAAGATCGTTATGGCTGCATTGAGGCAACAATCTCGTTTTGGCTGCATCGAGGCAGCTTGCATCGAGGCAGTTCTTCCTGTTTCGATCCAACCCCTCGATGTGACTGCATCGAGGTAATAATTTCGTTTGGCCGCATCTTCTTTCGTTGTGGCTGAACTGACTCAACAATCTCGTTGTATTTGCATCGAGATGGGAAGCTAGTTGTGGCTGCATCGAGGCACCAGTCTCGTTGTGACTGCATCGAGCAAACCCCCTCGAAGTGATTCCATGGAGGGAACAATCTCGTCCTGGGTGCATCGAGCCAACCGTTTTGTTTTGGCTGCATCGATGCATCAATCTCGTTGTGCCTGCATCGAAGAAGCAAGCTCGTTCTGGCTGCATCGAGGGATCAATCTCGTTATGGCTGCAGCGAACCAACCCCCTCGACATTACTGTATCAAGGCTACAATATCATCGAGGCTCCATCAAGTCAGCCCCTTCGTTGTGACTGCATCGAGTAAACAATCTCGTTGTGGCTACATCGAGGCAGCATGTTTGTTATGGCTGCATCGATGCACCATTCTCATTGTGGCTGCATCGAGGCAGGAAGCATATTTTGGCGATATCGAGGCAGCAAGCTCGTTGTGGCTGCATCGTGGGAAGAATTTCCTTATGGCTCTAACAAACCAATCCATTTCTGCATTGAGCGAACCACCTCATAGTGGCTGCATCGAGGCAACACTCTCCTTGAGGTTGCATCGAGCCAACCGCTTTGTTGTGGTTGCATCGAGGTAACAATCTTGTTATGGCTGCATCGAGGCAGCAAGTTTGTTCTGACTGCATCGAAGCAGTAATCTCGTTGTGGTTGCATCGAGTAAGCCCCTTCGTTGTGACTGCATTGAAGCAACAATCTCGTTGTGGCTGCAGCGATGAAGTTAGATCGTTGCATCTAGGCACCATTCGCGTTCTTCCTGTATCGATCCAACCCCTCGATGTGACTGCATAGAGGCAACCACTCTAGTTGTGGCTGCATCAAGCCAACTCCATCGTTGTGGCTGCATCGAGGCAACATTCTCGTTGTGGCTGCATGGAGACAAACATTTCGTTGTGGCTGCATCGAGGCAAGAATATCGTTGTGGGTGCATCGAGCAATCCCCTTCGTTGTGGCTTCACCAAGGTAACAATCTTGTAGCTGCATCGAGGCAACAAGCTCATTGTGGCTGCATTGAGGCACCAATCTAGTTGTGGTTGCATCTAGTCAACCCCCTCGATGTGACTGCATAGAGGAAAAAACCTCGTTTTGAATGCATCGAGGCAGCAAGCTCACTGTGGCTGCATCGAGGCAACAGTCTCGTTGTGGCTGCATCGTTCCAACCTCTTCGTTGTGGCTGCATCGACTCAACAATCTTGTTGTTGCTGCATCGACGCAGAAAGCTCGTTGTGGCTGCATCGATTCACTAATGTTGTTGTAGCTGCACCGAGCCAACCCCCTCGATGTAACTGCATGGAGGCAAACATCTCGTTGTAGCTCCATCAATTTATCTCATGATTTGCCTCATGGAGGCAAATCATCTCGGTGTAGCTCCATCGAACCAGCAAGTGTGTTGTGGCTGCATCGATCTCGTTATGGCTTCTTCGAATCAACCCCCTCGATGTGACTGCAACGAGGCAACAGTGTTGTTGTGGCTGAATCAAGCCATCCACATCGTTGTGGCTGCATCGAGCAACACTCCTCGTTGTGTCTGTATCGAGTCAAAAATCTCGGTGTGGCTGCATCTAGCCAATCCAGTCGTTGTGGCTGCATCGTCAAGGCAATAATCTCGTTGTGGCTGCTTCGAGTCAACCCCCTCGTTGTGGCTGCATCGAGGCAGCAAGCTCATCGCGGCTGCATCGACTCAACAATCTCTTTGTTGCTGCATGGAGATAACCTTTTCGTTGTGGTTGCATCAAGTCAAAAATCTCGTTGTGGCTGCATCAAGCCAATCCATTTCTTGTGGCTGCATCGAGCCAACATTCTCGTTGAGGCTGCATCGAGCCAACCCTCTCGTTGTTGCTGTTTTGAGGCAGAACTCTCCTTGTGGCTGCGTTGAGCCCAACCCTTTCGTTGTGGCTGCATCTTGTAGTGGCTGCATCGAGGCAGCAAGCTCGTTGTGGCTGCATCGAGGCTGCAATCCCGTTCTGGCTCCATCGAGGCAACAATGTCTTCCTGGCTGCATTAAGCCCAACCTCTTCTTTGTGGCTGCATCGAGGCAACAGTGGCGTTGTGGCTGCATCGAGGCACCAACCTCGTTGTGTCTGCATCGAGGCAACAATCTCGTTGTGGCTGCATCAAGGCAACAATGTCGTTGTGGCTGCATCGAGACACCAATCTCGTTGTCTCTGTATCGAGGTAACAATCTCGGTGTGGCCGCTTTATGGCATCAATCTCGTTGTTGCTGCATCAAATCAACAATGTCGCTGTGACTGCATCGAGCAAACTCCTTCGTTGTGCCTGCATCGAAGCAACAATCTTCTTCTGGCTCCATCAGGGTACCAAGCTTCGTGGCGTTCCTTCGTGGCAACAATCTCGTTGTTGTTGCATCAAGTCAACAATCTCTTTGTGGCTGCATTGAGCCAACCCCCTCTTTGTGGCTTCATCCAGGTAGCAAGTTCAATGTGGTTGCATCAAGGCAACAATCTCGTTGTTGCTCCTACGAGGCAACAATCTGTGTGTCTGCATCTAGTCCAACCCCTTCTTTGTGGCTGCATCATGGCAACAATCTCGTTGTAGCTGCCTCGAGGAAGAAAGCTCGTTGTGGCTGTTTTGAGGTAATAATCTCCTTCTTGGGCCTGCATCGAGGCAACAATCTCTTTGTGGCTGTATGGAACCAACCCCTTCGTCGTGGCTGCATCGAGGCAACAATGTCGTTTTGGCTGCATCGAGACAGCAAGCACGTTGTGGGTGCATCGAGGCAACAATCTCGTTGTGGCTGCATCGAGGTAACAATCTCGTTGTGGCTGCATCGAGGCACCAAACTCGTTATGACTGTATCAAGGCAACATTCTCGTTGTGGCTGGATCGAGGCAGCAAGCTCGTTGTGCTTGCATCGAGGCAACAATCTCGTTGTGGGTGCATTGAACCAACCCCCTCGTTGTGGCTGCATCGAGACAACAAGCTCGTTGTGGTTATATCGATGCCTCAGTCTCGTTGTGGCTCCATCGAAGCAACAATCTCGTTGCGGCTGCATCGAGGCAGCAAGCTCGTTCTGGCTATATAGAGGCAATTATCTCGTGGTAGCTGCATCGAGGCAATAAGCTCGTTGTGGCTGCATCAAGGCAACAATCTCCTTGTGGCTGCATCAAGCCAACCCCTTGTTCTAGTGTGGTTTTTAATTATCAATCACTGCTTGACACTGTTAGTTTCTTGACTTTATGTATTAGGTAAAGTTAGTCGTTTGTGGTTTTCAGGTGAATGTCAAAGCTGAACGTACAAAAATATGTATATTTAGATATATGTAGAGGCGTGTACGGGACAATGGATTCCCTCTGCGTGGTAGAGTGTTACACCCACAAGAGGCACAATGAACCCTTGGCGCCTTCAAAAATTGCTGATAGCAATAAAAGGAGTATGGAATGTTCCATGGTATGTGTGTGACGTAGGGTGTGTGTGACATAGGGTCATTTCCGTCCCATCCTTACCAGCCAACACCCACTTGCTACACTTATGAATGAAAGTATACATACACTTATATTTCTAATTAGGCAAGGCATTATAAATACAATACATATCATTATTAATTATGTGACACCGTTACATCACTCGGTCACCTACTTGACGCTTCCTCGCGAATAAGTGTACCTAACCATGTTATGTGTATAGTATAGTATAATATATTGATAGTAGACGTTTACGTCTACTATCAAGATATACATACAATCTTAAGGCTTTCCTAACACACACATATAAGAGTATTATCAAGAACATTAAAATAGGGCAAGGCGTCAGGACTCAGGTAGAGAAATCCAGGTTTCAGATATACTACTAGAGATGTCTCTAGAGCGTCTGAAAACTCTTTTGTGTTTGAGAAATAAAGTTATAAAAGAAATCCTCGACTTTGTCAAATTATTCATTATAAGAAAGTTCAGTCGTGAAAGATAAGTGAAACCGAGAAGGGTAGGTTGTTAGTTTACTAGAACGTACATGACAAGCATCGCTTACCGCATAATGTCCTATAACTTCCTCATAGGTGGTCCCTTCTGGGCAAGTCAAAAGTAATGATATCCATGAAAGTTACAATGGAAAATAGGTTTTGAAACCACATGCTTGTATGGACAGAGTGATAGAGATATAGATGCCTCTGAACGTGTCAAGGTAACTTCACGAATTCCATTCACTACAGGTAATAAAGCAAATACTTAAGGTAAGAAAGCAAATAATAATGGATACTTGAACAATGGTATAAATGTAAGTATCAAGATTTACAACGTTTTAATTCAGTTAAATCTCTATAATGTATATAATATATATAATGTATATAATGAAAAATCCTTGGCTATTAGCATTAGGGAATAATTCATGTCCAGTGTCATCACCGAATTATTAACGGAGAATGGAAAAGGTTTAATCTCCTAGGCCTCAAAATGATCCTGAGATTAAAAAGTATGTTTACAGTTATTGCATCTGTGGTCAAGGTAACTTGTAGCAATGGGTAGTGATATTGGATCATGTCCGTTGTATACAGTGGTGTTAATTTATGAAGTTGACTGACCAATTTCTAGTGTGTGAAGCAAACCCTCTACAGGAAATAGTGTTGTTACCCTACCATTGTTGTTACCCTATCATTGACAGCATCCATGTTGTGAGTTACCGCTTCATTAATGGAGAGAACTGAAGCCAAGGAAGCTTCAAATACATGTAAAACTTAATCTATTACCACAACGTGATTTATCACATCTAAACTATGTAAGGTATTATCAAGCACAGTAACTAAATCATTTGAGTACTGCAATAACTCATTGAGGTTGGACTCTAATTTAATAATTTTATTTTGATGCAGGTTCAGGACCTTTTTATTAGTAGCTGGATCCATTATTATTTGATCAAAATGTTTCCTCAAATCCTGTACATCCTAGTCCAAGGCGGTGCCAAAAAAGATACTGAGACAATTTTCCCAACCCATTTATGAGTTCTCTTTTGATACGAGCGTTGTAGTCATGCTGAGATTGGTTCAATTTGTCATTCAAAAATTTTACACTTGCTCTTAAAGCTTTGATTATGGTTTGAGAGAAAACTTGCGCCTGTCTATGCGTTTCATCAGCAAATAAAGATTCCAATTTCTTTAAGAAGTTATCCAGAGTTTTTGAAACAGTGTCGAAGTCCGAAGGTACGGAAAATAAGGTAGGAAAAGGATATTGAATCAGAAGAACATCTTCTATTGAAGTTACTTCCGCAAAATGTGTGGTGAGAGCCCCCGGTTTGACATGTAACGCAATGGACGCTTGTAGCACTTGCAGCATGCTCAAGTAGGTAACCAGGAAGCCCATCGCCATCTGAAAGTAATGGAGGCAATTTGCTGCCAGAGCGTAGGTTATACCTATGCGTCTTTGTAGTGTTAGTAGAATTATGGTTTGTAACCTGATCAGTATTACTCTGTTGATAACTCGAGCTGAGCATTAGTCTTCACAAGCCGATCACTATGTACTATCACAACAGTGTTAAAAAGAGGGTCATACACCTCAAATTTGTTACCATGTAACTGGCGGACAACCGAGCATGAACCACTCTGAGGTCCTGTCTGGAAGACGAACAGCATCGTGACAGGGGTCGCACGCTTGTGCTGTCGAGCCATCATTTCTGCCCTAAAATCTTGTATCCAACTTCGGACTTCAGCATGAATATCCTTGAAGACATGCATATATTGTTTAATATAGTCATCTACGTTGTAGACTAGAGTTTGTGGACTTGCCAAGAAATCATAAGGAAGATTTTTATCTTCACCATACAATATATAGTGTGGGGATTTCCCAGTACTTTCACATATTGAACTGTTAATGCAGGCACCAACATGTGGTAACCAATCCTCCCAGTCACCATGTAGACTGTTTACAACTGGACGAAGAACTTCCAAGATTTTACAGTTTGTTCGTTCTACCAGTCCGTTTGAAGAAGGATGGCAAGCCACAGTATATGCTATTACATAGTTTTTGCCTTTGGCATCTGTCTGCATCAGTACTTCTCCTAATCCTAGAGAAGAAACATCCGTGCAAATAATGAATGGCTCTGAATGCTTTGGGAAAGCAAGTACAGGTGCATTTCTTAGTAGTGATTTCAATTAATTTAAACTTTGTTCATGAGCAGCCTCCCAATGGAAAGATCTAACATTTTCCACCGATTTAGCTTGAGGAAACTTCTGTACCGCCATGACCTTTTCGTCCACTGTGTGGATTCCTTCAACATCGACTATGTAATAGCATATACTGTAATAACATATACTGTGGCTTACCATCCTTCTTCAGACGGACTGGTAGAGATAATAACATGGCCAAGAAATTTTATTTTGGCTTTTAGAAATTCATATTTAGGTCCAGCTTCCTCAAGCTTCTGAAGAACTACTTTTAAACTCTCCAGATGCGACTCTTTGATTCTTACTAGAGATGATTATATCAAGGTATGCAAACACGGTTTTGCCAAGTAAACCCGTGAAAATACTGCTGATCATTCTCTGAAATGTTAACGGAGTGGACTTCAATCTAAAAAGGCATGCGTAACCATTCGTAATGGCCGCTAGGCGTACTGAACGCCGGTTTTTCCCGTGATCTGGGTGCCAAGGGAACCTGCCAGTGTCCTGACAACAGGTCTAAACTGAGGAAAAAATTTTACCACGACCTAAGGACATTAGAAGGTCACTCAGGACAGGTAATGGATAATGATTATCCACAGTGACATCATTGACCCGCCGGAAATCAATTACCGACCTGAAAGATTTATCTTTCTTGGGAACCAAAAAGATTGGTGAATTCCAAGGAGAGCATGATTCTTGAATCACTCCCTTGTCATTCATGTCATGAATCATGTCATCTACAGTCGCCCTCTGACTATGAGGAAGATGATAAGCTGGTATATATATATATATACTGGCTTAGTGTTTGGTTTTAACTTAATATGGTGTTCCGCTCCATCGGTCACACTTAAGGGTTCTCCAGGTAGTGCCAGGACATTGCGATACTTCCCCAATAAGTCCAAGAGCGCGGGCTTCATTTCGGGGTAGTCTACAACATTGACAAACAAACATTGGGTTGGCGCCTGCCCAGCTCGGTGTCAACAGCAGTCTGACTCGCTGAAGAGACGCAGGCTCCAGGTAGAATACTGGGTTCTGGTACCACTTTGTCATAAACCAGGCACTTTCCAAGGAGAAGAGGTCAGTTTGGCTCGTACCCCCAAAAATGTTCAAGAAATTTTTCTTGAAATTTGCATAACTAGTCTTTATTTCAGCGCTGGTATTCATCATACGTACTGCTTCTCCAGCCAATTTAGACCTGACGAAAAAGATCTTGTCTTCATCTGTGATAGTATTAGTATTTGATCTTGTCATAACATCCTCACACGAACGCATGAAATCATGAGCCCGTTCTTGCGGGTTTTCTCCGCGAAATGTTGATAATGTTTCAGGAATAGGAAGTATCTTAAGTGTAGTAGATGCATACAAGGCATTAGGAGAGCCACTAGAGGCTGAAGCAGAAGCATTAGCGTTAGACATGGTTGCTACTGATAATGATGGGTATTTATTTCCTGATCTTGTAATCAACACGTTCTGGTCCTCATGAAACATGGTATTTACCACTGTAGTGAATTTTAGTTCCGTTGATAATGTTTCTGATGATCTAGTATCACTATTTTCCGCTTGGAAATGACACCCCAGTTTCAGCTAACTTATCAGCTTTAGCCAGAAATGTGGTATGGCAAGGGTGAGTGATACACTAACGTGTGCTTCGTGTGTGATTTCGCCGTTACTACTGGCTGGCGCCAACTACCGAGTACAGCGTTGTTTGCAGCTTGGCTGGGCGTGTTGCCTGCCCGGCTGCCCAACATATCCTACATTCCCCTTCCAAGCTGCTGATGTACTACAAACATGTAGTATAATAAACATAAATAGAACAGTGCATTTTACACTTGGGTAGAGAAAAAAATGACATACAAGCACACTTGAAGGGCGAAGAAAAATTACAACTCCATAATACACTCGAGCGAGCACACACATACAATCCATACACGCACACGCACACTAATCCATGACATAGTCTGCTAGCCAAGAAGGTTCCTGAACACCTCTCTTTGGTCGATTCGCTGAATGTGGTTGCTGTGGGAGCAGCGCAGATGTTGGTTGCCAGATTTTGCACCCACACTTGGGTGCCGAGTGCCAGCGGTGGGAGGGACTTAGGTGTCCCTTGCTTCACGATCCAATTCTCCTGCTGCCTTGCTGCCTCGCGTTCCCTTGCGCGCAAGGTCTGCTGCAAATGTACGTCCATTTTGTAATGTTGCCGGTGCACCGGAACGCCATCCCGTAACTGCTTGCCCATAGCTAGCTGCGCCGGGGACTTGTCCACAACACGCAGAGGTATGTTTAGGTAAAGCAGCAGTGCCACTGATGCCCTGTCAATATCAAGGCCACCCCCGTGGCCAGTGTTATCTCGCAGTAGTCTCTTGGCAGACTTCATCGCTGCCTCGGCCCGGCCGTTTGACTGAGGGAAGTGGGCGGACGTGACTTGTCTCTCCACCCCCACCTTCTGAAGAATCCACACATCTCGTCGCTGGTGAGATTCGTTCCGCCATCCGTAGAGACTGACTCCGGTGCACCCCACCTCTGGAAATACTGGCGGAATACTAATGACAACTTGCTTGTAGTAGCTCCATTGGGGAAGTGAGCTAGCTCCAGCCACCCAGTAAGCCTGTCCGCGCATGGTATGTACACCTGACCGTCTAGATGGCACGAGTCCGCCACCGTGTGCTGAAATGGGTACTCGGTTGTGGGCGTCAGAGTGAAGGCCTCGACTGCTTGAGAAGGGGAGTGAGCGTTGCAGGTGGCACAGGAATCTCGATGTTGGTGTAGGTCGCCCTCCATGCCAGGCCAATACACTGACTGCCTCGCCCTTCGTAACATCCCGTCTAGTCCCTGGTGGCCAGCGTGGAGATTAGCAGCCACACGTTGTCGGATGACCTCTTAGATAACTAGGCGGACGAACCCCTGGCCATATGTGTATGTCACCAGCCCTTGTGACACTGCCAACCTGTCTCTGACCCCATAGTACTGACGAAGGCAGGTCACCCTGTCTGCTGTCACCCTGGTAAGAAGCAGCTGGTAATCTGGGTCCTCTGCAGCTGCCTGCACCACTACTCTATTGTCGAGAACGATGCAATCACCGTTGTCAATTGAAGCAACAGTCGCAGACGCCACCGCCATTTCTATGTCACAGGACTATTCTTCATCCGTTGTGTCTGGTTGCGCACAGAGTTTTGGGTAGCGTTACAGGATGTCTGCTGCAGAGTTGTGTTTTCCGGGGAGGTACTTTATCTGGAACCTGTACTGAAGCGTTTTTTCTTTCAGGAAGAACAACCTCGGGTTAACGATGTCCTTTAGTGCCGTCACCCAAGAGCTTGGCGGTGGTCAGTGATGATTAGTAGGTTAGGACACCCGAGCAGGAAAAGACGGGCTTTACGGAGACACCATGCGACAGCTAATGCCTCGCCGTCCACTGGCGCGTATCCTGGCAATATTGCTGTATCACCACGAACCCAATGCCAACCTTACTCTAGTCGGTAATCACAACAGTGGGTCTGTCCTTGTCATAGAAAGTGAGGCCCTCCTTAGCGAGACTGCAGAGCACCTCTTGAGCATGCCGGAATTTCTCTTGCAAACTTTCATCCCCGTACACTTTCTTGCCCTGGGGTTTATTTAGCAGCTCGCGGAATGGCTCCATGGCTGGGGCAGTGGCGAGGAAGGGTGCCAACTGGTTCACGAACCCATGCCAGGAGCGGATATCAGTCAGTGATGGCTCCGCGGGCACGTTAAAGCTTCTGATGGCGGCCAGCCTCTCCTCTGTGGGATTGTAGTCATCCCAGCCGACATGGAACACCACAAAGTCCACCTCCCTCCTGAAGAAGGTAAATTTCTCAGGCTTGAGGGTCACTCCTTTCGCGGTAAAAGTCTACAAGAAGTCATAAACATGCCAGAAGGTATCCTCCACACTGGTATAGAATAGCAAGGTGTCGTCCACACACTTCATCTTCCTAGGAATGCCTACGATAGCATCGTCAAACCCCCTAGTATACGCGTCACGTGCAGCACAGTGACCCATGGGGGTTTTGCGATACCTGAAGCGGCCCCACGGTGTGATGAAAGTTGTGAGTTTCCTGCTGGCCTCTTGTAGCTCCACCTGGTGGAAGCCCCAGCGTGCATCTGCAGTGGTCTTGTAAGTGTGCCGTGGGATGCTGGATACCATGTCAAAAGGTATGGGAGTGTGGTGCGTTTCCGTTCTGCATGCAGCGTTCAGCTTGTCGTCCTTGTCCAATTGTCTCTTAACTTCTGCTTCCCAGTGTCTCGGCACCGAGGCTGGTGTGTGGCAGGCGCACGGCTTGGCATCCGGGAGCAGGTGGATGACGTGTGATTCACCCGCCATCACAGGCAAAGGACTTCTGTCTGTTTTTTAAATGTGGGGCCTGAGAATTGGCAGAAAACCCATTCCTCCAACAGAGATACATTCTCTTCCAGTGGAGAGAACGGGAGCAAGGTCGGGCGTGGCGGTGCGCTGTCTGTAGCGGGACACAAGTCACCGCTCCTAGCACTCCGTTCTCTGTTGTATTATCACCCTTCCGTTTTCACTCTCTCTACTGCACAGGCTTTTGTCTTTCATCTCTTCTATCCTCACTTTATACATATCTCCTACTTGTACACATTCTGTGCACGCTCTTTGACACATGTGTTACACATCTTCTCAATACATCATATTACTCCTTTCTTCACACAGACATACACACACACATACACTCTCTTTTTCTATAATTTTGTGTATATCATTTATTATGTAATGTAATTTTGTATATATTGTTCATGTTTTTTGCTGAATAAGAGAGAGAATACCCAGGCTAAGTTTCCTTTGCCAGAGCTACACTGTTATGACACTGGAAATTGTTACCCTTCAAGGACTAAACACTGCTATGACCAAGAGTCATAGTTGGGAGCCTACACTTCTCGCTTGAGCAACTTCCGGGCGGACAAGTAGCACCTCACCTTCGCTACAATTGGTGACCCCGTTGTTTTTTTTCCGGAGTGAGCAGCCAAGTCCACCCTGCTGCTATCCTCTAACCACCTGGCCAAGGCGACGCGGTCGGCTACGGGCGAATCTTCCGGCAGCTGCCCCTTCGCCGGTGTCGCCGCCTCCAGCAGCAGACCCCGGCCCCCGCCCCGACGCTGCCCAGTCGCCAACCCGCCGGCCGCCGCCCCCAGCCGCCCGTACGCCGCCCCCCGCCGCCCGGCCGCCATCACGGCGCCCCCCCCCCCCGCGGCACTCTCCAGCTGGCCCTCGCCACTGGCCAGCAGTCTCTCCCAGTCGCGGACGCTCCTCCACGTAACTTCTGCCGGCCCCTCCAGTTTCCTGCTGTTACCTGGAGCCCTCCCACTGGCCTCGTCCCGCCTCCATCTACAGCTCTTCATTGGGGATTACCTACGGTCCATCGCCCAGGATTAACACTGTCATCCGTGGATTACTTACAGTGCGGTGCCAAGGATAACGTACAGTTCGTTCAGTGGTGAGTACAGTGCCAAGGATAACGTACAGTTCGTTCAGTGGTGAGTGAAGTGACATTGCCCCAATTCGGCATCTATCACCGCTGTGGCACCCGGTCACACCGGTGCCTCACGCCTTCACTCCTCACCGCTGTGGCTCCCGGACTTTCCGGCGCCTGTAGTGTACTTTACACAGTCACGTGGTGGTCCACTCAGCACAATGCCTGATGACGTCGACTCCGTAGCCTTCAGTGCTCCTCCGTTCATCAGCCAGGACCCTTCCACGTGGTTCTCCATCCTGGAATGTAACTTCAAGGCTTCCAAGATAACAGTAAGTCTAACCAAGTTCGTGAAGGCCTCTACAGTACTACCAGCTGACGTTCTTTCACAAGTTGCTGATGTCGTCAGTGCTGCCAGCATTTCTACTTCGCCCTATGAAGACCTCAAAGCTGCTGTTCTGCAACGCCTACAATCTACAGTGTCGGGGCGCCTCCAGGAGCTTCTGTCAAAAGAAGAACTTGGTGGTGAAAAGCCCACAGACCTTCTTCGCCGCATGAAGAAGCTGCTTGGCGATAAGTACACCTCCTTCGACAAGGAACTCTTCTTACAGCTGTTCTACCAACGCCTGCCTCCTGACACTCAACGCTGCCTCTTCACTGTCAAGAACAAGCTCTCAGTAGACGAGCTTGCCACTCTCGCCGATGAATTCATGGCTACCCTTCCACAAGGTCAACCAGCTGCAGTAGCCTCCATCTCAGCAGAAGACAGTACCAAGCAACTTGTTGAGCTCGTCTCACAGCTTAGACTTGAAGTGAGAGATCTTCGGAGAGAGGTCAGAGAACGCTCATGCTCACATTCGCGTTCTTCCTCCAGACACCACTTCCGGCGCCGCCAGCGTTCAAAGAGTAAGACGCCGGAGACTTCTAGTTTCTGCTACTACCATGAAGAGTTCGGGAAAGACGCAAGAAATTGTAAGGCTCCCTGTACCTTCGCCAAGTCTTTAAACCCCAACAGCGAGCACTAGCGGCGCATAGTGTTCGCGACACCTCGTCTGCGCTACTGAAGTTGTATGACCCTCTCTCCCGGACCAAGTTCCTCGTCGACTCTGGTGCAGACGTCAGTATTCTCCCTGCCCCTGGTGTACACCGGACGTTGCCTCCCCTCCTTCACCTTCACGCCGCCAATGGTACGGAGATTCCTGTGTACAAGCGACGCACCTTGCAACTTCACCTGAACCTCCGCCGTACCTTCGAGTGGACGTTCTACGTAGCAGCTGTCACGCAACCAATTCTAGGTGCTGACTTCCTCCGACACTTCGGTCTCCTAGTGGACATCAAGGGTCGGAAGCTGCTCGATCCTCTCACCTCAGTCACAACAAACGGACAGGTCACTCATGGTGATAGCACACAGATCTCCCTCGTCAAGCCAGACCACCAGTTCTCCTCCCTGCTGAAGTCCTTCCCTACGCTGACGCAGCCGTACTCAGCCAGCAAGCCGGTCACACACCACGCCTCGCACCACATCGAGACCAAGGGACCTCCTACCCACGCCAAGGCCCGCCGCCTAGCTCCAGAGCGCGCCAGACAAGCCAAGGCAGAGTTCGAGTCCCTCATTCAGCAAGGCATCATACGGCCCAGCTCCAGCAACTGGTCTTCCGCTCTCCACATCGTGCCTAAGAAAAATGGCGAACTACGACTATGTGGAGACTACCGCGCTCTCAACTCGCGCACCGTCGAGGACAGGTACCCAGTGCCTAACATCCAGGAGTTCTCTTCTCAGCTCTCCGGATGCACCTACTTCTCGAGGATCGACCTTGTGAAAGCTTTTCACCACATCCCCGTCCATCCAGCGGACATTCCGAAGACTGCTCTCATCACACCCTTCGGATTGTTCGAGTACGTCAAGATGCCCTTTGGTTTGAGGAATGCCGCTCAAACCTTCCAACGCTTCATTGACGAAGTCCTTCGAGGTCTCCCCTTCTGCTTCGCGTACATCGACGACCTCCTCATCGCCAGTCCTGACGCAGAGACGCACCAACAGCACCTCCAGCAAGTACTCACCCGTTTGCAAGACTACGGGGTGCAAGTCAACGTCGACAAGTCTGTGTTTGGGGTCCCCTCCATCACCTTCCTTGGCCACACTGTCTCCTTGGAAGGCATCACTCCACTGCAAGAAAAGTGCGAGTCCATCCAGAACTTCCCCAAGCCTACAACACAGCGCCAACTCAAGCAATTCCTGGGGATGCTGAACTACTACAACCGCTTCATCCCCAGCTGCTCACTACTTCTTCAGCCGCTCTACGCGATGATCAAGCCTTGCAAGAAAGGACAGTCCATCTCCTTAGTCTGGACTCCAGCCACTGAGGAAGCTTTCACAGCAGCAAAACAAGCTCTCAGCTCCGTCTCACCTCTCAGCTTCCCTGCCCCAGATGGCATCATCTCTATCGCCACAGACGCTTCTGACATCGGCATCGGAGCAGTTCTACAGCAGTATGTCGACGGAGGTTGGAAACCGCTCTCTTTCTTCTCAAAGAAATTTAACAAGGCGGAATCCAAGTACAGTACTTACGACAGGAAACTTCTCGCCGTCTACAAGGCCATCAAGCGTTTCCGGTACTTCGTGGAAGGTCGCAACTTCCATGTATACACCGACCACAAGCCACTCACTTCGAAGTCCCTGCACATCAAGACCTCCTGTTCACCGCGACAACTGCGTCACATCGACTTCATCTCGCAGTTCACCACGGATTTGCGCTACGTCAAAGGTGAACACAACGCCCCAGCTGATGCTCTCTCGCGCAACATCTCTGCTGTGTCATCTTCTCCCATCGACTACACTGCCATCGCTGCTGACCAGGCCAACGATGAAGAGCTGCGGCAACTCCAAGACAACCCCGCACTACAGATGAAGAAGATACAACTCCCAGGAACCACAGTGCACGTTTACGCTGACACTTCCACCGATTCCTGTCGGCCCTACCTGCCGAAGACCCACCGGTATCGTGTTTCTCGTCAGCTGCACGACCTCTCCCACCCTGGCATCCGAGCATCTTAGCAGATGATGACCTCACGCTTCATCTGGTCTGGCATCAACAAAGACTATTGATGAGGCTATGCTACAATGAACATGGGAAGAAATTGAGTACTGTTATGATGAGCAACTAATGGTGCCTATAAAGAGGTGTACTAAATGAGGCAAAAAAAAAAAAAAGATTAATTTTGTAATAATTTTCACATAATTGCCTTCGTTTCGTCTTGTAATATTTAAAAAAAAATTGTAGAGACTTTATGGACACCCTGTCTGTATATATATATATATATATATATATATATATATATATATATATATATATATATATATATATATATATATATATATATATATATATATATACATATATACACACACACACACACACACACACACACACACACCTTAGTAGGAGGTGGAAGGTCCGAGACAGCAACAGCAGCAGCAGTTACTTGCACACTTAGGACACTTAACCGCACATCTAATTAGTTCATGGCCGCAAAGGAAGTCATTACGCGTTTCCATGTTTTCTAATTTCTGTAAAAGTTGATTAAAATTGAGATCGCATCTGGAGCACACGTCCATCATCTTTGAAAATCACAAGCAAGATGGGATGCTACGACCTCGTTGACCTTAATCCACCTTACAGCAGAGTTTATTGTTTGATGAGTTAGCAACAGCATGTACGTACAGGAGATCGAAGCGTCAATTCACGTAGTGTTGGACCCGTGTTTTGTTCAGAATTGCACTCGAATGATACCTTTCCTGCGTCTCTCCTGCTATCTCTTAGACCACTCGAGTGAGGTCAGCTACAGATTTCTGGATTTTCTGTAGGTGTCGTTGGCAACGGTGCTGCAGTAAGAAGAGCAGGATCAAGAACATGGCGACCATCACAACAATAGCAGTAGTAGGTAGCTCTCTATATATTTTGGGTGTTAAGAGGCGGTATTTTAGCTTTCCCCACCCGAAAATGCCACTTTTCCACCAGATCCCCAACAATGTATGGAGTTAGGAACTGAAAAATAGGAACTAGAGCAGTGCAACTCTTGTTAATATTTACCTGTATTTCTGGGATGTGACACGGCCAAGCTCGTCTTTTCCTGTCAAACAACAATACTACAATCCACTTCTCCTGCCAGCCCTTTCCTACCACAGGAGTTACCACTATGAGCTGAGGGATGTCCCTCTACAGGAAGCAACACACACTCCCACAGGGCGAAGCTCCAGTACTTGGCCATCCAAAAATAACAAACTTTGGCTCCAAACTGAGCTTGGCCAAAGTGCAATTGAGCCAACTCATCGGGTCCCAGCAACTGCCCCCAAGTGCAATTCACTCTCCTCAAACTTGACTCCTTATCCTCTAGAGAAGGACGGCACCAATCATCACACATTACACCACATGGGCCCAGCACCTGACACTCATGGGTGATTTGTTCACATGAAGCTCTCATGAACACAATGAGTAGCTAACGAGTGGCAGACAACAACTCACAACTGGCAGCTTTTTCTCAATACTGCCTCTCGACGTCGTGCTGTGATGTCAATATCAGTGAGAATATTTTCACAACTCATCCAGGAAGGAGGAATTGAGCTAACAACATCTTTTACAATCTCTGGGCAGGAGAAAACATCAGCCATAACGCGTCGCGGAGGGACCCCAGACAGCATGTGATCAGGCTTGCCCACTTGACCAACGTGGCAACACACAACAACGATGGTTATGCCTAGCCAACGAAACCTCCGCAACTGCTCCCGAGTCACCCATGCCTCTTTTAATTCAGATGGCACAACAAATTGTAGCATCCTATCTCCATCCTCTTCCCACCAGCCATTTAGGACATTGTTACTCATTGTAAACTCCTCCCAACCCTCTAATTCCTTATTGCCTTCTCCTGCGTTGGCAGGTAACACGTCCCTGATGTGTGTTCTTAGCTAACAAAAGGGGTAGCTCAATAAGTGAACTAACATCCGCCATGTCTGGTTCCAGCAAGGGGCAGCCTGCTCCTTGCCTCCCATACACTCTGCAGGGAAGGAAAGTCCCACTTCCCATCAGAGTCAGGAGTCTCCCCACCCTTGGCAGTGACCCCTAACACTCCAGACATAACAGACTGGAGCTCGGATTGTGTACTGAAACCCACAGCCTCCAAACTAGGTGACAACTATGCCTGAGCACCAACAATGGGATGCACCACAGGGTGAGGTAAACCAGTAGATTTCCAAGACCCAACTCCTTGGCCTCACCATCGGAAACACCCCCAGCTAAGTCATATGTTTCCTTCAGTGGCTTAATGCAGTCAGCCCCAGCATTATGACTTGAGGATGAGCCCTACTCTGGCTTGTCCATCTTGTCCAGCAAGATACAGAACACTGGGCTAAGATATGATCATCTGCCAACGTAGCTGCCTCCTTCAAGATCTTAAACCTCTTCTCCCAGAGCAATGGGATAATCTTCTCAGCCACATTAATAAGTAACTATTAGTTTATTAAATTCATGGAAAGATGTGGCCCGCTCCCTAGCAAACCACTTTTCAAATACGTACAAGTGGTAGCAAGAACAGTCAAGATAGGAATCTCCAAGCCTTTTCTTAGCCCCCCTAAACTGTAGTTTTTTTGGGGGGTCTAAGAAAAGGCCAGGAGGAGGCAGTAGACACCTGCAGAAACGATAATTACTCCCAGTGAGGTCTAAAACACTGTTCAGGGTGTGCTGTGAACTTATTAAACCCAGCTGTGACATCACTGAACGTTTCCCTTTGTGTCTCACAACACAAGGGGGCAGTCACACCCTGCCCTCTAAAGACAACTCTCTTGCTCCACACAAAACTACAAGCACCTAATAACACACACACCCTTCACTCAAAAATTTCAAAATCATCATGGGGACTCCTACACCAGCCTCGGAGTCCCCATCTGGGGAGGGGACCATAAATGTCCCCAGGTCGGACTGCCTTTCTGTCGACGGCCCTAAGTGTGTTGACACCCCCTCTCAACTTTTTCTTCATTAACTTCTGAAACATTCGCGGTCTAAGATCTAATTTTCAGTCTGTAGAACACCACTTCTCCCTTCTAAACCTCATCTTCTTTTCCTCACTGAAACTCATTTGTCTGAGGCAACTGACAGTAGCCCTTTTTCTGTTCCCTCCTACTTTCTCTATTCTCATTTTCGATCCAAAGCTGGATATTGCGTTTATGTGCGCAAAGACTTAACCTGCTACCGTGCCCATGCTCTTGAATCTTCCGAGTTTTCCACCATCTGGCTACGACTACAGAGTCATTCTCATACTAAATTTATCTGTGCTGTATACCTCTCACCTAACTCTTCTGACTATAAGAAATTCTTTGACTACTTAACTTCCAAAGTGGAGCACATTCTGACCCTCTTCCCTTTTGCAGAGATCTCCATTCTTGGAGACTTCAATGTCACCAGCTTTGGCTTTCCTGTCCCTTCACTGACCATAATTGGTGAATCAAAGCTTTGTGCCAGACTCTATCAAAAGCTTTTGATATGTTCAAGGCAACAACAAAAGTTTCACCAAAATCTCTAAAAGAGGATGACCAAGACTCAGTAAGGAAAGCCAGAAGATCACCAGTAGAGCAGCCTTGACGGAACCCATACTGGCGATCAGATAGAAGGTTGTGAAGTGATAGATGTTTAAGAATCTTCCTGTTGAGGATAGATGAAAAAACTTTAGATAAGCAGAAAAGGGACGGTAGTTTGAGGGATTAGAACGGTCACCCTTTTTAGGAACAGGTTGAATGTAGGCAAACTTCCAACAAGAAGGAAAGGTAGATGTTTACAGACAGAGCTGAAAGAGTTTGACTAGGCAAGGTACAAGTACGGACGCACAGTTTCGGAGAACAATAGGAGGGGCCCCATCAGATCCATACGCCTTCCGAGGGTTTAGGCACGCAAGGGCATGGAAAACATCATTGTGAAGAATTTTAACAGGTAGCATGAAGTAGTCAGAGGGTGGAGGAGAGGGAAGAACAAGCCCAGAATCGTCCAAGGTAGAGTTTTTAGCAAAGGTTTGAGCGAAGGGTTCAGATTTAGAAATAGATGTGATACCAGTAGCGACATCTGGTTGAAATAAAGGAGGGAAAGAAGAAGAAGCAAAGTTATTGGAGATATTTTTGGCTAGATGCCAGAAGTCACAAGGGCAGTTAGATCTTGAAAGGTTTTGACACTTTCTGTTAATGAAGGAGTTTTTGGCTAGTTGAATAACAGACTTGGCATGGTTCCGGGCAGAAGTATAAAGTGCATGAGATTCTGGTTATGGAAGGCTTAAATACCTTTTGTGGGCCACCTCTCTATCATGCATAGCACGAGAACAAGCTGTGTTAAACCAAGGTTTGGATGGTTTAGGTCGAGAAAAAAGTGAGGAATGTACGCCTCCATGCCAGACACTATCACCTCTGTTATGCGCTCAGCACACAAAGACAGGGCTCTGGCACGGAAGCAGTAGTCATTCCAAGGAAAATCAGCAAAATACCTCCTCAGGTCCCCCTAACTAGCAGAGGCAAAACACCAGAGGCACCTTCGCTTAGGGGATCCTGAGGGAGGGATTGGAGCGATAGGACAAGATACAGATATGAGATTGTGATCGGAGGAGCCCAACGAAGAAGAAAGGGTGACAGCATAAGCAGAAGGATTAGAGGTTAGGAAAAGGTCAAGAATGTTGGGTGTATTTCCAAGACGGTCAGGAATACGAGTAGGGTGTTGCACTAATTGCTCTAGGTCGTGGAGGATAGCAAAGTTGAAGGCTAGTTCACCAGGATGGTCAGTGAAGGGAGAGGAAAGCCAAAGCTTTCATTGACGTCTCCAAGAATGGAGATCTCTGCAATAGGGAAGAGGGTCAGAATGTGCTCCACTTTGGAAGTAAAGTAGTCAAGGAATTTCTTATAGTCAGTGGAGTTAGGTGAGAGGTATACAGCACATATAGATTTAGTTTGAGAGTGACTCTGTAGTCGTAGCCAGATGGTGGAAAACTCGGAAGATTCAAGAGCGTGGGCACGAGAGCACATAAACGCAACATCCAGCTTTGGATCGAAAATGAGGATAGAGAAAGTAGGAGGGAACAGAAAAGGGGCTACTGTCAGTTGCCTCAGACACCTGAATTTCAGTGAGGAAAAGAAGATGAGGTTTAGAAGGGAGAAGTGGTGTTCTACAGATTGAAAATTAGATCTTAGACCGCGAATGTTGCAGAAGTTAATGAAGAAAAAGTTGAGGGGGGGTGTCAAGACACTTAGGGTCATCGACAGAAAGGCAGTCCTACCTGGAGACATTTATGGTCCCCTCCCCAGATGGGGACTCCGAGGCTGGTGTAGAAGTCCCCATGATGATTTTGAAATTTTTGAGTGAAGGGTGTGTGTGTTATTAGGTGCTTGTAGTTTTGTGTGGAGGAAGAGAGTTGTCTTTAGAGGGCAGGCTGTGACTGCCCCCTTGTGTTATGAGACACAAAGGGAAACGTTGTGAGGTCACAGCTGGGTTTAATGATAAGACGCAGGAGACTCAGGGCATGAATCATCCATGCCTTTCTTTCAATGATCTAGGCTGGATATAAACGCTTACAAATTACAAGCAAAACAAATAACACCGAACTGCCTCTCCCAAATGACTGCGAAAATTTCTAGCTATCGTGGTGAGGTCGCCAATCCTATTACAACCAGATCCAGCCCCTCTTACGGCTGCCACAAATTCGGGTCGACTTTCCCTAGGCTACCACCCTTGCAGCCTAGTGCTGGGCAAATACTACACGAATCCAGGCAATTCGCCGGTCGCAAACAGCTATAAGCCTCAGAAGGTCACCACCCTGTGTCATCCAACAGGGAAAAAAATACAACGCCAACATCTCACACCTGCTGAAAAAGGACTCACCAAGCCACGTGCCAGGGAGAGACAAGCGAAAAAGACGCCACAAACACGAGGATATAATACCCAGTGGATAAAACCTCTCACAACAGATGTCCACACACTGCCCAACACGATATTATAAGTCGCTGGTGCGAATTCAAGCTTGTCTTCAATCTCCCCAAAGGTAGGCTCTATCCCCTTAAAATTGGTGAGCCTGGGGAGAAATCAGATGGCAGAACATGGACGGCAACACAATTTTATCCTCTAGCCAAGATGAAAGACAATAATACACACAAGGCCAGTACCAATTAACCAAAAACGACACTCAGACACGAGGAAGGAGTCACTTGCCCACTCCTGGGAAGACAAAGACAAGACGAGACACAACGACGAACTCTGAGTAGGATCAAGGACAAGCTATGCCTTGCAGAGAGGCCGAGAGCAGTCCCAAACTAGCCACACATTAATAAACCCTGAGAGTGTAGTAGTTGCCTTATGTCTGTAACACACTCTCCCAAATGCAGACTCTCCATAAATCTTCTCCTTCTTGATATGATATTAAGAGAGAGAAGAGGTAAGGAGAATCTGCATTGTAGGAGACATCTACTGACTCCACACAACTGTGGAGATAAAGAAGAGAGAACCAGTGGGCAGAGCTTTCCCACACTCCCAGCCAGGCACAAAGCATGGGGAAGGGAGTGGGTGGGAGATGAGGGGGTGAGAGGCACGTCCCACTCCCACATACAACAAGCTACTTCACTTTGAAAAATACAATGTTTTCACAAAAAAAAAAAAAAAAAATCACTACATGCTTATTTAAGGGGCTGGATAAGATTTAATTTTTTTTATGCCTCTTCTCTTTTAGGTATTGAATTCAGCTCTCTCTATCAAGAGGAAGTGAGGAAAAAAATAGAGGTAAGCGGCATTTTATATATAAAACACGATGTACCTATGCGGCAGGCGTGAGTCAACGCCTTCCTCCCTTTCCTCTCGCCTCTCTTCTTCTCGTCTTCCTTCTCTCTATTATTTCTGCTAATGAGGTACCACTTGCAACGATATATATATATATATATATATATATATATATATATATATATATATATATATATATATATATATATATATATATATATATATATATATATATATAGTTAATACACAAATTCAGCCCTATTAACAGCTGCCGCTATACTCAGGACAGCCTTCCTTCTAACCTAGTATGGGCATAAACACGACGAATCCAACACTTCCCGCTCCTTCCAAACGATAAAAAATTGAGGTCGTCGCTCGCCTAAAACCCCGACTGAGAAGGGGAACATAACAAACACCAAAGAAACTACCACTTGCTGAGAAAGATTCACAAACAAATCACATGCTACGGAGACTGACAGCTAAGACAAGGGATACACAAGTATAAGGTATAAAATATTCTGCGAGCCAACTCCTTCTGGAGATAAAACCACCCACACTCACAAAACATTATATCCTCCTGCACGTGAATTATCTATCTGTGGTGTCCTAGAGGCCTACATGCTGCTACACACACGCAGAGTTACGAAATTCTCTGGCTTTTGAACTCCCAGCAGCAAGCTCTGGAAGCCTGTACCAAAATATTGATTACACACATATTCCACAACCGACACGGCCTGAGATGGTCAGAAAACCACACCCAGGCTCCCAACACGACACAAACCATTAGGACGCTATAATGGAGAGGATAAGACTCGCAGTTCACCACTTCAACTGGCACACACACTCAGCCAAACCTGTGACTGGTGCTTATCCTACCTAGCAAAGGCAGGGGTGTACTGGTGCTAACACTCAGGCAATAGTTACTAATAATGGCCATCTGCCAGTGCTCTGTCACTCAAGCAGGCTATATGCACCCTTCCTTATGACAACAAGTGACGGAGTGGACAAAGAAAGCAGCCATGCGCCCACTCATGGCTGTCACAAGACAAAGGGGGGGTTAAGAACGAGGGAGGGATGGAGAGGTGAAAACCAGCCTGATACGCTTGCCACTCTCGCACATGGTCACTCTAAAAAGGATTACAATTTTATAAAAAAATAAAAAAAATATTACGGGATAACTACAGGGACTGGGTAGGATCTGATCAATTTATATGCGAGGTTAACTCATCTATTATATTACATAACGGACTCAACACGAGGGGGCAAAGGGAAGTTGTCAAAATTAATACGGGAATACACTACGTAGGCAGGTGTGTTTTTAAAGTAAGCTGGGGAGGGCGGGCAGACACTTATCTTGCCCCAGGCATCTCTCTCTCTCTCTCTCTCTCTCTCTCTCTCTCTCTCTCTCTCTCTCTCTCTCTCTCTCTCTCTCTCTCTCTACTGCGCCACTCATAACACGCCTCTTCTTAAATTAAAGAATTTTGGAACTTAAGTAAATTTACAAAATTTTTAGGCATTTGACAGATCAAATCTGGGCTAATGAATATATAAATCACAACATACAGAGGGGGGAGGAGGCACACAAATTACAGCTTTACAAAAAAAAAAAAAGTTGACACTATCACCGCAACAAAGGCAAACAGGCCCATAACACCGTCCTTCCCCAGAACACAAACTCTGGCACTTTCTTTTTCTCCTCTTTTTACTCCTCCCATGAGACCTGTCTCTGGCTCTCACCCAGGACTTATACTGGTCTCTCCTGTAATGCTAATGTGAGGAATTACTCCTGCAGGGAATCATGGTTGCGGCACCTTTCTTCCAGCAGCCATGGCTGCTCCAACTTCTGTGACTTTTATCTCTCATCTTCCTTTTCTGTCATCTCTTACTATTCCCTCTACTGGTTCTACTGCTTCACCTACTCTCACCTCTCCTGCTCTCTCTGCTATACAGCCTACTCATTCTTCTGCACAGCCTACTCATTCTTCTGTATTTCCTCTACTGGTTCTACTGCTTCACTTACTCTCACCTCTCCTGCTCCCTCTGCTACACAGCCTACACATTCTTCTGCACAGCCTACTCATTCTTCTGTACTCCCTAAAACACAAATACAAGTGACATCCAACAGTGACATCCCTATATTCCTGACACAACGTGCTCACCAGACGCCGTAGCCGTTTGGTGTATCGTCGCGGCACTGCCAGACATCATACTCCCTAGCCAAAACAATTCCTTGTGGGCCATCAATTAAGACTAAATCACTGACCACTTCAGTTCTCCTCACTGGAGAACACACTACATCTTCCACTGCGACTTCACTGCCCACACCTTCACTCCGCATTGCCCACTCCTGGCTGCTCAAAGCTTCCATGTCATATCCATAAAATAAACAAACTAAAAAGGCTACTTTTACACCAAAAATAAGAGGAGCCTCCTGCCCGGTCTTACTTAAATAAAACGGCACTTACAGGGTTTAACACGAACAAGCTCGTTTCTTACTGTCAGGCACAATACAACTATTTCTCACTCATTCCACCGACCAACCGATGACACAGAAGTCGCCGCAACGATCTGACAGTTGCTTCTTTCCAGGACACAGCACATCTATTCCCGCACATGGAGCAAAACTCCCACACATGGCCATCCAAACACAACAATCCCTGGCTCCAACCTGCATGGCCAACGTGCCTCTGGGTCAGCTGCACTGGTCCCAGCAACAGCTCCCGTGTGCAATCAGTTCACATCATACCTGACTTCTTGTCACTTTGAAAAGGATGGCATCCATCATCACATACTATACTACTCGGACTTAGCATCTAACACTTAACAGCAACTAGGCCAACTGAAGCCCCCAGATACGCTGTGGGTGCCTCCCGAGCGGCAAGCAACAGATCATCACCGACAACCTCACTCAATGCTGCCTCCCGATGCTGCGCTATAACGCTCACGTCAGCTGCAACATTCTTACAGTTCCCACAGGAAGGAGGAATCGGGTTAACAACATCTCGTATTATTCCCATACCAAGGAAATCAAAACCAGCCATGGCATGAGGGAGAGGGGACCCAGACAAGAGGTAATCGGGCTTGCCCGCCTGACCAACACGGCTACACCCAATAAATGTGACCACACCTGGCCACGAAAACTACTTCAACTGTTTTTAAGTCAATCCGAGTCCAAATTGGCCACACACCAGGCCTCTACATGCTATTGCACCCATGTCTCCTTAACTGTAGATGGCATAATAGAACGGAGTATCAAACCTCTATCCTCCTCTCTCTACCAGATATAAAAAATATTGTTACTCTCAACTCTACCCGAACTTCTATTTCCTTACTGCCCTCTCCTGCCTTGGCAAGAAGTGGGGCAACGCATCCCTGAAAGACAGAATCCTCCCTGGGGACGGTGATAGCTGTATCCTTGGCTATCAAAAGGAGTGGCTCAATACATGAGCCAACACATCCACTGTGTCTGGTGCTGGCAGGGGAGTAGCCTGCTCCCCAACTCTGATACACTCCGCAAGCGAGGAAACTCTTGCCTCCCCAGCAGAGCTAGGAGCCTCTCCGCCCTCGGCAGTGACCCCTAACATAACAGACACACCTGGCTAGGGCTCGGATTGAGTACCTACGCCAACAATCTCCAAACCAAGTGACGACTCTGCCTTAATGCCATCTCCAGGGTGCTCTGCAGAGTGAGACAAGTCATCAGACAAACTATCCAAATCCAGCACTCCACCCTCACCCTCGGCAACATCCCCAAACAAGTCATTTACTTCCTGCGGTAGTTCTGCTCTGTCGCAGATGCCCGGGGGCTTGCCTCGCCTTGGAGCGAGTAACAAAACTAACGGAGTTAGAAACCTCCACAGCCTCCACATCTGGGATAGGGTCTGCGGATGGGGGCTGCACCCAAACTAGTCACTTTCCTGACCTGCCAGGTCATTTCCTAACAGGAAATTGACACCCAACACTAGCAGGTCTTCCGCAAGTACCACCCGCGCTTCTGCGGTCAGTAGCAGGCACACAAGCCTCATCGCCGTAGCGAAGCTTTCTATGTTGCCAATAACGGAGTACTCAACCCCAGCAATCTCAGCACAAAAATGGATGGTACCAGTCCAAATCAGACCTCATAGGGAATGGTGAGGTATCAACAGACGAGGGAGCAGCCACTCCTGCCATTCTACCCTCACAACCAAACAAACACTGGATGGACCTCCTGGTCTTGACTCTGAGACACAATCAATGCCTCCGGCTTCTGGAGGAGTCTTAGAAATCGTGGTTGTCACTAAAACTAACATAGGACAGTTAAACTTAAAGTGTCCAGTATTCTTGCAACAGTGGCACATAGGTTGCATCAAACCATGCTCCCAGTCTGTCTTGGTTGAGGGCTGGATGGAGACTTATTAGCAACAGGACTCACTTGTCCTTACTTATTTTTTTTTATGTAGGAAGGACACTGGCCAAGGGCAACAAAAATCCAATAAAAAAAATGCCCACCTAAGTGTTAGTCCCACAAAAGGGTCAAAGCAGTGGTCAAAAATTGATGAATAAGTGTCTTGAAACCTCCCTCTTGAAGGAATTCAAGTCATAGGAAGGTGGAAATACAGAAGCAGGCAGGGAGTTCCAGAGTTTACCAGAGAAAGGGATGAATGATTGAGAATACTGGTTAACTCTTGCGTTAGAGAGGTGGACAGAATAGGGATGAGAGAAAGAAGAAAGTCTTGTGCAGCGAGGTCGCGGAAGGAGGGGAGGCATGCAGTTAGCAAGATCAGAAGAGCAGTTAGCATGAAAATAGCGGTAGAAGACAGCTAGATAGGCAACATTGCGGCTGCGGTGAGAGAGAGGCTGAAGACAGTCAGTTAGAGGAGAGGAGTTGATGAGACGAAAAGCTTTTGATTCCACCCTGTCTAGAAGACCAGTATGAGTGGAACCACCCCCCCAGACATGTGAAGCACAATCCATAAATGAACGCATAAGGCCCTTGTACAAAGTTAGCAGCTGGGGAGGGTGAGAAAAACTGGTGGAGACGTCTCAGAACACCTAACTTCATAGAAGCTGTTTAAACTAGAGATGAGATGTGAAGTTTCCAGTTCAGACAGACCGAGGATGTTCAGTGTAGAAGAGGGGGACAGTTGAGTGTCATTGAAGAAGAGGGGATAGTTGTCTGGAAGGTTGTGTCGAGTTGATAGATGGAGGAACTGAGTTTTTAAGGCATTTAACAATACCAAGTTTGCTCTGCCGCAATAAAAAATTTTAGAAAGATCAGAAGTCAAGCGTTCTGTGGCTTCCCTGCGTGATATGTTTACCTCCTGAAGGGCTGGACGTCTATGAAAAGACGTGGAAAAGTGCAGGGTGGTATCATCAGCGTAGGAGTGGATAGGACAAGAAGTTTGGTTTAGATCATTAATGAATAATAAGAAGAGAGTGGGTAACAGGACAGAACCCTGAGGAACACCACTGTTAATAGATTTAGGAGAAGAACAGTGACCGTCTACCACAGCAGCAATAGAACGGTCAGAAAGGAAACTTGAGATGAAGTTACAGAGAGAAGGATAGAAACCGTAGGAGGGTAGTTTGGAAATCAAAGCTTTGTGCCAGACTCTATCAAAAGCTTTTGATATGTCCAAGGCAACAGCAAAAAGTTTCACCAAAATCTCTAAAAGAGGATGACCAAGACTCAGTAAGGAAAGCCGGAAGATCACCAGTAGAGCGGCCTTGACGGAACCCATACTGACGATCAGATAGAAGGTTGTGAAGAGATAGATGTTTCAGAATCTTCCAGTTGAGGATAGATTAAAAAACTTTAGATAGACAGGAAATTAAAGCAATAGGACGGTAGTTTGAGGGATTAGAACGGTCACCCTTTTAAGGAACAGGTTGAATGTAGGCAAACTTCCAGCAAGAAGGAAAGGTAGATGTTGACAGACAGAGCTGAAAGAGTTTGAGTAGGCAAGGTGCAAGCACGGAGGCACAGTTTCGGAGAACAATAGGAGGGACCCCATCAGGTCCATAAGCCTTCCGAGGGTTTAGGCCAGCGAGGGCATGGAAAACATTATTGCGAAGAATTTTAATACATGGCATGAAGTAGTCAGAGGGTGCAGGAGAGGGAGGAACAAGCCCAGAATCGTCCAAGGTAGAGTTTTTAGCAAAGGTTTGAGCGAAGATTTCAGCTTTAGAAATAGATGTGATAGCAGTGATGCCATCTAGTTGAAATAGAGGAGGGAAAGAAAAAGAAGCAAAGTTATTGGAGATATTTTTGGCTAGATGCCAGAAATCACGAGGGGAGTTAGATCTTGAAAGGTTTTGACATTTTCTGTTAATGAAGGAGTTTTTGGCTAGTTGGAGAACAGACTTGGCATGGTTCCAGGCAGAAATATAAAGTGCATGAGATTCTGGTGATGGAAGGCTTAAGTACCTTTTGTGGTCCACCTCTCTATCATGTATAGCACGAGAACAAGCTGTGTTAAACCAAGGTTTAGAAGGTTTAGGACGAGAAAAAGAGTGAGGAATGTATGCCTCCATGCCAGACACTATCACCTCTGTTATGCGCTCAGCACACAAAGACGGGTCTCTGACACGGAAGCAGTAGTCATTCCAAGGAAAATCGGCAAAATACCTCCTCAGGTCCCCTCAACTAGCAGAGGCAAAACGCCAGAGGCACCTTCGCTTAGGGGGATCCTGAGGAGGGATTGGAGTGATAAGACAAGATAAAGTTATGAGATTGTGATCGGAGGAGCCCAGCGGAGAAGAAAGGGTGACAGCATAAGCAGAAGGATTAGAGGTCAGGAAAAGGTCAAGAATGTTGGGCGTATCTCCAAGACGGTCAGGAATACGAGTAAGGTGTTGCACCAATTGCTCTAGGTCATGGAGGATAGCAAAGTTGTAGGCTAGTTCACCAGGATGGTCAGTGAAGGGAGAGGAAAGCCAAAGCTGGTGAACAATGAAGTCTCCAAGAATGGAGATCTCTGCAAAAGGGAAGAGGGTCAGAATGTGCTCCACTTTGGAAGTTAAGTAGTCAAAGAATTTCTTATAGTCAAAGGAGTTAGGTGAGAGGTATACAGTACAGATAAATTTAGTATGAGAGTGACTCTGTAGTCGTAGCCAGATGGTGGAAAACTCGGAAGATTCAAGAGCGTGGGCACGAGAGCAGTTAAGTCATTGCGCACATAAACGCAGCATCCAGTTTTGGATCGAAAATGAGGATAGAGAAAGTAGGAGGGAACAGAAAAGGGGCTACTGTCAGTTGCCTCAGACACCTGAGTTTCAGTGAGGAAAAGAAGATGAGGTTTAGAAGAGGAGAGGTGGTGTTCTACAGATTGAAAATTAGATCTTAGACCGCGAATGTTGCAGAAATTAATGAAGAAAAAGTTGAGGGGGGTGTCAAGACACTTAGGGTCGTCGACAGAAAGGCAGTCCGACCTGGGGACATTTATGGTCTCCTCCCCAGATGGGGACTCTGATTTTAAAATTTTTTGAGTGAAGGGTGTGTGCGTTATTGGGTGCTTGTAATTTTGTGTGGAGGAAGAGAGTTGTCTTTAGAGGGCAGGCTGTGACTGTATATATATATATATATATATATATATATATATATATATATATATATATATATATATATATATATATATATATATATATATATATATATATATACTGGCTTGTACGACTTTAGAGGCAATATGGATCCACTGAGTATATTAGCTAACATTACTGAACTTGTTAGTGAACTAAAAAAAAAAAAATAGAATGGAGATATTTATAAGCCAGCTTGTACCAGCATTTGTCTCGGAGGGATTTCAAGCCAGAATAGATCTTGATAAATGAAATTTGCATTATAAAGACTTACTTAGCTCTCAAATTTGGTATCGCTGAAGTAGATGATTTTTATGTTATGATTTATCTAGGGAGTCATCAGGATGTATCTTCAATAGATATGGAGTAGTTAGACTTAATACTTTTAACAGACAATGTCCCTCTTTCATACTATCTCCAAAATGGGACAGCATCAAAAAATATGGACGTGCAGTGTGGGATACTGACGCCTCCCTTTTCACGTGATTACAGAGTGGTGACAGGGAGCAGTCACCTGGGTCTCTCAGTAGTTTCAGTTCTCAGCGTAAGCTTGTAGGGGAAGGTAGCGTTGCTGTTCTTCCTTATGCATGTAGTGTTGGGGGAGGTTTGGACCCCAGTGCCATGTGACTTTACAAACTTACGTGGGTTCTGTATACTCCACAACCGTGAACATGTATAAACCGCTCTATTTTAGTTGAGAGAAAGCATGGAGAGACATTTGCTGCATAGGTCCAGGGGCAGTGATAAGCCCCACGTTATCTGACTTTCTGTGCATGCTTGTGTTTCTTTTTTATAGGCTTTAAATACTTGTTTTCTGAATATAAAATTGGCAGGCAAAGGAAGAAGAACTTTAAGACATACAGTAAAATCCCTCTCATCCGGCATTCGATTATCCGGCAGCTTCAAGTATCCGGCACATTTTTCCCCGAGCCTTAAAATCAATAAAAAATCAGTGTACTCATAAAATCGATTAAAATTCTCGCGCGAGGCATACTTTGTCCCCTCGCCACCCGAGCGCACTGCTTCGCGCCACCCGCGGCCCACTGCACTGTGTTTATTCTGTGACTCAGTCCCGCGTGTGCACTGTTTATCGCCTGATGCCTTCATCATGCCTAAAGTTGTAGAAAAGAGGAAGCGTGTTGTGCTTACACTTAAGCAGCTGATCAGATCAGCTACTGATTAAGATCAGCTGATCTTTGTTATGGTAAGATGCGTGAGTGTAGGATGGTGATTTTTCACTTCTATTCAAGTATCCGGCAATATTCAAGTATCCGGCATGTCGGCGGTCCCGTTGATGCCGGATAAGAGGGATTTTACTGTAATGAACAAGTCTGGTTTTACTGATATAAGTTTCCTACATGATATTGAAAGTGAAGATTATTTATGACTCAAATATGAACAAAGATTATGAGCAACCTTCATCAAGTAGTGAGGAGAGTGCTGAATATGAGGAAGAACTGTTTCAGAGGGGGGCACGAGGGAAGAAAAGGAAGACATCAACTCATAAGCCATTTGATGTTCACATGACTCCCACCCCTATCACCTCGGGTTCGCAAAAGGCTCGTAGTGCTGTTGTGCGACATCCTACGAAAAGTGCCTCCCCTGCTGCTTGTGCTGTGCATCCTGCTGTGCTTCCTGATGCCCCTGCGGTGGCTACTCCTGAGCCTGCTGTTTCCCCTGCTGATCCTGCTGTCCTCCCTGGTGTACCTGATATTCCCTCTGCGATGCCTGATGTGAAGATGGGTCGTTGAACATATGCTGCTGATGACGATGATATTTCCAGAATCGTTAACTTTGGCACAAGCACAGTGACAACAAAATCTGGATTCAGGAAGAACTGTCGTCCGCAGTCACCAACGGCAATAAGGACAGCAGCACGGAACATTGTCGCTCCTTACATCCCAGGACCAGCACCTGAGGCAAGGAGTGCTGACACTCCAGACAAGTCAATGAACTTGTTTTTTTGATGACGGAATTATCAATAAAATTGTGTAATGAACAAATCAAGCCATACCTACAGCCACAGCCAAAGACAGTTATCACAGGGCAATGATGTCCCTGACAGAACCAGATGAAGTGCGAGCAATTCTGGAAATCCTCATCTTCAGTGGTTGCCAGAGGGACAACCACCTTTCGACCAGGGAAATATTTAGTCCTCAGAATGGCTCAAGTTTTTACCGTGCTGCAATGTCAGAGGATTGTTTCTCCTTCCTGTGCAGCTATCTGAGGCTCGATGACAGAGGCACAAGGGAGGAGAGGCGGCAGACTGACAAGTTTGCAGTCGACAGAAAGATCTGGGAAAGTTTCATTGACAAATGTGGCAGAATGTATGTGCCAGGTGAACAGCTACTGGCATTCCATGGGAATTGCCCCTTCCGAATGTATATTCCCAGCAAACGTGCTAAATATGGAATAAAGATTGTCCTTGTGAATAACAATAAGACAAAGTACATACTGGGTGCAATGCCCTACCTGAGAAAACAAGACACTAGACTCCAGTCCGTTTAGGAAATAAATACAAATCAAGAAACTGAGAACGATACGAGTAGACTGATTAGGTAGATACATGAATAGATAGATAGATAGAGAGAGAGAGAGAGAGAGAATAACCAAAGAATGAATAAATAATGTAAGTTACATAGGTAAACAACAGTAAAAGCTATTTTTACAGCAAAGATATGTTATCTCTTATTTCAGTCAAAATCATCGTTCATTTACAGTAAAAAGAAAAAAAAATGTAAAAAGGAAAAAAATGCTACAACTTCGTCATTGGCCTCTCAAAACATTGTTCTTACCTTTTAATTTCATATAGTTTTCATAGAGAGTGAAAAAAAAAAATTCAGTAATAGGAAGTTTTTTTTTTTTTTCACTTGAAAATAAAGCCCTTCTTTGTTTCTCTCCCATATAGTCTGTGATGTTGCCAGTAGGCTGTGGTGCTGGAAGATGAAGCTTCCACAACCAGGGTGTTTTTGTTTCGTCGGGCAAGACTTCAGTACGATTATTTTTATTTATCTATTTAAAAAAATTTATTTTTAGGTGTAGGCATCTATATTTTTTTTTATTTATTTATTATTTATTTATTTTTTTTAGCAGCCTCTAAGAAAAGTAATATACCTCATTATTAAGTACAACATAACACATTCTGGAAGTAAAGATGTTATTTTTTCTTGTAATGTTTTTAAATTTATTAATAAAAAAAAAGATACAACACACCCCAGAACCGTGTTAAGATTTGCCACGACCGTGTTCTAGGGTTAATTAAAATGTTTAAAATTAAAATTAGGTATTTATTTATTTTTGTTATGGAATTTTTTTTTTCTTAAATTAAGTGACCACCAGTCATGGTTTCTGCCAAATGATTTTTGACCCGCTTTTGTATGCTAGCGTTTTAGTTGGTCTGTATGGCACCGAAAAATCCCATGACAACCAGATTTTTTTTACCTTTCTTTTTTTTTTTTTTTTTATGTAAGCTTCTGAGTAACATATAACGTTTTCAAATAATTTTTTCCTCTTCTGATTAACAATGATATTTCTAGTATATTTTTTTATGTTTATCTTAGAGTTATGGGACCTCCTATACTGGAAACAATGATACCTAATCAGTTCATGATGACAAAATTTAAATGAATAAGTTTTAACAATTAAGTGGTGCTTCTAGTTTGCCTTAATTTTTTGGTAGGAAATATCCTAATTGTGTAGGTGTTACATTCAATTGTGTGTTTATCACTAGTGTTTGACTACTACCTTATCAAAGACAATTTATCCGAATCTGTTTACTTCCTAAATTTTGTTTCCACCCCCTCTCAAAAAAAAAATAAATAAATAAAATGAATAAATAAATAAATAAATAAATAAAATAAATGAATAAATAAATAAAGATAAATAAATAAAAATATAAACAAATAAATAAAATAAAAAAATAAATAAATTAAATAAACAAAATAAAATAGAATAAATAGATAAAAATAAATATATAAATAAATCATTCAATCAATCAGTAAATAATAATAATCAAATGACAAAGGGAATTTTACATCCCTCTTCCCTCTGTGGGCAACGATGTTAATGTCTCTCACAAATAATTAATATATATATATATATATATATATATATATATATATATATATATATATATATATATATATATATATATATATATATATATATATATATATATATATATATATATATATATATATATATATATATATATATATATATATATATATATATTGTTACACCAGGGGTATGGGTGCGGGTGGCAACACTGTTGGAGGTGGCAGCACTGGGAGAGGCGGGAAGGCAAAGAGAGCGAACACGCGTGCCCCGAGAGGAAGCCAGCGTGTATCTGCCTGCTTTGGAAGTGTTTCCCTGTCTGTTGAGTGCCTGTCATGCCCTGGGAGACTTGTGGTGCCCCTGTGAACTTGTAAAGCAGTTTACTTGCAGAAGATTTGTCAATAAACCTAGGAAATAGTGTCCGTGTTTTCTTTTGTGCCCCGGCCTCGTGTGTGTGTGCCTTGTCAGAGTGCGACTTATTTGAGGCCCCGCTGCTCTAGTTTCTCGACCCGTGCCCGTGTGGATAACACGCCCGTCCGGAGTGAGGGGTGGGTGCAACAATATATATATATATATATATATATATATATATATATATATATATATATATATATATATATATATATATATATATATATATATATATATGCACAAAAATAGTTATTTTCATATGAAGAAAGTCTTCAAACAATCCAGGATTTCAAGAACTGACGAACGTACCTGTAGACAAAGATGTCAAGTCGCCCAGTCAAAGACTGGGCGCGAAATATCGCGCCCAGTCTTATCTAGTGGCCTATAACATCTAAAACGAGTTCCTCCACATAACTAAAAGTCATTATTTTGCATATCCTTAATATTTTAGACCCCTTCTACATTCACAAATTATTCTTGAACATTTTTTACTAATGGTCTCACGTACTCCTGGATTCTATTAATAGTCTATTCTATTCTATTAATAGTCTATTAATAATTTCTGGATCTAAATATTAAAAGAAAAAAAAATATCAGAATACATAATATCATCAGTTCTGGCATATTTCCTGAGTCTACAATATTTTGTGATTGGGATTTTTCATGTGACTGGCCCAGCAGAAACTCCTTGACCTTGTAAACCCCCTTCCTCATCTCCATTTATCAACATCTAATTTAACAACTTGTAGCTTAAAATTTCATTTAATTTTCTTGCCCTGAAGTTTTACTTATTGCAAAAATATATAGAAAATTCTATTTACATAACCAAGAAGAAAATAATTTTTTATATTTATGACCGTTCCTTTAGGCTATAAAAATATTTCACTGGATTATTATCATTTAGATGGTGTTATCTTTTTTCTTCCTATTTGCTATTATGTTTTATGACGTGATTGTACCTTTATGGTTTTAAAAAATCACCCTAATCTAGATTTATTACATGACATACATATCAAAAATATAAATGGTAGAAAAAAATAATTATATATATATATATATATATATATATATATATATATATATATATATATATATATATATATATATATATATATATATATATATATATATATATATATATATATATATTACCACCCATATCAGTTATCACACATAAAAAAAAAAAAATTCAATCCAGAGTGGGTGATCTGGTGTCTGGTGATCCATTTTACTATCATTATTTATTTTTTTCTCAATTTCTCCTTTCTCTCTTTTTAATATTCTTTATTCTATACCTCAATTGAGGTTCACGCGTTAAGCTGGAATGCGTCCCCCGAGATCCAGTGATCTGTCTCCTATCTCTCTTTTTATATTAAGTACTAGCAGTGAGGAACTCTCAATCGAGAGAGAACCGGTTCTCTTGGAGAGAACATATGGCTGTGAGATCCCTAACATACCAACAATACAATGATGAATAAATCCAGACATACTTATGCACAAAAAATAAATACATATCAACCAGCCAAAAAAAACAAGAAAATACCATTAACCAATCATTCTTCTTCCATTTAACTATCAATCCCAACAGATAATCTCTCTGAATTTTGGCCTAGTGGTCCACCCGTCATGAAGATGCACTCACTCCTGCATCTTCGGGGAGATGTATGGTTTGGCAGTTTGGCTCTACCTCAGTAATAGACAAGGTCTCTGAACTTTTCTCCATAGAAGGACCCCGTTGTTTTAAAATCATAATACGATCATTTCTTTTCCTTTCTTTTTGTCCTTTCTCTCCCTCTCAGAGACGGGCCTGCTGAGATTCACCCTAACTTTCCATATTCAAAACATCACTACCACCTACTCCTATAACTTAAAACAGAACATGGCACTTTTATATTTTTTTCTCTTGAAGGTCTTCTTTTTCCGGTCCTTCAACTTCTGGTTCAGTTTCTGTATTATTGTTCCTCTGTGGCATTCCCTCAGGGGGTGACATAATGGACCTCCATCTGTTGCCTCCAGCAAACTCCTTGGTCTTCTGGTGCAAATTCCATTACCATTAACATTTCCTGCTGCTCTGGGGCTCCCAATGTTTGTTACATAATTTGCCATGTTCTGGTGAGAAATGATGTTACACAATCCTATTATTTTGTCCTAATCCTCCCCTTGCTGTCATCTAATGAGGCGTTTTCTTTAGTTTTAAATTTTGATTCTGTGGGAGCAATTTTAATTAGGTATTGACTACAGTGATGGGTGAGTTCCCAGCAAGGATTCAGTTCCTTTTAGTTACTGTGACATTGTTAGCAGTACGTTGTCAGGTTGTTAGGCGCCCTGGTTAGGTAGAGATATATTTATGTATTCTGAATAATATTGTATTTTTTATGCATCTTATGTACGTATCCTCCCGTCTCATACAGGCTTGATACCCGTCCTGTTGGACGCGTCTCTTTCAGTTGCCATACAGTGAACATGTGTATGTAATCTCGTACCTTGACAGGTACTAAAACTATTAACAATAATTTTCCACTACTTTAGTAGAGTACATCTGATCACTAGCACACTTTACTAACCACAATATTAAGTGTGTAAGCAATTTCCTTGTCATTACCTGCAACACCACCCACGCCTCACGATGCCGGCTTGGAGCGGCACCGACAGATCTCCCTTGGGTGACGTGACGTTGAGAAGTGTGAGCCGTGACTCTGTTGTGTGTGATTGACTGTGGTGACTCTCGTGGTGACTAAACTGGTGAAAACTTCCCGGCAGTGTCTGAACATTTAATGACTCGCCTTTCTTCACCTTGTGTATATAATTTTTTTTTTTATTTTCTATTAATGTAGGAAGGACACTGGCCAAAGGCAACAAAAATCCAATAAAAAAATATGCCCACTGAAATGCCAGTCCCATAAAAGGGTCAAAGCAGTGACCCTTCCGAATTCCTGGATTTAAACAATCCAGGAATTCGGAATATGACGACCGTACCTGAGGGCAACGATGTCAATCAGTCTTTGACGCCGATTTTTTTTTTTTTTTTTTTTTAGGGAAGTGAAAAGATAGGTAGTTAGCTAAAGAGAAAGTGGGTGGGAAGGGAAGGGGTGAAAGAGCGTAAGAGGAAAGATAGGTTGTGGGCTTGACCACATTGTTTTTTTTTTATTATTTTTTTTTAATAGCAACAACACACTTATTTATACGCATACTCATTCGGAGGTCACAACTGCCCCTGCAAGACCACAGCTGTCCCTAAAACAAAGACTTTTGGTTAAAGTTCATCTGACACTGTAGTGCGAGAGAGAGAGAGAGAGAGAGAGAGAGAGAGAGAGAGAGAGAGAGAGAGAGAGAGAGAGAGAGAGAGAGAGAGAGAGAGAGAGAGAGAGAGTGTTTGTGCTTTATTCCCGAATGTGTTTTAGTCAGCCTTTCCCGAAAGAGACACAACTAATCCCTTAACAAAATTTGACTGGTAGGTACTGTGACCCCGAAAATATAGTATGTACAGGGTGTACTGAGTCCATTAAATTGTATTACATTTAAATACAATAGGGTAGCTGATTTACACTTTAATTTTGTTAAGTCATACATTCAAAATGTATTGAATCATGTAAGGTTGAAAAACAAGAAATACTAGAGTTGAGGTGCTGGGTAGGGTAAGATAAGTCAAGGTAAGTAGAATATGTAGGAAAGAGTAGGATGGGTAAGGTCGAGTAGGTAAAGGACTAGGTCTTTAGGTATAGTTAGGTAAAGTAAAGGAGTAGGATGTAAAAGGTGTAAGGATGTGATGCGACGTCGTCTTCGCTGATCCTGGAGGTCCGTCATCACTTATTCCCATCATGTAATTAGTGTAAGATGTCTTTTCCTTTTAAAACTTTGATTTTACTCCAGAATTGCTTACTGTTTTTGTTCCTTCGTGTAACTTCCTGTTTCAATCTGTGAAAAACTAGAAAACAAATTAAAACTGCCTGGTGACGGTGGTTCCATATTAATTATGCTATTGCTTTTTAGGAACAACTTATGTGTGTTATTACGTGGAGTTACTAACTGCTCATACTGTTCATTTTCCGTAATTTTTATTATTACCGAAGTTTTGTTCGCTTTGTAATAGTTGGATATATTGAGAGGTGCAATATGTAGTTCTTCTGTGTTCAATTGTTCTTCATTACGGTGTATAAATCTCAACGCTTTGTTCAGTAGGGTCTGCATTTTTCTTTTTTGGGTTAGTGAAGCCATGCATATTAGTATGGAAGGGTACTCCATGACTGGAATTAATAAAGGTTTTACTAATATTGTTTTTATTTTAGGTGTTAAATTCCTAGATCGTCTTAGTTGCGTTAATACGCCATTACCCTTATTTATTGTTTTGGTGATATGATTAACAAATCCTTTCGAGGAAATATTAAGCCCAAGAAGTTTACCAACACTACTGGTTTTGATTTCTTTGCCGTTACCATTTTTTTTTTTGTTTAAGTTGTGCCATTGGAATACTTTTAAACTTTTCTTCCCTGGTTTTGATCTTCCATTTCTTTTCAAATCTATTTATTCTTTCAATTTCACGCTCAGCTTTAACTTTCATCATTAGCTTTGATTTACTGCGAGAAGTTATAACCTGGGTAATAACATCAGCATATAGCGTATCTAAGCATCCGAATTCAGGTGGGGATAAATCATTGGTACAGTAAATGATGTATAGAGGGTTGGCGATAGTACGCTTCCTTGTGGGACACCACTGTCTTAATAATCTTATATAGTTACTGTATTCGTTAACGATGTTAATTTTTGCTTTTCTATTGTCTCGAAAGTTACAAAAATTTTTTTTTCTAAAATGTCGAGTAATACTAATCTCAGAATCTTATATTTAAGCCAATTATGCCATACCTTGTCGAAGGCCTTGGCGACGTTTCTTAAAACCATGTATACTTGTTTTTTGTCTGCTAAAGCATTGGCAATTGTTATGTATGTTGTTGCTATTGCAGTATGTGTTCCCTTGTAAGTTCAAAAATCATGTTATTTTCTTTTAACATATTATATTCGGATAGGAAAGTGTTCAGTCTTGCTTGTATAAGTCTTTCAAAATTTTTTCCCGGCACTTCAAGTAAGGGCGGTAATTAATAGAGTTTATAGAGCTTTTTTTTTTTTCCCCGGTTTGGATTTTATAATGGCCTCTTTAAAAACACTTGGAAAGTATCCAATAGACAGACATGCGTTAAATATATTTTTAGTTCTTCTAGCGTTTTAAATGTGGATTTTCTAATATTTATATATTTATTTTAGTAGAGCCAGGAGCTTTCTTTTTTTATCTCCTAATGTAGATTTTTATTTCTTCTAAAGTAATTTCTCTAGTGTGGTAATTTTTAGTATTTAGTCTATTCAAGTCAACTATTGGAAATGTCTTAACTCTATCTTTATTTACATTAATGTATTCATCAATATGGTCAGAGTGAGGTTTATCGAAGTTATTTTCTTCCTCCTCTATGTTCTTAAAAACATCTTTCCACGTTTTCTAAATTAGGTTACATTTTTCCTTGTCTGAGAAATACTTATTCCCATCAGTATCTTTCATGTAATTAGTGTAAGATGTCTTCTTTCCTTTTAAAACTTTGATTTTACTCCAGAATTTCTTGCTGTTTTTGTTACTTTCTGAGATGTAATTTGTTTTATCCTTCCAATTTTTATTGTAAGCTTCTTTGCATCTTTCTCTTAATTCGGTTTTTATTCTTTGATAATCTCTGTATGTCTGTAGAACCCAACCATTGAGTGTAGCGTACTGTTTTAAATTTATAAACTGTCTCCAAATCTCTTATCTCCGGTGTAGTTTTTAGTTGATATGTGTACTGATAAGCAGACTTAGGTATGGCTGTATCCATTGCACTTTTAACTGCTTTTATCCAGTTCACTGTTGCATTCTCAAGTTGCTTTGCATTACTTCCATCATAGTTCATTACATTTTATCTTTGAATCTAGTTTAAACTGAAATAGATCCCAATCAGCCTTTTGTGTTTGATATACTTTTAGTTTCTCTGTTTGGAATGGTATTGTGGAAAGCTTAAAAATTATTGGTAAATGATCAGATGTTCTTATGTCTCCTGGCTCACAAATGCAATTTAAGTAATGATGTTTATTTGAAGAAAAAATCTGGATTTATAGATGAAAAATGACTAAAGTATGTTGAAAAATGAGGACCAAGGACCGATGACCTTCAGAGGCACTCTTCTACCAAGCTGCGGACCCTCCCACCGAGCCCAGTAATGCTAGGTAGCTGGACTTAATGTTGCAACCTCCTTTCAGGCTGGCTTGTTTGTGTCCTGCCCCATCAACTTAAGGATGATACCAATGTCTGGATCTTCGCGCTAAGCCTCATAGCTGCCTGTCGTATCTGCTTGCTCCACAGTCCGGCGACACTTCTCTTCACACTCTAGACTCTTCCCAACAGCTAACAACTCCTTCCTGGTGACGCAGTAGTTTCTCTCTGGTGGACTGAACTTCTGGCTGTAATATGCCACCACATGCTCTCTTCAATCCTTCTCCTGGGAGAGCACTGTCCCAATTCCCTCAGCGCTTGCATCACAATCCAGGATGCACGGCAACCTGGGGTCTGGGTAGGGCAACACGAGTGCATCTGCTAGAACCCTTTTTAGCTGCTCAAATGCTGCTTGACACTCTTCATCCTACCGGAACTGCACACCTTTCCTAGTCAGCCGATTCAAAGGTGCTGCAATAGTGGCGAAGTCCTTCACGAATCTCCTGTAGCAGAATCCCAAGAAGCTCCGCACCTCCTTCACATTCGTCGGAACAGGCCACTCCTTCACTGCAGCCACCTTCTGAGGATCAGCTCTCACTCCATCTTGACCCCACGATGTGTCCGAGGAATGATACCTACCTCTGGAACAGAAAGCACTTCTTAGGGCCGAGCTTGAAGTTTGCTGCCCTAAACCATCGAAAGACTTCCTCCAGCCTTTCCATTTCTTGCTCATAGGTACAGCTAAAAAACTATCGAGGTAGACGAGTGCAGTCTCCCAATGCAGTCCTTCCAGCACTCGTTCCATGAGACGCTCAAGTGTGGCGGGCACATTGCAGGGCCCAAAGCTTATAACAAGGAACTGCCTATACCAAACGTAAAGGCTGTTTTCTCCTTGTCCTCTTCAGCCATCTCGACTTGGTGGTAACCAGACTTCAGGTCCAGCGTCGAGAACCACTTCACTTCTGCAAGTACATCCAGGGTGTCATCGACACGAGGTAAAGGGTATGAGTCCTTCACCATCACCTCGTTCAGGGCCCTGTAGTCCACACAGCACCTTGTCGTGCCATCCTTCTTCTTTACCAGGACTATAGCTGACGACCAAAGGCTACTTGATTTCTCCACCAGTCCCTGATTAATAAGCCCATCCACTGCCTTTTCCATTTCTTGATGCCAGGCAGAGGCAACTCTCCTGGGTGGATGTTTGATAGGTAGGTGGTTACCAGTGTTAATCTAATGTTTGATCAGATTCGTGCGCCCCAAGTCCAAGTCACCTGACAAGAAGACATCAGCGTACTTCTGCACCAATTTCTAAAGCTGAACTGCCTGCTTCTTGTTTGAGCACACTATATTCCTGTTCCACAGGTCCTCCAGGTGTGCTGACAAGCCATGGCTAACTGCCATCTTCTTAGGGCCTGAGCCTGGCGCCTCATGTGCCAGCTCCACAGCCTTGCAGCTCCTTACCGCAGCTCCAGCTTGTATCTGCCGCTCTTCATCATCCAGATTAGCGACCAGCATACGTACTTGCTCAACATCAGGCTGCACCAGTGTCTTCCCTACCAACAGTCCACTCTTCAACTGGGATAGGGGTTAGAATTACAACAAATATACCTCATTTTCCATATCACGACTCAGTTTGAACTCACCCAAGTTCCCATCCTTGGTGACGCACAGGTAGTCTTGGCAGCTTCCACCTGGGTGCTGGCCTTCGCCTTCAGCAGCGGCACCTCCTTCCCTTGGACTTCCATGCCCATCTCTCCAAAGTCCAGACAGGCAATACTCTCCAGAAGGTAATCTAGACCCAGTAGGCACGGGTCATCAATGTCTGCCACATACACAGGCAGATCTTGCTCCACTGGACCAACCCATATACTGGCCTCCATTGGTCTTCGTAGTGTCGTGCAGTGTCCAGTGACACCACACAGTTGCTGCACCGCCACAGGAAGGCTCCTCGTCGACGTCACGTCCGGCCTCACAAACGTTCTCTCCAATGCTGTATCCACAGTGAGCCGGCACACCTTCCCGTCGACCGCACCCAACACCTGCACGCTGTGGGCGGCTGCCTGATGACATCTTACCGGAAGACAGGCCTGTGTGGCACTAGCTGGTTGCAGCCCTACTTCACCAGCCGGCTCCCGTTTCCCGCATCTTGCCCCTCTGTGCTTTCTCAGGACAAGAACGGGAGAGGTGCCCTAGCTTGCTACATAACCAGCAACAGGGCTGGTACATATACTGCCTTCCTTGCTCTGCAGGTTGGGACTGTGGGGAGGTGAACGTCTCTGGGCAGTCTTGCTGCTTGTGACCCTGTTGGGTACACGACCAGCACTTCCAGCGGAACTGCCTTGCGCGGGTCTTCTTGGGTCCGCTCTTAATTTGACTGCGCCTAGAATGCAGCTAGCTCCATCTTCATGTTCCCCCTGGGCCTGCCAGGCTTGATGAACGACTCAAACTCCATGGCGGGTGCCAGGGCCGACTGCAGGTCACCCGCATGCGTCTGCTTCAGGTAGATCTTTAGCTGAGGGTCCTCCAGTGCGTCCACAAACTGGTCCCTCAGCAGCACTACCATCAGCAACTCGGAAGCCCCTGGGTGCGCCTTACGTACCAGATGCTGAATGTCCAGAGCCAGTTGCTGCAGAGTTTCTCCCTGAGCTCTGACTCTGGCCCGGAACCGAGCCCGGAACACTTCAGCTTTGTGGTGGTGGCCACACGATGACACCAGTACCCTCTCCAGGCTGAGGTAGGAGGTGCGCTGAGCAGTGTCCAGCTAACTCAGCATCTCTATTACTGGTCCCTTTAGGCTTGACGCCAGCTGCGCAGCCTTCTCCTGCTCATCCCATCCCTGAGCTTGGGCCAGCACCTCGAAATGGGCGAGGTAAGCCTCCAGCGACACTCGTCCATCAAACTCCTGAGGCTTACGTCTTACTATGCTTTCCGTCTTACGGAAAGCTTACGTCCTACTATGCTATGACAGAATAATCTGTCATAGTGCCACCTTACTTAATTTGATCATTACCAACAAACGTGAATCAATAATTTCCTCCGATGTTGTACCATGTTCAATTGCCAACCACGACCTCGTATCTGCTACCATAAAGTTACGTAAACCGAAACGCGTCCTCTCTGTCAGAAAGACCACTCGCCACATGGCTGACTAATCTCCAGCTGCTTTTTGCAGTACCTTAAATAATTAACAGAAGCATTCAATACCGATAATGTGAATAAACAAGTAAACATCTTCACTGACATTTTTCATATTTGTTTAAATGCATGTGCGCCATTTATAGCTAAAAAAAAAAAAAAAATAAATAAATAAATAAAAAAATAAAAGATCCCATTCTCTATGGATGAATGATGGCATCAAACAAGCGATGAGTGAAAGAAATAATGAAAAAAAACCCTGTTAAAACAAGATTACCATAATACCACTTGACAAATTAGGTTTAAAGATTTAAAATCATAGGTTAAAAGAATGATGCATGCATCAAAAAAGGAATTTTATAATAATTAATTTATTGAAAGTAATGAAGACAGTAGCTACATGGCAAGTGGTACACAAACTTGTTCCTAACAAGTCCAAGTAGTTGCTTATCTATGGCCGGTAAAATAGACGAACTAAACATATATTTTGTAAATATTGGAAAAGAAGCCTTTCAGAAGTAAAAAAAAAAGAGAGTAAAAAAGACTAGAAAAGATAAATAAATCTGTAATATTTGTTTTGCAAATCATTTTTTGCCAACTAGAATACAACTGAAAAACACCAGAGTAGGAAAGACTAGAAAAGATATATAAAATAAACCTGTACTGTATTATTTGCTTTGGCAAATCACCTTTTGCGAACTAGAATAAAACCAAAAAAATACCAGAGGAAGAAAGACTAGAATAGGTATATATATATATATATATATATATATATATATATATATATATATATATATATATATATATATATATATATATATATATATATATATATATATATATATATATATATATACCTGAAAAGTATTATTTGCTTTTGCAAATCACCGTTTGCGAATCAGAATAAAACAAAAAAATCCAGAGTGAGTAAGAAAGACTGTAAAAGTAAATAAACATGTACCGGTAATCATTCGTTTGGCAATAATTCATTTGGCATTCATGTTTTGCCAACCAGAATAAAACTAAAAAAAAAAGTCTTATTTTCAGTTTTGGAGCTCTGCTATACTGATGAACATCTTGATATTATATAACTATAGTATTATGTTTTAACACAAATTCAATTTAAAGTCTAGAAGCGTTGCATAAATGAACTGGCATGTTTAAATGTTACAAATAATATGTAAAAAACTGATTTAATGGTTTGGAGAAACGGAAGTGACCAGTTCAAGCTATGAATATTTTCAACAGTCCTGAAGAACTTAGAGAAACGGAAAGAATCAGTTCAAGTTAAGAATAATTCGAATTATATTATGATTCACATAACTCTACTAGATTTCATCCAAATCTTCATCTGATTATTCGTCTGCTTTGGCAGCATCTGAAGTCTCTACGGTTCATCTACCCACTGTCGCGACGGGGAACGTGGTACAGGTGCGGCGGTTTTTTTTTATTTTTTTTTTGTTGGAAGGACACTGACCAAGGGCAACAAAAATCCAATAAATAAAAAAGCCCACTGAGATGCCAGTCCCAGAAAAGGGTCCAAAGCGGTAGTAAAAAAATTGAAGGGTAAGTGTCTTGAAACCTCCCTCTTTGAGGAATTCAAGTCATAGGAAGGTGGAAATACAGAAGCAGGCAGGAAGTTCCAGAGTTTACCAGAAAAATGGATGAATTATTGAGAATACTGGTTAACTCTTGCATTAGAGAGGTGGAGAGAATAGGGATGAGAGAATGATGTCTTGTGCAGCGAGGCCGCGGGAGGAGGAGAGGCATGCAGTTAGCAAGGTCAGAAGAGCAGTTAACATGATAATAGCGGTAGAAGACACATAGAGATGCAACACTGCGGCGATGAGAGGGAGGCTGAAGACAGTCAGTTAGAGGAGAGGAGTTGATGAGACGAAAAGCTTATGATTCCACCCTGTCTAGAAGAGCGGTATTAGTGGAACCCCCCAGACATGTGAAGCATACTCCTTACATGGACGGATAAGGCCCTTGTACAGAGTTAGCAGCTGGGGGGTTGAGAAAAACTGGCGGAGATGTCTCAGAACGCGTAACTTCATAGAAGCTGTTTTAGCTAGAGATGAGATGTGAAGTTTCCAGTTCAGATTATAAGTAAAGGACAGACCTAGGATGCTCAGTGTAGAAGAGGGGGGACAGTTCAGTTTCATTGAAGAAGAGGGGATAGTTGTCTAGAAGGTTGTGTCAGGTTGATAGATGTAGGAATTGAGTTTTTGAGGCATTGAACAATACCAAGTTTGCTCTGCCCCAATCAGAAATTTTAGAAAGATCATAAGTCAGGCTTCCCTGAGTGAAATGTTTACTTTCTGAAGGGTTGCACATCTATGAAAAGACGTGGAAAAGTGGTATCATCAGCGTAGGAGTGGATAGGACAAGAAGTTTGGTTTAGAAGGTCATTGATGAATGATAAGAAGAGAGTGGGTGACAGGGCAGAATCCTGAGGAACACCACTGTTAATAGATTTAGGAGACCGTCTACCACATCAGCAATAGAACGGTCAGAAAGGAAACTTGAGATGAGGTTACAGTGAGAAGGATAGAAGCCGTAGGAGGGTACTCTGGAAATCAAAGCTTTGTGCCAGACTCTATCAAAAGCTTTTGATATGTCCAAGGCAAAAGTTCCATCTAGCCTAGTTTCAACTAGCCAAAAACTCCTTCATTAATGTTAATGAAGGAGTTTTTGGCTAGTTGGAGAACAAACTTGGCATGGTTCCGAGCAGAAACATAAAGTGCATAAAATTTTGGTGATGGAAGGCTTAAGTACCTCCTGTGGGCCACCTCTCAATCATGTATAGCAGGAGAACAAGCTGTGTTACACCAAGGTTTGGAAGGTTTAGGTCGAGAAAAAGAGTGAGGAATGTACGCCTCCATGCCAGACGCAATCACCTCTGTTAAGTGCTCAGCACACAAAGACGAGTCTCTGACACGGGGGCAGTAGTCATTCTAAGGAAAATCAGCAAAATACCTCCTCAGGTCTCCCCAACTAGCAGAGGCAAAACGCCAGAGGCACCTTCGCTTAGGGGGATCCTGAGGAGGGATTGGAGCGATAGGACAGGATACTGATATGAAATTGTGGTCGGAGGAGCCCAACTGAGAAGAGAGGGTGACAGCATAAGCAGAAATATTAGAGGTCAGAAAAAGTCAAGAATGTCGGGCGTATCTCCAAAACGGTCAGGAATACTAGTAGGGTGTTGCACCAATTGCTCTAGGTCATGGAGGATAGCAAAGTTGAAGGCTAGTTCACCAAAATGGTCAGTGAAGGGAGAGGAAAGCCAAAGCTGGTGGTGAACATTGAAGTCTCCAAGAATGGAGATCTCTGCAAAGGGGAAGAGGGTCAGAATGTGCTCCACTTTGGAAGTTAAGTAGTCAAAGAATTTCTTATAGTCAGAGGAGTTAGGTGAGAGATATACAGCACAGATAAATTCAGTTTGAGAGTGACTGTGTAGTCGTAGTCAGATGGTGGAAAATTCGGAAGATTCAAGAGAATGGGCACGAGAGCAGGTTAAATCGTTGCGCACATAAACGCAACGTCCAGCTTTGGATCGAAATTGAGGATAGAGAAAGTAGGAGGGAACAGAAAAGGGGCTACTGTCAGTTGCCTCAGACACCTGAGTTTCAGTGAGGAAAAGAAGATGAGGTTTAGAAGAAGAGAGGTGGTGTTCTACAGATTGGTAACTAAATCTTAGACCACGAATATTGCAGAAGTTAATGAAGAAAAAGTTTAGGGGGTGTGTCAAGACACTTAGGGTCGTCGCCAGAAGGGCAGTCCGACCTGGGGACATTTGTGGTCTCTCCCCAGATGGGGACTCAGAGACTGGTGTAGGAGTCGCCATGAATTTTGAAATTTTGAGTGAGGAATGTGTGTTTTATTAGGTGCTTGTAGTTTTGTGTGAAGGAAGAGAGTTGTCTTTAGAGGGCAGGCTGTGACTGCCCTCATGTGTTGTGAGACGCAAAGGGAAACGTTCAGTGAGGTCACAGCTGGGTTTAATGATGAGTTCACAGCACCCCCTGATCCAGTGCTTTAGACCTCACTGGGAGTAATTATCGTTTCGGCAAGTGCCTACTGCCTCCTCCTGTAACTGTTGGTATGCGCCACCTTGCATTGCCCTTTCATGCTATGTGGTCCAATCGATCGCATCTGTAACAATCTATAGTTTTCATGTTTGTTTGGTGCATATTAACATTGCGGAATGGGGCAGGAATAGATGGCATTTGCATGTCTCTCCTTTGATTTGGGGCGATGTACCTTTTAAGAGGAGGAGAAGGAGGAGGAGGAGGTTGATTAAATCGCTGCGGCTTATTTGGCTGCGTCTGCCGTGTAGAAGAAGCCATCACAGCTGCCGCAGTAGTGGTTGGAGCTCCTCGTCTCTCCTTAAGGACATCTGCATCAGTCAGTTTTGACTGAGGTTGTGTATTGGTCCATGCATAACCTTTCTTTAATATTTTTAAGGGATCCTGCAGCTCATCGGCTTTTAATGTGCGCTCAAATGATGGAGGAAAACAACTTAGCATCCTTGCAGCAAAATTACTTTTATGTAGTGGCTCAAAAGCACGATTCTGACGTGACAATTCTCCATAGGCAGAGTCTCATCTTAGGTAAAACTCCCGAAGAGCTTCTCCGCCTCCTCTTTGCGCTCTTCAGCGTCTCCGTCCACATTTCTGTGTTAATGTTATCAGGGTAGAGTATGAGAAACTCTTCCTTTACATTATCATAGTCCATACCATGGGCAGCGATAGCATTCTCCAATGACACTCTCCCACTGCCTAGACAGTACTGTTTGGCTAGTTCAAACTTACCCACTTCATTCCATTTCAACTAAGTTCTTGATTCTAAATCCGCAAAGAAATCACGGGGATTGGTGTGACAAGGGAGATCAGGATAAGCAACATGACGTTCTTCATCGCCACAGAAGTATTTCAGGCCCTGTACGCAGACAAAATAATTTTTAGTATGTCTGGAAATGATGGCTTCGGCGTCTTGTTGTGCTTTGGGCACTCCTTCCTGTTGCATCAGGCGGCTGTGCCATAATGATCCCGTCCCTGAACCTGATATCACTTTTACAAGGATCACAGATGTTTCCCGTTATCACTGTTGGCTACGGATTTATTCCAGTTAATCACGGTTTATTATGGTTTATCCCACACCTGACAGCAGTGTCGTTGTCCCCTAACTTACCTTTAATAATAAGTTAGAATTTATGCAGGAACTGCACCAGTTATATACTCACCAAGCACTTCAGGTACTACCACAATCCTTTAATTAAGTCTAAGTCCAGATCAGTGAGAGATAAGTCTAGGGTTCTCACAGTGGGGTAAGCCATAAACGCAGTTCAGAGAAAAAAACTAACATTATTTATTAACCAGTAAGTAAAATTCCAAAAACACACGCAAGCAATAAAAGAAAGAAATTCCACATACTAACTCAAGTTCAATGAAACTTTAAGTATAAGTAACTCAACAACAATCAATAAATCTTTCGCGTTACTGTTAGCTGAACGTTAGCGCAACTTCATCAAAGTTAGGCCACTCAGTAACACGTCACTCTTCATGAGACATATCAAATACATAAGTGCACATATAATATAATCACAGAATAATGAAACACAGCATGTAATATCAAAGACAAAAAAATACGTGATCGCTACATGCGAAGGGCCACAGAAAATACCGTTACTAAACATAACTCAACAGAAAACGACCGGTAGACTCATAGTGCAGCAAAATTGAGTTGCACTGGCTCAAAAATAGGACACCACCTATATTATGACGACCTGAGAACTCTATGGATCGTTTTGTGCTTCCTTCTTATATTCACTTTCCATTCACCTACCTCTACGCGGCAACGAAATTATATATACGGTTATATACATTGCCATCCATAAGGTCTAGAATCCGACTAGTTAATAAACTCATCTCTTCCTTTAAAACACGATCACCAGAATGTTCGCTTGTGTACTTTTCAACACCAAAAGCTTAAGGACTATTTTACCCTGAGGGTACACTGGATACCCACTCCAATACACAGATATTTAAAGTTAATATGTCCGTCTACCACTCACAATATTGTGGTCATGAAAGGCGAGGGTTGTTGTGGCTCGTGCCTTCACAGTTCATTAACATGCTTTTAGCCCGCTAGCATCGTCTCTAGTCCTGGGCCACGTCATCTACACCTGCATTTTCGTAGTGTTCACGAACAAGGCGGTCATTTTTCTGACCTGGGTCGTGGGCAGGCGGCGGGGCCTCACGGGGGGCCACGCCGGGTACATTTCTATGAGCGGCGTGGGCGTGAGCTTTGTCGTGAGCGATACTATAGGCATGGGTGTCGTGGCTACAATATATATATATATATATATATATATATATATATATATATATATATATATATATATATATATATATATATATATATATATATATATGCTTCGGCTGCGGTACCATAATTTGGTATATATATATATATATATATATATATATATATATATATATATATATATATATATATATATATATATATATATATATATATATATATATATATGGAGCATCGGCTGGGGCGAATGCTCCAGATTCCTCACAACTCCAGGCGTTAGGAAGATGCTACCTGCCGCGGCCTGCGAGTGGAAGGTGAACCCCGCGAGGCCAGCCAGCGTGGAGGGACGTGCATCAAGCCGACCCTGACCTTGCTCCAGTGATGCAGCGGCTGAAAGAGGTCGAGCGGCCGAACAAGTTGGAATTGTCGCCGGAGAGTCTCGCTATGAAGGCCTTGGTATAGCAATGGATAATGCTGAGGCTGCAGGATGGTGTGTTGCAGAGATGCTGGGAGGATGAGACCACGGAGGAGCGTGCCTGGTTGCTGGTGGTTCTTCTCTCCCTCCGCTCACGCCGCTGTCTCTGGTGGGCACATGGGACGAAAGAAGACTCTCTGCCGCCTTCATCAGCGTATGTACTGGGTCGGTATGAAACGGGACGTGGAGGAGTGGTGCAAGTTACGCAGCGCCTGTTCTACCAAGAACGGCGCTGCGCGTCGCACATGCATCCCACTCCAGCTGTATCAGTCCGGCGCGTCCATGGAGTGGGTGGCGGTGAATATTGCCGGACCACTGCCTTGCACACCTTTTCGTAACCGTTACATTCTGGTGGCCATGGACTACTCTCCAAGTGGCCAGAAGCATACAGTATCACGAGGCAGAGACGGTGGCTGGTGTGCTGGTAAGAGAGCTTTCACCAGGTTTGAGATCCCGGGAGAACTTCACTTCAAGGACGGGAGTTTGAGTTCCAGGTATTCAAGCAGTGCTGCGATTTGCTGTGGGATGCACAAGTCTTGCACCACGCCTCGCCGCCCCCAAAGCGATGGCATGGTTTAACGCTTCAATAGGACGCTGGCGGAGGAGCTGACCAAGTACTGTAGCTCAGACCAGCAGGATTGAGACCTGTGGCTGCCTTTCGCTCTGGTGGCCTACCAATCGACGCAACAAGAGGCCACGGACTACACTCTAGCCCGGATGATGTTTGGCCGGGAAATGCGGCTGCCGCCGGATTTGGCAACAGGGCGACCACTGGGAGAGGAGTTGCCAGGGACAGAGCCTGAGTTTGTGGCAAAGTTACAGCAGCGGATGGACGTTACACGGCGGCAGGTGGCGAGTAATCTCCGGCTGGCGGACAATCCATGTCCCGCGGGTATCAGCAGCGTGCCAGGGACGCCCAGTATGCTCTGGGGGATCGCGTCTGGCCAACCCCCGGAGGAAGCGAGGCCTCGCCCCGAAGCTCCAGAGTCACTGGGAGGGACTTTACACTGTCCTGCAGCTGCTCTCAACAGTAGTCTTCAGGATCAGTGACGGCGCACGTAAGCGGTCCCGCGTAGTACACGTCGACCGTTTGTGGGCCGCCGTGCAGGAAGGCCACTTTACGTGGGACCATGGGGGACCTACCTCGTTGCCGGAGAGTGAGGGAGACAGCAGCACTGAGGAGGAAGCGGCAGACGACTTTGTAGGCAGTGATGTTGTCCCCCGGCAGCCGAAGGAGCGAGTGATACGGACGTTGTGGAGGGAAAGGTGTGTGCCGTCACCGCGCCGCCCTCGGAGGATAAGGAAAGGACCGTTATTTTGGCAAGATTATCAGTGTGACGATAGTGACAGTGGATAGTCGTGACGACTATCTCGATAATGTGGTGCGTGGGTGACGTTGGTGGCACTGTAGTGAAGTTGGACGTTGGCAACACTGGTACTGAGACGAGGTGGACGAGGTGGTAGTGGAGGCGAGGGTGTTGCAGACAGACGGATGGGAGGCAGCTGGTTGACTGGACGACTGGTCAATTAGCTGTAATCCGAGCCTTAGATTGGAGCTGCCGCCGCCGAGGAGAGAGAGTGCTCCCGTTTCCTGCATACGCCACACTTCCTCCGCGCTCTGACACTCATTGCTCCCGCATCACGCTGTGAGTGTGTGTGACTGCGTCCCGAGTGAGAATTGCGTGTCCCTGAGACTGAGACATTGGCTATCTGAAGCCCAGATGTGTGCGCGACACCTACGTTACCCGTGACGGAGCGGATTGCGGGCGGAGGCAGTTATACGCTGCCCGCATGGTGCGAAGCTAACGTGCACTTTGACACTACTGTGTGCTGCGACACTACTTTGTGCTGTGACGCTGCTTGTGTGGTGAGGCACGTTGCGGTACTGGACGCTATGTTGAGTGAGGCCGTGTGGTGCATACCTTGCTTGTATAGTGACGTGTTGGTGTATCTCGTGTCCTGTAGTGTAGTGTACTGTTAATAAAGACAGAAGTGCCAGGTGAGATTGTGTCTAGTTACTCTTTCCCCTCTCAGTAGTCTGTTGAGTCCAGACTGTAAGCATGTGTGCCTCCCTCGCCCCCCATTAGCCAAACGAATCTGGTGACGGTGGTGGATGCCCTTTGTGTGCTGACCGCCCCTTGGCTGCTACTGTGGTAAGTGAGTACCTACCTGAAGGCGCCTGAAGACTGAAGGGGGCAATCACAACAGTACATATGTGTGTGTGTGTGTGTGTGTGTGTGTGTGTGTGTAGAGAGAGAGAGAAAGAGAGAGAGAGAGAGAGAGAGAGAGAGAGAGAGAGAGAGAGAGAGAGAGAGAGAGAGGGGGGGGGAGGGCAATGTGTGTGTGTATCTACATCAATCTATGTATTTATCTACCCCTCTCTCTCTCTTTCTCTCTCTCTCTCTCTCTCTCTCTCTCTCTCTCTCTCTCTCTCTCTCTCTCTCTCTCTCTCTCTCTCTCTCTCTCTCTCTCTCTCTCTCTCTCTATATATATATATATATATATATATCACACACACACACCAATAAACTGTCTTTTAGATGCACATAACCTCGTTTAACTTCTGCAAGAGTGGATTAAAACTCTCTGCAAGGTGGATTAAAACTCTCTACGTACTGCTGAAGGAGACAGTGGCGGAGGAGGGTGAGAAGCTTGGGAGGTGATATTGACGTGGGTGGAAGGAGGATGAGATTGTTTTCTTGCCATCTTAGATAATGGTGGCATCATCTTTAATCCCTCAGAAAGCAGGTGGGGAAGTGTGATGAGAATAAGTGACTGAAGGAGAGATTAATGAAATGAAGAATAGTTTTGAGATGTGGAGAGAGGGAGAGTTGGAAGAAGATGAATCGGTGATGAGAAGAGAAAAGTAAGAAATGATAATGCTTGACTGGAAGAAAAAGAGTGGTGATGACATAAAAAGAAGGAACATGATGGAGGTTGGCGGTGGATGGCGTGGGAAATTAAAGAAGAGGAGGAGGAGGAGGAAGAAGAAGGGGAGACGACAAACGCAAAGGGACACAAGATGAAGAAAAATAGCAACAGATCTGTTAACCCCTAGGAACCTGTTTATGCTGATATAGTCTGTTTAATGAAATGTGAGAGATACATGATAATAAGAGCGAGGAAGGAGGACCTAAAAGGTTGTATTTGGAAGAGGAGGAGGATGAGGGTAACAGTATCGTGGTCTCTTCATTAGAGAATGAGTCCATGGCTAAGCTTAGCAGGAGCTCGCGAAGTCTCGGTTAATGGCATTCTAAATTCACTCTTAGGAGCTTGATATTGGCGGGACGACTAGTAGTTGGCCAACTCAACTCCTCCACTCTCCATTCGAGAACAACAGCCGAGTGATAACCGTTATTGATCTCGGCAAGTCCAGACGACGGTGAGTGGACGTCCGATCTCTCAGATAGGTTAGGTTATTTCTGGTAAGGAAAAGAAAAATCAAGTGTCGACTGCAAAGCGAAAGTCACATAAGTTTTGGTAGTGAATTTGGAGAAGGTTAATCGTAGGAAGGAGAACGGGAGACAAGAGGCAGATCAGATAAACTGGTTGAGACATATACAAGGCGAAAAGATACTACGAAAGTAAAAATGCCAAAAATGTAAAAGGAGATCCAAGCGGCGTCTTTCAAACATGCAAGAGTAAGTCTAGGGATAGTATCAGTCCCCTTAACAGTCTGTTAATACATAGATATCAATAAAAGCATGCGCGAGGGGTTGAACGATTACTTCTTATTTGTTTTTACTCAAGAAAATTTTACACGTCCATTCATGATAGGTAAAATGTTTGCAGGGAGAGAAACGAAAAAAAAAAAAAAATAAAATAAATAAAAAAAAAACATATCTAGGGAAGATATCCATATGTAATGAGTGCAAAACTAGGGCACAGTTAACCTACCTTAATTAGGCTCACCAAGCACTCACCACAAGAACCCACTGATTAATTTAAACCTCCTGCTTAGGTTCACAGAAACCTGGGCCACAATTTAAAAATTTAATGATTGAATACATAATAAAGAAAACACAAATGAGTACATAATAAAGAAAACACAAATAAAATATGAGTGCTTAACACTCTTAGAGGCCACACTGCTGGCACTCCAAAATACCTGATCCCATGAGAAAATGGGTAAATCCACATACAAATAAACAGGAGAAATAAACACTTCACGCACCAACACAAGAAATGTTATATGCCACTGACAGTCCCACCCTAACCAGTACCCCCAGGACCCTCACACCCTATAGGCCCAACCGCACACCGACCCAACGCGCTGAAGGTACGCCACTACCACTACCCTGAAGTACGGCAGCTCTTCCTCCATGCACGGCGATACTAACACCATAGCAGCCAGGGACAGCAAGTTCCTCACTGCAGCCTCCTAGTTCACAGTATCTGCTACGGTGCCACCTCACTGACGTCCCACAGCACACTGCCAAGACCAAACTCCTGCCAACCAAGCGTACAAATCACCACCCTATCTCCCAATAATGTCCCCCAATGTACACTGTTTCACCATGAAAGAATACAACAAATCCCAATAACATACCTGCAAATCAAATGGCAAATCCACCACTACTCTGCACCCTGTCTCTCTCTCTCGCTCGCCTCTCCCGCCAAAATTCCCACAACAACAAACCTCCAGGGCCTTAAGACTCGTTTTGGCGGGACTCGCTGACTAGTCTGTGAGCCTCTCGCAGGCGCGCCCACTTCAACTTCTTACACTCACCCCCCCTGAACTTTGTGCATGCCCTCATGCACAATCCCCACAGCCAACACAAGACGAACCCGTTGCACCCCTTTCAGCAATCCTACTAGACCTCCTGAGTTGAGGGGCCTGAACCCCTTTAACCTGCTCTGAGCCTTCACCACTCTGTTCATCTGGCTCTTCACCAGGCCCTAGGGCATCCTCTCCCTCCTGCTCAACCACTGAGTCCACTTGTTCCTCTGAGTCCAGTTCTGGAAACCCAAAGCGCTTTAACACTTCTGTCATATCTGGCATTTCTACTTCTTCCTCCTCTGTTGGCCCTTCATTACTTGTCCCTGCTGGCACTTCATTACTTGTCCCTGCATGGCCCTCACTGCCATTCCAAGGACGCAAGTTACTGCGATGTAACACCTTACTACAGCCGGACTCACCTTCTGGTCTGACCCTATACACCCCACTCACCCCATCCAACACCTCCTCAACTTCCCACACCTCAGCTGCAAACTTAGGCTGAATCTTCCTCCTACCTAGTACTGCATTGTCCCTTAGCAACACTCTTTGTCCCACCCTCAATGGCTCTGCTTTTCCTTGCTCCTGACGCTTCCACCTATTGGTATTGTGGTAACTCTTGATGTTCAACTTAGCTGCTTTCCAAGCAGCCTCCTGTGTCTCTCTGAGCTTCCTAATCCACATGCTATGGTTAGTAGGCTCACTATCAGTTTCCTCACAGAACCTATCCAAAGGTAAATGGGGCTCCACACCAAACAACAAATAATGGGGTGAAAAACCAGTGACAGCATGGGGTGTGGTATTATAGATGGCAGTGAGGCTTGACAAGTGCCTAGGCCAATGCTCCCGCTGTTCCTGACCAAGGGTAACTAACATCCCATGTAAGGTGCGGTTAAACCTCTCACAGATCCCATTTCCTTGAGGGTGATACGGGGTGGTACGAGACTTGGCTACATGGTAATACTTGCATAGTTCCTGCACTAACTTTCCCTCAAAATTCCTACCCTGGTCACTATGTACCCTTTCTGGGCAACCAAAACGGTGAAAAATCTCCTCCACCAAGATCTTGGCTACTGTGCTTGCCTTTTGGTTTTTAGTAGGAAAGGCCAGGGCAAACTTGCTAAACACATCCGTCACCACCAATACATTTTCCTTGCCATCCCTGGCCGGATCCAGCAAAGTGAAGTCAACAGCCAACACTTCCCAGGGGCGGTTGGCTTCCAACGTACCCAACTTAGTCTTGGCCCGCACACCCTCCTCCTTCCCCATGACACAGACTTTGCACTTTGCCACATACAATTTGATGTCTTCATGTAGTCCTGGCCAAGCAAACCTATCCTTCACTAGTGACGTTGTTCTAGCAACCCCTTGATGACCCCACTGATCATGAGCGGCTTTAAGCACTTCTTGTCTCTGATTCACTGGCAACACCACTTTCCACTTCCTAGAATCTGTCTCCCTTCCACGCCAGTAGATCACCCCATGCCTCATAATGAGGGACCCTCTCACTCTCCACCATTGCCTAAACTCCTCTACTTGTAGCAACTGCCTTAGTTCTGCTGGCCTCACTCTACCAATCATTTGTCTCCACAACTTCCCTACAACTGGACAAGACTGTTGCATATCCCTAAGCTGCTCCTTACTGGCACCACGCCATACCTGCATCACAGCCACCCCTTTCACCGAGGTGTTAGGACTGGTTTCCCATATCTCCTTCTCTTCCTCCCCTCCCTCAATCAATTCCTGGGGCCTCCTCGACAATCCATCCGCGTTACCATTCTCCTTCCCTGGCCGGTATTTCACCTCAAAATCAAACCTTCCCAAGTCACCCAGCCACCTACTCTCCACTGCCCCAAGCTTGGCAGAGTTCAAATGTGCCAGTGGATTATTATCCGTCAGCACTATAAAATGTCCACCCACCAGATAGTGCTTAAACTGCTCTGTCACTGCCCACTTCAGAGCCAACAGCTCCAACTTCCTAGAGCTGTAATTGCTCATGTTCCGCTCTGACTTTCTGAGACCTCTACTTGCAAAAGCCACCGGATGCAACCTCCCATCATGCTCCTGAGATAAAACTGCTCCCAGTCCTTCAAAGCTAGCATCTGTCTCCACCACAAACTGCTTGCTGTAATCTGCACTTTTCAACACTGGAGCCTGACTTAACTTCTCTTTCAACAAGGCAAATGCTCTGGCCTCATCCTTCCCCCAATAATCACTCACTGCTGCCTTAGAATCACCACTCATCAAAGCATGCAACGGAGCAGCCACCTTCGCAAAATTTTTCACAAACCTTCTGTAAAAGGAGCAGAATGCGACAAATGCCCTGACCTCCCTAACAGTGCGCGGAACTGGCCACTCCTGTACAGCCCGTATTTTCTCTGGGTCTGTATTAATTCCCTCCTTAGAAATGATAAATCCAAGGTACCTAACCTGGGGCTTTAGTATGTGGCATTTGGAAGGTTTCAACTTCAGCCCATGTTTCCTCAAAAGCTTCAACATTCCCTCCAGTCTATCCAGATGCTCATCCACACTCCGAGCAAACACCAACAAATCATCCAGATACACCAAAAGAGTCACAAAAACCTGATCGCTAAACACATACTCCATAAACCTTTGGAATGTTGCTGGGCTATTGGATAACCCCATAGGACAGCGCACATATTGATAATGGCCAAATGGTGTTACAAAAGCAGTCTTGGGCCGGTCTTCTGCCCGCACAAGAATCTGATGATAACCTGCAGCTAAATCAAAAGAAGAAAAATACTGCGCCCCGGCTAATGCATCTAGTGTGTCTTGTACCCTTGGTAATGAGAAGGCATCTTTCACTGTCACCTCGTTCAGCCTTCGATAATCAACACAAAGTCGCAGCGAACCATCTTTCTTCCTCACCATCACTATTCGGGCTGCATATGGGCTCACACTCTCCTCTATCACTCCCTGTTCCAACAGTCCCTTTACATGAGCTTTAACCTCAGTGATACATGGGGGAGGAATATGTCTGTATGGAAGGCGAATGGGCACTGCACTATTGAGGTGAATTTCATGCTCCACTCCAGTAGCACATCCCAAATCCTGCTCGTTTTCAGCAAACACATCTCCGTACTCATGGATCAATCCATCCAGTCTCTCCAACTGTGCTGAATCAAGCTGACTCTCATCCACCTGCACCCCTAGTCTGTCCTTGAACTCCTTAACCACTGAAGGAGGTGCAGTCTGAGCTACTGTGTGTGTGTGAGCTCTTCCCACAGTAACCTCCCTTCCATGAGAAACTTTAGCTACCTTCCACTGTGGCCTGAATTGCACATCTGCTTGTCCCAGGTTACCCACTGACAGCCATCCTTCACCCTTAACCACTCTGGTATAACTGGGAAATATACACAAACCTTCAGGCACCCAGTAGCCCTCACCAGGCACTAAGGGCTCCAACACCACACTATCTACATCTACTTCCTGTAAACTTTCCACAAACACTCTCATTATTCTTCTGGTACCAGCCGGGATTACTAAATCCTGTTGCTGCTGAATTACAGCAAACCCCAGAGGCTGTTGTGTCACCCTCAATTTTGCCTCAATGGCACGGACACACCTGCCCCACTTCTCAGTTAGCCCCAGGTGCACGGCTCCCTTCAACACATTCATCCCAAACAACACTGGCAATGTAGTGCCCTGCACCACACCACTCTCCCCACCACCACCTTTCACAAAAAGTCCACAGTCTTTAACACTTTTTCCCTCAATTTCCACATTCACCTTCACATAACCCAAACAGGGAATTTCCCTCCCATTTGCATCTGTAATCCGAATGTCCATCCCATAGATCACAGCTTGCTTGGGGAGGAGGTGCTGTTTGTACCATTCCTCTGTCACCAGACTGACCTCAGCACCAGAATCAGCCATAGCACTTACAGGTATACCATTCACCAACGCATCTATCCTCAGAGTCTTTCCAAACAACTTAACTTTCCCTCTTTTTACATCATTCCGTTCCTCGGTCACATTAGTCACACTCCTTATCTGAGCTGTAGTGGGGACCCTGTCGTCAGGCCTTGAGAGCTGGCCCCTTGTTCTCAAGGACTCCCGTTTCCTGCTGTCTTGGACACCAACTCCTTGAACCGTTCACACTGATATCCCAAGTGTCCATGTTGTCCACACAAGGAGCAAGATGGTGAAGAAAGGGTACTCCTCACAACTCTCTCTGGCTTTTTCCCACTCACTAACTCTGCTTCTTCCTTCACAATCCGCTCAGCCTCACTCACTTGGTCTGCTGCTCGCTGAACCATGTCCTCCCACTTCACAGGCTGGTGCTTTTCCCACCATTTTCCCAACTTCACTCCTATTTTTCTGTCTCTCAAATTCCTACAGAACCATGTAGTTAGCAGCCATTGCCGTTCTTTATCTCCCTTGTCTCTCACTTTGTACATTTTATCCACAATAACACCCAGAGAATCAGCAAATTCCCACACTCCTTCACCTGGCTGTTGAACCCGAGCATGCAGCTGTTTTTCTAAGTCTGTATAATTCAGTTCTGGTCCAAAAGCAGACCTCAAACAATCAAAAAGGTCAGACACAGTCTTCACAGTACTGTTGCGGACCCTTCGACGGGCTGGGCCTTCCAAGAACCCACACAGGTATGACACTCCCTCAGAGCCCTGTAATCCCAGCTGCTTTATTTTCTCTGTGGCATCCTCTACCCAGTCATCCAACTCACTGGCCCTCCGTACCCTTCCAGAGAATTTTCCAATAGTGGGCACAGGACGTGACCACACCATGTTTTGCATGTGCCCCATTTGGTCAAACTTATTACACAGTTGTGCCACTGCTTGGGATAACTGAGCATTGCTACTGATTAATTTATCAACTACCTCTGGGGTCACTTCCACCTCCCTGCTCTCCTCCTTGCACTCAACTTTAACCCCAGCTACACCTTGGCCATCAACATCACCCAAACACAACAAATCCTCCATTGTGCAGGAGTAGTGCCACACTAACACTTAAGTGGATTTTGCCAAAAGCACTGGACCCAAGCAGGAGTTTGAAACAATTTCCCCAAAAGGGCATAGAACTACGCTCTGCTACCAATTGTAATGAGTGCAAAACTAGGGCACAGTTAACCTACCTTAATTAGGCTCACCAAGCACTCACCACAAGAACCCACTGATTAATTTAAACCTCCTGCTTAGGTTCACAGAAACCTGGGCCACAATTTAAAAATTTAATGATTGAATACATAATAAAGAAAACACAAATGAGTACATAATAAAGAAAACACAAATAAAATATGAGTGCTTAACACTCTTAGAGGCCACACTGCTGGCACTCCAAAATACCTGATCCCATGAGAAAATGGGTAAATCCACATACAAATAAACAGGAGAAATAAACACTTCACGCACCAACACAAGAAATGTTATATGCCACTGACAGTCCCACCCTAACCAGTACCCCCAGGACCCTCACACCCTATAGGCCCAACCGCACACCGACCCAACGCGCTGAAGGTACGCCACTACCACTACCCTGAAGTACGGCAGCTCTTCCTCCATGCACGGCGATACTAACACCATAGCAGCCAGGGACAGCAAGTTCCTCACTGCAGCCTCCTAGTTCACAGTATCTGCTACGGTGCCACCTCACTGACGTCCCACAGCACACTGCCAAGACCAAACTCCTGCCAACCAAGCGTACAAATCACCACCCTATCTCCCAATAATGTCCCCCAATGTACACTGTTTCACCATGAAAGAATACAACAAATCCCAATAACATACCTGCAAATCAAATGGCAAATCCACCACTACTCTGCACCCTGTCTCTCTCTCTCGCTCGCCTCTCCCGCCAAAATTCCCACAACAACAAACCTCCAGGGCCTTAAGACTCGTTTTGGCGGGACTCGCTGACTAGTCTGTGAGCCTCTCGCAGGCGCGCCCACTTCAACTTCTTACACATACGAGTAGATCATCTTAACCTAGCATGACTCGGGCCTCACGTGATGGAGAGTGGCACTGGGCTACCCGATCATGCATGTGATCCGTCGTTGGCACCGGCCAAGGGCAATAAAACTATAAGAAAAAAAAATAAAGGCCCACTGAGGTGCCAGTCCCCAAAGAAAGTCAAAAGCAGTCATCAAAAGTTAAAGGATAAGTGTCTTGAAACCTCCCTCTTGTGCAGCGAGGCCGCGCCAGGAGATGAGGCATGTAGTTAGCAAGATCAGAAGAGCAGTTAGCATGAAAATAGCGGTAGAAGATAGCAAAAGGTGCAACATTGTGATGATGAAGGAAAGGGTGAAGACAGTCAGAGAAGAGGAGTTAACGCGAAAAGATTTTGATTCCACCCTATCTAAAATAGCGGTATGAGTGGAGTTAGTAGACACCTGATGAAATTATAATTACTCCCAGTGAGGTCTGAAGCACTGGAACAGGGGATACTGTGAATTTATCATTAACCCAGCTGTGACTTCACTGAACGTTTCCCTTTGTGGATGAGGGCTTTGCACATTTCACCAGTGAAGGCACGGCGAAAGTGGAGGGAAGCCCTGAGAAGGTGATCAGAAACCTTCGTGATGCAGGAGCTGACCAGAGCCTGATCTTAAGTAGTATTCCCATGGAATGAGAAGACCAGCACTGGCAGAGAGATCTTGTGCAAGAGCGCAGGAGGCAAGTTTAGTATTCCCCTGCACAAAGTTTGGCTGGATTGTAGATATATCACTGGAGAGATGACGGTGGGAGTGGAGACACTGCCTGTAGATGGAGTGGATATGTTGGTTGAGAATGACCTGGCTGGAGGTAGAGTGATCCCCAAAATCCAAATGGTAGACAGTCCTCTGGTAGGGATGACAGGCCACCACCCCAGCAGCAGTCCCTCACTCAACAAATGGGGAGGTGGAGGTGCTTGAATTGTTCCCAGTCTGCGCGGTGACCCGAGTGGTGGCCCAGAGGGGACTTGTGGACACCGAGGGAGCAAACACAGGAGGATGAAAGCCTGGGCGCCATATTCGAGAAACCCGATGAAAAAGGAAATAACCCGGAACGTGCGAGTGATGAAAGGGTTGTAGGCCAGGTGGAGCCCAACCTTGACTTTGTGGTAGAGAGGAGTGAGCTAATAAAAGCTCAGGAAAGTGATGAAAGCCTGAAGCCTGTTTAGATTGAGGTTAAAAGGCTTGGTGATGAGTGTGTGGGGTTACTATGTGGATAACGGTGTGTTAATGAGAAGTTGGAGGCCTTTGAGTACTCCTTCCTCCAATCACTGGATGGTGAAAAAGCAGATTGTGGTGCCACAGGTGTATAGGAAAAAAAAATTGGAAATGACACATGAAGGAAATCTGGCAGGACACCTGCAGATCAGAAAAACCTTAAGAAAAATTTTGTTATTTTTACTGGCCCAAAGTGAGAGGTGATGTGAATGAGTTTTGTAAAACGTGGTTTATGTCAGAAGATGGGCAAGCCGAATCAAGTGATTCGCCCTGCCCCCCTTCATCCTATCCTTGTGGTTGAGGAGCCTTTCAGTAAAGTTGTGATAGGCTGTGTAGGTGTTTGCTGACTATTATGTATATATCATCCAGGTTCCCTGAGGCCATTCCCCTCAGGAGTATAAACTCTAAAAACATTGTGAGGGAGTTGGTGAAACTTTTCTCAAGGGTGGGAAATCCTAAGGTGTTCCAGTCAGACCAGGGAAGTAATTTCACTTCTCGCATGTTCAGGGAAGTTCTAAGGGGCCTGAATATTGAACAGAAACTGTCGAGTGCTTATCATCCCCAGTCTCAGGGTTGTGTAGAAAGATTTCACGAGACTCTGAAAAATACTCTTAGGATGTATTGTGAGGAGATGGGTATTGAGTGGGATGCGGCGTTGCCACTACCTTTGTTCGCATTGAGAGACAGTGTGCAAGAGTCAACAGGTTTCAGCCCATTTGAGTTAGTGTATGGGCATGAGGTGAATGGTCCTTTGAGGATGGTGAAAGAAAAGTGGTTAGGGGCAGAGGAGCCTCTTAATGTGGTGAAGTATGTGTCAGATTTCAAGGATAGATTGATGAGAGCTAGGGAAATTGCGCAAGAAAACTTAAAGGGTAATCAGAGTGAGATGAAAGGCTGGTATGACAGAAAGGCAAGGGCCAGATCTTTCCAGCCTGGGGTCAAGGTTTTAGTCCTTTTCCCATTGCAGGGTAACTCTTTCAAGGCCAAGTTCCGTAGACCTTGGAAAATTGAGAGAAAAGTGAGTGATGTGAATTATGCTGTAAAAATTCCAGGGAGAAAGAAAAACAACCATTTGTGTCACATTAATATGTACAAGCCTTTCCATGAAAGAGAAGGAGAAAAGGAGAATGAAGTGGATAAAGGAGTAAAAACAGTGAATGTCTTGAGTGTAACCACTGAGGTAGAGGAGGAGCGGTCTGAAATGAAACTAAGTAGGTGTGAGGGAATGGTACTGGAGGACTCAGCCATGTTGGGGAATTTGAATGATAAACAGGGACACATGGAGTTAGAAAAGAAGGAAAAGGTTAGAGAAATTATTGAAAAATTTAGTTCTTTGTTCCTTGATGCACCTAGAAAAACAAATATGGTAGTACATGATGTGGATGTTGGGGAGGTTGAACCCAACAAACAACACCCTCACAGAGTTAACCCACGGAAAAGGGAAATCATCAGAAAGGAAGTGGAGTATATGTTAGAGCATGACTTGATTGAACCCAATGAAAGTTCATGGAGCTCACCATGTGTATTAGTGCCTAAAGCTGGTCAAGAGAGTTTCCGTTTTTTTATACGGATTATAGGAAGGTTAACATGGTGAAAAAATCTAATGCTTACTCTATCCCTAGAGTTGATTATTATATAGATCATGTGGGTAATGCAAATTTCATAACAAAAAGCTGAGTGGCAAGTAGGACTTACTGAGAGAGGGCAAAAGCCATATCAGCTTTTGTCACCATGGATGGATTGTATAAGTACAAAGTTCTTCCGTTTGGGATGAAGAACAGTGGTAGTTCTTTTCAGAGATTGATGAACATAGTACTGAAAGGACTGAAGGGATGTTCTATGTATATAGATAACATTTTATTATATACTGGGAGATAGGAGGATTATGTGCGGTTATTCAGGAGGCTAGATGATGCCAATCTCACTGTAAACTTGATAAAAAATAATTTTGTGTAAGCTGATGTGGAGTACCTAGTTTCAAGAGAAAGGTAAAGTGAGAATTGTGGAAGCCAAGGTCAAAGACATTGTAGAACTTCCTCCACCCACCAACAGGAAAGATATACTGAGATTCTTATTGGCTAGTGGATATTACAGGCGTTTTTGTAAAAAATTCTCAGATGTTGCCATGCTCCTGACCAAGTTGCTGAGTAAAAAGTTAAAATTATCTTGGATAAACATTGTGAGGATGCTTTTGTGGAAATTAAGAAAATGTTAACCAGTGCTCCAGTGCTGCGCATGCCTGATTATGAAAAAAACATTTGTGTCATATGTGGATGCCAGTCAGAATGGTGTTGGTGGTATGTTAATGCAGGATCATGAGGGAGTTGAGCACCCCATAGGCTATTATTCTAAGACGTTGTCTCATATCAGAGGGTTTACAGCATTATTGAGTCTACTGATCTAGTATTGAGGTGATTTCTGGTGTGCTGTGCCAAGGTAAGGGTTGTGTGAGACTGTTTAATAACTGGGGATTTCGGATAGGTCATGTAGGTATTCGAAGGCTTTAAAAATCCAGACCTTTAAAACTTTCCGGGACCAGTGTGACGTCCACTTTCTTGGAAAGATAACCAGGATCGTGACACAACAAATACCATTATATATATTATATATATATGTATATTTCACTATTTCATATATTCATCCCACGTGTACCATATCCGGCCAGTCCTTTATCCACCTTTCAAGGGAATTTCACACCCACTTCCAGTCCTAAGGGATAACACCTGCGTACATATGTTCGTCTTCCTTCCTGGTCATTACTCCTCCTCTATCCCAAGGGAAATTTCATACCTACTTCCAGTCCTTAGGAATAACACCTGCGTTCGGTCCCCTTTCACTACCTCTCAAGGGAATTTCACACCCACTTAGCTCAGATAAATACAGCCTGCATGGTAGCAAGCTCTCAGTTCATTCGGGAATTCAGTCCAGGCAGAGTTCAGTCCCAGTCAGTCACCCGGTTACGAGCAGTCAGTCTTAGTCTCTCACAGAGTTCTGCTCAGTTACAGTCAGTCTTGAGAGATGCTGCTCAGTCATCATCCATATCACTTCAGAGAGAGAGGGAACAATCAATCGTCACGTTACAATTTCGTCTCGAGTCCAGTGTAGACAATCAGTCATCTATTAAATAAAAAAACTCTCGTCATCGTGTCTTTTATTCACACACATCGCTATATCAACTAACTACCCATGACCTCCAAGCTACCAGAATCACCGCCTCACTCCGGTTCTCCACGCTACCAACACTCCAAGCATAATCATCAACTCAGAACAAGTACAGGTGACAGTCAATTCCAGAAACAAGTGGTAGTGGACATCAAATCTGATACACTGGTGGCGCATGCAATCCAGAACACCCATGCCCACAAATTATTATATCCCCCGGCTTGACAGCGGTTTACCTGTGATCTCCCAGAAGACAGACAAATACCACCTGTATATGGGGAAGCCCGGGCAAAGAATAGATAGCGGCAAACAGCAGAGTATTGCAAAATTCTCTGGTTCCAAAACTCCTAGCGGTGAGCTTTGAATAACATTCGTGTCTAACAGCACGAAACACTAACAACATGAGTGCACAACAGCCTACAAGCCCCGAGATAGTCAAAGAACTGCTTTCGAGACTGCCAACAAGACCCAAAACAATCAGGATGCCTTGACGGAGATGAAAAAAGCACATTGTCCACCACAATTTATCTGGCACAGCACCCAATCATACTTTTGGCAGATGCTTATCCTACTTAGTATATATAGCATGGGCATACTGCTGCTAACACCTCGGCGGTAACCTATAATAATAACCCTCTGATATATCCCAGAGCCTCCTGTGCTAGCTCTCATCACTTCCCCCTTACCTCCGTATTTCCCTCCTAAATGATACTTGTGACTAACTGGCTTGTGGGAACGGACTTCTGTCCGCTGTCTTAGGTGGCAGGCAGTGACTCATGTAGTAGGGGAGGGGATCAACAGTGAGTGACGAGGAGAGGGAGGAGTTCAGCGTCTCTCTCACTTTGTCACCCCAATCTTACTCAAAAAAGGAGGCTAACTTCTAAAAATCATTACTCACTGATCAGGAGTTTAGGAGGGATTTAACAGTTTTATGAAAGAGAGCAACTCCCTTGCTACATTATGTACCGAACTCAACTCAGGGTGACAAAGGCAAGTGGGCAAATTTTTGATGGGAAGGAAATTAAGTGGGAGTGCGCTAGATGTAATATAAACTAGGGAGCATGGGTACGGCTTATCACGCATCAAGTATCATTTGACTTCTCTTCTTTTTTCTATCTTCTCATCTTCGTATTCTTTCTTGCTATAATGGTGCCATTCATAACTATATATATATATATATATATATATATATATATATATATATATATATATATATATATATATATATATATATATATATATATATATATATATATATATTTCATAGATAGCTCTAAATCTGCTATGTAAAGTCTTTCAAGAAAAGTAGTCGCCGATCTTGGTTTCTCCTTTCAGGTGATGTCACTTTAAAGGTGTTGTGTGTTGTGTACTATAATGGTTCTTTATTGCTGCATTCTGTAGGTAGCATGTGAGGCGCCTAGAAAGTTAGTCCGTGTCATCCCGATGTAAGAATGAGGTCCATAGCCCTCACTAGTGCAGGTGTGTTCGTAGATGACATGGGCTTCCTGTAGAGGTGCTTGGGTAGTGGTCTAGTGGTTCTTGATTAGCAGCTGTGATGTTTTCTTGGACTTGTAGTAGATAGTGAAGGCTACGGTGATGAAAGCCTCTTCACCAGCGTCCCAGTCGACAGAACTATACACTTCATCCTAGATCGCGTCTACAGATTTGACGACACCCCACCCCTCGATATACCTGAAAACCACCTGCACACGTTCCTTGAGATATGTACAAAAGAAGCACCCTTCACCTGCCCCCGAGAAAGGATGTACTGCCAAATAGATAGTGTAGCCATGGGCAGCCTCTTGGGCGAGCTCTTTGCTAACTTCTTCATGGGCACCATAGAAGCACTCAGCCTTGAATCCCGCCGTCCCTCCATCCACAGCCGATACGTCAATGACATTTTTGTCAGAGTGAAACACCTCGAAGAACTGCAAGAATTAAAACAACTATTCACTTACATCTCTGGCATCAACTTTTTCTTCGAAGAAGCAAGAGAGGGACGCCTCCCATTCCAGGATGTCCTAGTAACATCTCAAGCTTCTGGCTTCAACACTACAGTGTACGTCAAATCTACAAGCAAAGGACTCTGCCTGAAATAGCGAATGCCCGCAAAAATTGTCTCTGCTCTACAATAAACACGCCTATATCTGCCACTCACTTAGTCGCTGTTCATCTTGGAAGAACGTACACTCCGAATTGTAAAGATTGACACAAGTTCTCATCAGTAGTGCAGTTAACAAATGGGACCACGCACATCCAGGCTCCGCCAACAACCAGAACATCATCAAGCTCTTCTACCGGAGCTACATGTCTCCAAAACTGAGGAAAGGGTCATCAAAAACATTATACGAGTATATAATAGCATCAAGCGCACAGGCCCTGAAAACACCAAAGCCCTCACTATCTACTACAAGTCTAAGAAAACATCACAGCTGCTAATCAAGAACCGCCAGCACCTCTACTCGTATTCCTGACCGTCTTGGATATATGCCCAACATTCTTGACCTTTTCCTGACCTCTAATCCTTCTGCTTATGCTGTCACTCTTTCTTCTCCGTTCGGTTCCTCCGACCACAATCTCATATCTGTATCTTGTCCTATCGCTCCAATCCCTCCTCAGGATCCACCTAAGCGAAGCGTTTTGCCTCTGCTAGTTAGGGGGACCTGAGGAGGTATTTTACTGATTTTCCTTGGAATGACAACTGCTTCCGTGTCAGAGACCCATCTTTCTGTGCTGAGCGTATAACAGAGCTGATAGTGTCTGGCATGGAGACACACATTGCTCACTCTTTTTCTCGACCTAAACCTTCCAAACTTTGGTTTAACACAGCTTGTTCTCGTGCTATACATGAAAGAAAGGTAGCCCACAGGAGGTACTTAGGCTTCCATCACCAGAATCTCATGCACTTTTTATTTCTGTCCGGAACCACGCCAAGTCTGTTCTCCAACTAGCAAAAAACTCCTTCATTAACAGAAAGTGTCAAAATCTTTCAAGATCTAATTCCCCTCGTGACTTCTGGCATCTAGCCAAAAATATCTCCAATAACTTTGACTCCCATGGTCGTGCTGCTCTTGATTTTGCGAATGTCTCTGGATGTTCTCAGTTAGTTGTGGGTCCAACACTTCTGGCTGGCAATCGGCTTGATCTTGTCTTTACCGACGTACCAGAGACAGTCAAGGTAACCACTATGGCACCTCTTGGCACATCAGATCACTCTGCGATTAGTATTCAACTTAACTTGAGACAAAATATTCCTGCATACACAGTCACCAAAGAGGTCTTCTTGAAGGGGCGCGTTAATTGGAGCTCTGTCAGAGAAGACGTTTCTCGTATTCGTCTAGGACCGGTCTTGAGCAACCCTGATCCTGTCTCAGCATTGAATGAGGAACTGAAGCGTATTATCTCTCGGAGGGTTCCTGTAAAGAAAGTTTGTTTGCGCTCCAACGACAAGGCCTGGTTCAACATTGATTGTCGTACTGCTAGAGACACTAAGCAAGCGGCTTATCGCAGGTGGTCACACTTAAGGACACGTGAAACTTGGGATGCGTACACTGTTGCCAGAGCTTCCTGTGTGGCAGTCTACAGGACTGCTGAGAGCGAATATTTTACCTCTGCGAAAGAAAAACTATCCACTGCATCTGACCTGCACAAGTGGTGGTCCACGCTGAAGTCAGTTGTCTTTGGTTTGCGACCATCTCTCCCTGCTCTGCTTTCTGATACTGGACAGCTGATTACAAGTCCAAAAGGCAAAGCTGATCTGCTGATGAAACACTTTGACTCCAAGCTCTGTCGAGCTCCAGCCCCCACCAGCGAGTTGCCTCCCGCCATGCCAGTCTTGACAAAACTGGCTTTTAGGTCTAAGGAAGTCATGAGACTACTTTTAGCACTCGACTCCCATGGCGGCACGGATCCGCTTGGGATGTTTCCTATGTTTCTGAAGGAAACAGCTGCAGTTCTTGCTCCCAAACTGAGTGCAGTCTTCAGACGCCTAATCCTGACCGGTAGTTTCCCCATGTGCTGGAGAAATGCGAACATCACAGCGATCCCTAAAGGCTCTCCATCATCTGATGCCAGCAACTATAGACCAATCTCTATCACGCCGTTACTTTCTAAGATCTTTGAACATGTTATTTCTGGTCGTCTCTCTCGTTACCTTGAACACTCTCATTTGATACCAGCTAATCAGTTTGCTTATCGGAAGAACCTAGGGACTACGGATGCGCTACTCACTATCTCTCATAAGATTCAGCAAGCTCTTGACTGTGGGCATGAAGCCAGGGTAGTCCAACTTGATTTCTCTGCAGCTTTTGACCGAGTCAACCATGCCGGTCTTCTCAGGAAGCTGCAATCTTTTGGTGTCGGTGGCCCGGTACTGTCCATCTTGACTCAATTTTTGACCCACCGCACCCACCGTGTGTGCGTTGATAGTTGCTACAATGACTGGTACAGCGTCCACTCAGGTGTTCCCCAGGGTAGCGTACTGGGACCTCTGCTGTTCAATGTCTACACTTCCGATCTACTACAAATCACTAGCAATCCTATTTACGGATATGCAGATGATGTGACACTTGTTGCTACTGTTGAGTCACCGAATTCACGTCTTGATGTTAGTACATCCCTGAATGAGGATCTCAGACGTATATCTGACTGGTGTCGCACCTGGAACATGAAACTGAATGCATCAAAATCAAAATGCTTGTGTATTTCACGCTCTCGCACGCTAAATCCCCTTCACGGCCCTCTGCTTGTTGATGGCGCGCCTCTGACAGTATGTGATGAGCTTGATATTTTGGGTGTCAGATTCGACTCAAAACTGTCTTTTGAACGGCACATCAGGCGTCTTGTCAGTTCTGCCTCGCAAAAGCTTGGCGTTGTGAGGAAGGCTTACCGGATTTTTGGTGACCAGTCTATCTCTGCCAGCTGCTTCCGGTGTTTTATTCTTCCACTGCTGGAGTATTGTGCTCCTGTGTGGTCTTCCGCAGCTGTGTCCCACCTCCGTCTCATTGACAGAGTTGTCTCCTCCGCTAGGTTCCTCTGTGGTGGCGAAGCAGCTTGGGATCTTGGTCACCGACGCAATGTCAGCAGTGTCTGCATGCTATATAAGATCCATGCCAACCAGCTTCACCCGCTGAATGCCTCCATCCCAAATGCATTTGTGCCCACCAGAAACACTCGACTTGCGTCAAATTCACATGCGCGCTGCTTACAGCAGGTTAGGTGTCACACCAGTCAGTTTCAGCGAAGCTTTGTTCCTTGTGCTGTAAGACTTTGGAACATGCTTGACGAGGGCACATGCACTGCGAGTGATGTGCAAAAATTCAAGTCTGCTTCGAACAAAATCTTGAAGAGTCTAGTCAATTAAACTCTGGTTGCTTTTGCAGCTATACCGGTGATAAATTATGTAACTATACCTGTGATTTTATACCATCAAGTTTTAAGTAGTTATACTACATTTACTCGTGTTGTCTGACATATATTAAATAAGTCAGAATTGTTGATTTTTTTTGTTGATTTTTTTTGTGAGTTTTAATAATTCTCAGTTCGTTGAGGCGTTCTTTATAATTGTTTAACCTATTTTCTCCTCCTGCTCTGATTTCATCCTACTATTGTGCTAATTGCTTTTCCTTTCTTCTTTCTACGGTCAAGGTGGGTGGGGGTTGTCATCTGGCAACTTATAGCGCTTGCGCTCGTCCCACTCTGCCTTCTCCGTTATGTTTAATAATAATAATAATAAAGCTGAACTCTTCCCTCAAACCTTTGCTAAAAACTCTACCTTGGACGATTCTGGGCTTGTTCCTTCCTCTCCTTCTCTGACTACTTCATGCTATCTATTAAAATTCTTCGTAATGATGTTTTCCATGCCCTCGCTGGCCTAAACCCTCGGAAGGCTTATGGACCTGATGGGGTTCCTCCTATTGTTCTCTGAAATTGTGCCTCTATACTTGCATCTCGCTTAGTCAAATTCTTTCAGCTCTGTCTGTCAATATCTACAACTACCTACATTTGGCCTGTTCCTAAAAAGGGTGACCGTTCTAATCCCTCAAACTACCGTCCTATAATATATATATATATATATATATATATATATATATATATATATATATATATATATATATATATATATATATATATATATATATATATATATATATATATATATATATATATATATATATATATATATATATATATATATATATATATATATATATATATATATATATATATATATATATATATATATATATATATATATATATATATATATATATATATATATATATATATATATATATATATATATATATATATATATACAGGTGGCCTAAACCCTCGGAAGGCTTATGGACCTGATGGGGTCCCTCCTCTTGTTCTCCGAAACTGTGCCTTCGCGCTTGCACCTTGCCTAGTCAAACTCTTTCAGCTCTGTCTGTCAACATCTACCTTTCCTTTTTGCTGGAAGTTTGCCTACATTCAACCTGTTCCTAAAAAGGGTGACCGCTCTAATCCCTCAAACTACCGTCCTATTGCTTTAATTTCCTGCTTATCTAAAGTTTTTGAATCTATCCTCAACAGGAAGATTCTTAAACATCTATCACTTCACAACCTTCTATCTGATCGCCAGTATGGGTTCCGTCAAGGCCGCTCTACTGGTGATCTTCTGCCTTTCCTTACTGAGTGTTGGTCATTCTCTTTGAGACTTTGGTGAAACTTTTGCTGTTGCCTTGGACATATCAAAAGCCTTTGAAAGAGTCTGGCACAAAGCTTTGATTTCCAAACTACCCTCCTACGGTTTCTATCCTTCTCTCTGTAACTTCATCTCAAGTTTCCTTTCTGGCCGTTCTATTGCTGCTGTGGTAGATGGTCACTGTTCTTCTCCTAAATCTAATAACAGTGGTGTTCCTAAGGGTTCTGTCCTGTCACCCACTCTCTTCTTATTATTCATTAATGATCTTCTAAACCAAACTTCATGTCCTATCCACTCCTATGCTGATGATACCACCCTGCACTTTTCCACGTCTTTTCATAGACGTCCAACCCTTCAGGAGGTAAACATATCACGCAGGGAAACCACAGAACGCCTGACTTCTGATCTTTCTAAAATTTCTGATTGGGGCAGAGCAAACTTGGTATTTTTCAATGCCTCAAAAACTCAATTCCTCCATCTATCAACTCGACACAACCTTCCAGACAACTATCCCCTCTTCTTCAATGACACTCAACTGTCCCCCTCTTCTACAGTGAACATCCTCGGTCTGTCCTTTACTTATAATCTGAACTGGAAACTTCACATCTCATCTCTAGCTAAAACAGCTTCTATGAAGTTAGGTGTTCTGAGACGTCTCCGCCAGTTTTTGTCACCCCCCCAGCTGCTAACTCTGTACAAGGGTCTTATCCGTCCATGTATGGAGTATGCTTCACATGTCCTGGGGGGGTTCCACTCATACTGCTCTTCTAGACAGGGTGGAATCAAAAGCTTTTCGTCTCATCAACTCCTCTCCTCTAACTGAGTGTCTTCAGCCCCTCTCTCACCGCCGCAATGTTGCATATCTAGCTGTCTTCTACCGCTATTTTCATGCTAACTGCTCTTCTGATCTTGCTAACTGTATGCCTCCCCTCCTTCCGCGGCCTCGCTGCACAAGACTTTCTTCTTTCTCTCACCCCTATTCTGTCCACCTCTCTAACGCAAGAGTTAACCAGTATTCTCAATCATTCATCCCTTTCTCTGGTAAACTCTGGAACTCCCTGCCTGCTTCTGTATTTCCACCTTCCTATGACTTGAATTCCTTCAAGAGGGAGATTTCAAGACACTTATCCACCAATTTTTGACCACTGCTTTGACCCTTTTATGGGACTGGCATTTCAGTGGGCATTTTTTTTATTAGATTTTTGTTGCCCTTGGCCAGTATCCTTCCTACATAAAAAAAAAAAAAAAAAAAAAAAAAAAAATATATATATATATATATATATATATATATATATATATATATATATATATATATATATATATATATATATATATATATATATATATATATATATATACAGACTGGCACAAAGTTTTGATTTCCAAACTACTCTTCTTCAGCTTCTATCCTTCCCTCTGTAACTTCATCTCAAGCTTGCTTTATGACCGTACAGTTGCTGCTGTGATAGACGGTCACTTTTCTCCTAAATCTATTAACACTGGTGTCCCTTAGGATTCTGTCCTGTCACCCACTCTCCCTATTATTCAATGACCTCCTAAACCAAACTTCTTGTCCTATCCACTACTATGCTGATGATACCACCCTGCATTTTTTCCACGTCTTTTTATAGACGTCGAACCCTTCAGGAAGTAAAGAATTCACGCAGGGAAGCCGCAGAACGCTTGAATATATATACATATATATATATATATATATATATATATATATATATATATATATATATATATATATATATATATATATATATATATATATATATATATATATAGGGCGTAATTAGAATGAAAAATGATTGTGGAAAGGAAAGAGATGGGAAGGAGAAGAAAGAAGAGACAGGGTAGGGGTGAGAATTTGACAAGTGTCTGATGGGGTATCCTGGACCAGAGCAAGTTAATATTTACCTGGGCAGAGTCATTCGTATTCCCCATGTAATTTTCCTTACTTCCTATTTTTTTTCATTCAGTTTGAGTCTTACCCAGTAGTTAGTAGAAGAATTGCCCTTGACGATGGCCCCATAGTTTAGTCACCAGAATTTTCTGAAAATACTTGTTTTATTTATACCCGTCAGCAGCCTGGGAGTGGGAGGCGAGGCGAGCGTAGTGGGATGGTGGAGTGCTCCCCATCCCTTCCCCTCTCCCCTCTCCTCAATCCAGCGTGAATCACTGCCTGAGACGTAGATTCAAGCTATATTCCCACTTTTCAGTCATCGTCCAGCCACCATGAGAGATAGACTGGAGATACAAAGATGAGAGATACAAAGGCAGACTGCGTGTTCTGATGAGACTGGGAGGGGATTACAGCTAGACAGGTCATTTGCACTAAGGGGAGTTATTGAGTAATTTACTGGCCCCTTCCTATATGTGTCGTGTAGGAGTTTCCATATCAGCCTACCTAGAAGTGTAGTTAGGTGGAACGCACTACCTACATAACCTAATGGTGAGGTGACTCCTCGGCGAGGCTAAGGCAAGCTGAGTTTTGGGTGTTACAGTGAGAGGTGAATTACTCTCTTGTTTATGTTGTGGGCAGAGCTCGGCACTTCTAGAAGCACTTCCGCAAACCTCAACTCCGGATTTGCAAATTTACGTTTGCCGCAAAATCCCCACAAATTTACGGATTTGTGTTTGCGGAAGTACTTTGCAAACATAAACATACCCCCAAACCACGTGGTAAAGCAAGCACAATCTTGTTTTAGGATTGCCAAAACTTGCCATATCTGAAGTTGGCAACTAGAAGCTTTCAGTTCATGCCTAATATTGCCAACTTAGCGCTTTTGGTGCTAATTCTAAGAATTTTCATAATAATCTAGCGCCAAACATTTACGTTTCTTATTCCATAACTAGCGCCCTTTTTTGTTCCATTTAGTGCCATATTTAAAAATGTTCAGCTTTTTTTTTTTTTTCTTATGCTAGCGCCTTGCGAAATTTTTGTTGCTGTTGGAGGACTAAATTAAGCAAGTTTCAACACAGGACAGTTGGGGATTCGAATCCGGGCTCACCAGTGAAGTGGAGCTGGGTTTGAATCCCCAACTGCCCTGTGATAATAACATTAAAAATTAATATCTGTCTATCTATCTATATGTTAGCTTTTTCCATTGCGCAGGTGGGTAGCCCAGACAGGGCACAACATTTTTTTTTTTATGTAGGAAGGATACTGGCCAAGGGCAACAAAAATCTAATAAAAAAAATGCCCACTGAAATGCCAGTCCCATAAAAGGGTCAAAGCAGTGGTCAAAAATTGGTGGATAAGTGTCTTCAAACCTCCCTCTTGAAGGAATTCCAGTCATAGGAAGGTGGAAATACAGAAGAGGGCAGGGAGTTCCAGAGTTTACCAGAGAAAGGGAAGAATGAATGAGAATACTGGTTAACTCTTGCGTTAGAGAGGTGGACAGAATAGGGGTGAGAGAAAGAAGAAAGTCTTGTGCAGCGAGGCCGCGGAAGGAGGGGAGGCATGCAGTTAGCAAAATCAGAAGAGCAGTTGGCATGAAAATAGCGGTAGAAGACAGCTAGATATGCAACATTGCGGCGGTGAGAGAGGGGCTGAAGACAGTCAGTTAGAGGAGAGGAGTTGATAAGACGAAAAGCTTTTGATTCCACCCTGTCTAGAAGAGCAGTATGAGTGGAACCCTCCCAGACATGTGAAGCATACTCCATACATGGACGGATAAGGCCCTTGTACAGAGTTAGCAGCTGGGGGGGGTGAGAAAAACTGGCGGAGACGTCTCAGAACACCTAACTTCATAGAAGCTGTTTTAGCTAGAGATGAGATGTGAAGTTTCCAGTTCAGATTATAAGTAAAGGACAGACCGAGGATGTTCAGTGTAGAAGAGGGGAACAGTTGAGTGTCATTGAAGAAGAGGGGATAGTTGTCTGGAAGATTGTGTCGAGTTGATAGATGGAGGAATTGAGTTTTTGAGGCATTGAACAATACCAAGTTTGCTCTGCCCCAATCAGAAATTTTAGAAAGATCAGAAGTCAGGCGTTATGTGGCTTCCCTGCGTGATATGTTTACCTCCTGAAGGGTTGGATGTCTATGAAAAGACGTGGAAAAGTGCAGGGTGGTATCATCAGCATAGGAGTGGATAGGACAAGAAGTTTGGTTTAGAAGATCATTAATGAATAATAAGAAGAGAGTGGGTGACAGGACAGAACCCTGAGGAACACCACTGTTAATAGATTTAGGAGAAGAACAGTGACCGTCTACCACAGCAGCAATAGAACGGTCAGAAAGGAAACTTGAGATGAAGTTACAGAGAGAAGGATAGAAACCGTAGGAGGGTAGTTTTGAAATCAAAGCTTTGTGCCAGACTCTATCAAAGGCTTTTGATATGTCCAAGGCAACAGCAAAAGTTTCACCAAAGTCTCTAAAAGAGGATGACCAAGACTCAGTAAGGAAAGGCAGAAGATCACTAGTAGAGCAGCCTTGACAGAACCCATACTGGCGATCAGATAGAAGGTTGTGAAGTGATAGATGTTTAAGAATCTTCCTGTTGAGGATAGATTCAAAAACTTTAGATAAGCAGGAAATTAAAGCAATAGGACGGTAGTTTGAGGGATTAGAGCGGTCATCCTTTTTAGGAACAGGTTGAATGTAGGCAAACTTCCAGCAAGAAGGAAAGGTGGATGTTGACAGACAGAGCTGAAAGAGTTTGACTAGGCAAGGTGCAAGCACGGAGGCACAGTTTCGGAGAACAATAGGAGGGATCCCATCAGGTCCATAAGCCTTCCGAGGGTTTAGACCAGTGAGGGCATGGAAAACATCATTACGAAGAATTTTAATACGTAGCATGAAGTAGTCAGAGGGTGGAGGAGAGGGAGGAACAAGCCCAGAATCGTCCAAGGTAGAGTTTTTAGCAAAGGTTTGAGCAAAGAGTTCAGCTTTAGAAATAGATGTGATAGCAGTGGTGCCATCTGGTTGAAGTAGAGGAGGGAAAGAAGAAGAAGCAAAGTTATTGGAGATATTTTTGGCTAGATGCCAGAAATCACGAGGGGAGTTAGATCTTGAAAGGTTTTGACATTTCCTGTTAATGAAGGAGTTTTTGGCTAGTTGGAGAACATACTTGGCATGGTTCCGGGCAGAAATATAAAGTGCATGAGATTCTGGTGATGGAAGGCTTAAGTACCTTTTGTGGGCCACCTCTCTATCATGTATAACACGAGAACAAGCTGTGTTAAACCAATGTTTAGAAGGTTTAGGACGAGAAAAAGAGTGAGGAATGTACGCCTCCATGCCAGACACTATCACCTCTGTTATGCGCTCAGCACACAAAGACGGGTCTCTGACACAGAAGCAGTAGTCATTCCAAGGAAAATCAGCAAAATACCTCCTCAGGTCCCCCCAACTAGCAGAGGCAAAACGCCAGAGGCACCTTCGCTTAGGGGGATCCTGAGGAGGGATTGGAGTGATAGGACAAGATAAAGATACGAGATTGTGATCGGAGGAGCCCAACGGAGAAGAAAGGGTGACAGCATAAGCAGAAGGATTAGAGGTCAGGAAAAGGTCAAGAATGTTGGGCGTATCTTCAAGACGGTCAGGAATACGAGTAGGGTGTTGCACCAATTGCTCTAGGTCATGGAGGATAGCAAAGTTGTAGGCTAGTTCACCAGGATGGTCAGTGAAGGGAGAGGAAAGCCAAAGCTGGTGGTGAACATTGAAGTCTCCAAGAATGGAGATCTCTGCAAAAGGGAAGAGGGTCAGAATGTGCTCCACTTTGGAAGTTAAGTAGTCAAAGAATTTCTTATAGTCAGAGGAGTTAGGAGAGAGGTATACAGCACAGATAAATTTAGTATGAGAATGACTCTGTAGTTGTAGCCAGATGGTGGAAAACTCGGAAGATTCAAGAGCGTGGGCACGAGAGCAGGTTAAGTCATTACGCACATAAACGCAGCATCCAGCTTTGGATCGAAAATGAGAATAGAGAAAGTAGGAGGGAACAGAAAAGGGGCTACTGTCAGTTGCCTCAGACACCTGAGTTTCAGTGAGGAAAAGAAGATGAGGTTTAGAAGAGGAGAGGTGGTGTTCTACAGATTGAAAATTAGATCTTAGACCGCGAATGTTGCAGAAGTTAATGAAGAAAAAGTTGAGGGGGGTGTCAAGACACTTAGGGTCGTCGACGGAAAGGCAGTCCGACCTGGAGACATTTATGGTCCCCTCCCCAGATGGGGACTCCGAGGCTGGTGTAGGAGTCGCCATGATTTTAAAATTTTTGAGTGAAGGGTGTGTGTGTTATTAAGTGCTTGTAGTTTTGTGTGGAGGAAGAGAATTGTCTTTAGAGGGCAAGCTGTGACTGCCCCCTTGTGTTGTGAGACACGAAGGGAAACGTTCAGTGAGGTCACAGCTGGGTTTAATGATAAGTTCACAGCACCCCCTGAACAGTGCTTTAGACCTCACTGGGAGTAATTATCGTTTCGGCAGGTGTCTACTGCCTCCTCCTGTCAATAACATAAAATAACATTAAAATAACATTAAAAAAATATGTTGATAATAATAACATTGAAATCAAGTTAACACATTTATTTATTTATCAATATAATATTTCATTGACCTACACTTCCAAGTTGTTTTAACCGTGTTTTATTGCTTTTGTCGTAAATTTGTGGTTGCGGAAAAGTAAATGTCATGAGGTTTGTGAATTTGTGGTTGAGGAAGATAGGTTGTGGGTTTGCAGATTTGTAGTTTGCTGAAGTGATTTTTGGTTTGGGGTGCCCAGCACTGGTTGTGGGCATCTTGTCTATGTGTGCGCTGTTCTGTAAAATCGTACTGTTATTCAATTCTCTCGTAGAGGGTTTGTAAGCAGAGGAATAATAATACGTTTCTGTGTAGTAGAACATTCTCCTTCCCCTAGTCACGTTTCTGTGAAAGGGGGCATAGCCTGTCTCCGGGGAAGGTGAATACAATATTGCACAGCAGAGGGAGATAGTGTTCTACGGAAGTGGGAGGATTTTGTCTTGTTGTTTGCACGGGCAGTTTTCCGTAGAACATTATAATCTTTATATGTGTGTGTTGCTCATTGAGACTCTTCTTAGAAAGTGGCTAGCGATTCTTTCACAGCTGTTGGAATTAGTGGTTGTTGTAATATTTCCTTCTTTGTGGGTGGGAGAAACAGATTGGCGACCTCATGTATTTGTAACCTGGTTTTATGACCGTCTGGTAAAGGGTGCACGAGTCTAAAGAGGACCTTGTAACCCATCTTAAGCCCTGTACTCAGTCATATAGGGGTGACTTAGGGAAAGCTAGTCCATTTAAGGCAGCTGTGGGAAGGACAGGGATCTGTAGTCATATATATATATATATATATATATATATATATATATATATATATATATATATATATATATATATATATATATATATATATATATATATATATATATATATATATATATATATATATATATATATATATATATATATATATATATATATATATATATATATATATATATATATATATATATATATATATATATATATATATATATATATATATATATATATATAACATGATTAAAATACAATAATAAAATGGCTACAACTTAACACGAAGTTTAAACTCTTTGTATAAATATACACACAGATACACAGAAAAGCACGAACACATACACAGACTCATATTGTAACACGTGTGCGTTCCTATTCACTAGCTTTCTTTGTTTGCCTTCTTTTTCATACTAAACTTTTCATCTGTTATATTCTCGAGGTCAGAGTCGAGATTTCCACCTTCTCGCCCAAGATGACACTCACAGTTCGTTACCTGGAAGCGCTCACCTGTGTTAGTTCCCCCTTCCTTCACTGCCCCCTCACCTACATATTCTGCGTCCCTACCCTCTCCTTCCATCTGCTTCACAGCTCCCATTATCGGTGTCCTGCATCCCCTTCCTCCCCTCAACGTGCATTACGTGCATTTCACCCTCTTTCCTTTCTTTCTCATATCCCACCATTCTTTTTCCTGAGCGAATATAATTCCATCTTCGTCTCCCCTTTCCATTTTCTTTCGGTTATCAACGGTTACGCTTTTTATCCACCTCGGGCACTTCTCCCCCGTCCTGCTCTCCCTGTCTCCACGATCTCATACCTCCAGCACGGCACCTCTTCCTCCACCTCCACACCTTCACTAGATGCAGTAGCCATTGCAGTAGTAATAGTAATAGTAGTAGTAGTAGTAGTAGTAGTAGTAGTAGTAGTAGTAGTAGTAGTAATAGTAGTAGTAGTAGTTAGTGATTAACATGAAACTGTGTGTGTGTGTGTGTGTGTGTGTGTGTGTGTGTGTGTGTGTGTGTGTGTGACTTTGCCCGTTCCCTCATTTCCATACTTCTTTTTCCTTCCTTTATTTTTATATTCATTCACTTATCTTCACTTTCCATCCGTCTATTGAGATATTTTTCTGTCTTTCCTTATCACTCTGATTAGGTTGCTTTTACTCCCTTAATCTTCGCCTATGATTTTATCCGTCTATCCGTTTATCCGTTTATCTGTCCTTTTATCTTATTACGATTAATTTATTGATTCCGTCACCCATTCATTCCTTCACTTCTTCATTCATTTGTGTATCGAAGACACGAATATATTTCACTCTCAGTTTATCTATTCATTCTATCCATTTTTAGAAGAAGGAGAAGAAGAAGAAGAAGAAGAAGAAGAAGAAGAAGAAGAAGAAGAAAATAATAAAAAAAAGAAGAAAAAGAAAAAAAACTCACTTCGTCTCCCTCATGCCTACTACCTTTCCTTCTCAAGCGACCACCACCAAATCATTTACCCTTCGCTCACACCTCAAACCCATCCCTCCCTTGACTCCCTTGTTCCCCACCCTCTCGGAAAGCGGGAGAACACTCTTCAAACATAAAATTCTCGTCAGCTTCAACAAACTCAGATAAAATATTCACCCCAGCCAAAGACGTTCCTTTGTTTATCTCTCTCTCTCTCTCTCTCTCTTTCTCTCTCTCTCTCTCATATATATATATATATATATATATATATATATATATATATATATATATATATATATATATATATATATATATATATATATATATATATATATATATATATATATATATATATATATATATATATATATATATATATATATATATATATATATATATATATATATATATATATATATATATATATATATATATATATATATATATATATATATATATATATATATATATATATATATATATATATATATATATATATATATATATATATATGAGAGAGAGAGAGAGAGAGAGAGAGAGAGAGAGAGAGAGAGAGAGAGAGAGAGAGAGAGAGAGAGAGAGAGAGAGAGAGAGATAAACAAAGGAACGTCTTTGGCTGGGGTGAATATTTTATCTGAGTTTGTTGAAGCTGACGAGAATTTTATGTTTGAAGAGTGTTCTCCCGCTTTCCGAGAGGGTGGGAAACAAGGGAGTCAAGGGAGGGATGGGTTTGAGGTGTGAGCGAAGGGTAAATGATTTGGTGGTGGTCGCTTGAGAAGGAAAGGTAGTAGGCATGAGGGAGACGAAGTGAGTTTTTTTTCTTTTTCTTCTTTTTTTTATTATTTTCTTCTTCTTCTTCTTCTTCTTCTTCTTCTTCTTCTCCTTCTTCTTCTTCTTCCTCTTTCGAGATGCAGAAGGATGAGTGGGAAGTAAAGTGAAGGAGAAATAAACTGGCGTATAGGAGGAAGTGAGTGGGTATTTTTTGGATGTGGGGCGTCGGTAAAACTAGGCCCACCTCCCCCCCAAAAAAATAATAATACATATATAAAATAAATAAATAAATAAAATAAATAAATGAATAAATAAATAAGTAAATAAAATCTAAATAAATAGAAATAAATAAATAAACAAACAAATAAATAAAAATGAAAATAAAATGAATAAATAAATGAATAAATAAAAATAAATAAATAAAACAGAGAAACTTTTCCGCTTTCAAAATATCACAGTAACAAAATGTACGCCATTTTAGTGCTGGAAGTGTCTGAAACACTTTCTTGAATTAGAGTTGGAATCATAGGAAGGAGGAAAAAAAAAAAGTAGAGAGTTCGAGAGTTTACCAGTGAAAAGGCATGGAAGAACGAAAATTGAAGATACTGGACAGTCCATGCATTAATAGTGTGAAATACAGAGAGATGAGAACGAAAAGAAAGTCCTGTGCAGTGAGGGATTGAAATGGAGAAGGAGGCATGCATTTGATAAGGTACGAAAAACAACAATCGTGGGGATAACAGTAGAAAATAAAGCTCTTAGGTTTCAGGTAATGGAAAGCTAAGGCCCTATTCACATGGGACATTTCTATCATGCAGCTGGTACCGCCACACTGTCGTAGCACTGATGGTAGCGACACCAGCGACGTCACCGCCTCACGCAGTAGGGACACTTGATAAAAGTGATGACACCACAGGTAGCGGTGATGCCATCTTCATGTGTCTCGGCCCCATAAGACAACACTCACTGTGCAGTTGAGTGTGATGACAGCGTAGGTAGCGCCGCCTTCCTTAGGGATGCTATCCCCGGCGTCTCGGCTCCGCAAGACAACAAAACAGTTTAGATCATGTTTTTATTTTTTTTATATAGGAAGGACACTGGCAAAGGGCAACAACAATCTAATAAAAAAAATTCCACTGAAATGCCAGTCCCATAAAAGGGCCAAAGCAGTAGTCAAAAATTGATGGATAAGTGTCTTGAAACCTCCCTCTTGAGGGAATTCAAGTCATAGGAAGGTGGAAATACAGAAGCAGGCAGGGAGTTCTAGAGTTTACCAGAGAAAGGGATGAATGACTGAGAATACTGGTTAACTCTTGCGTTAGAGGTGGACAGAATAGGGGTGAGAGAAAGAAGTAAGTCTTGTGCAGCGAGGCCGCGGAAGGAGGGGATGCATGCAGTTAGCAGGATCAGAAGAGCAGTTAGCATGAAAATAGCGGTAGAAAAGAGCTAGATATGCAACATTGCGGCGGTAAGAGAGAGGCTGAAGACAGTCAGTTAGAGGAGAGGAGTTGATGAGATGAAAAGCTTTTGATTCCACCCTGTCTAGAAGAGCAGTATGAGTGGAACCCCCCCAGACATGTGAAGCATATTCCATACATGGACGGATAAGGCTCTTGTACAGAGTTAGCAGCTGGGGGGTGAGAAAAACTGGCGGAGACGTCTCAGAACACCTAACTTCATAGAAGCTGTTTTAGCTAGAGATGAGATGTGAAGTTTCCAGTTCAGATTATAAGTAAAGGACAGACCGAGGATGTTCAGTGGAGAAGAGGGGGACAGTTGAGTGTCATTGAAGAAAAGGGGATAGTTGTCTGGAAGGTTGTGTCGAGTTGATAGATGGAGGAATTGAGTTTTTGAGGCATTGAACAATACCAAGTTTGCTCTGCCCCAATCAGAAATTTTAGAAAGATCAGAAGTCAGGCGTTCTGTGGCTTCCCTGCGTGATATGTTTGCCTCCTGAAGGGTTGGACGTCTATGAAAAGACGTGGAAAAGTGCAGGGTGGTATCATCAGCGTAAGAGTGGATAGGACAAGAAGTTTGGTTTAGAAGATCATTAATGAATAATAAGAAGAGAGTGGGTGACAGGACAGAACCCTGAGGAACACCACTGTTAATAGATTTAGGAGAAGAACAGTGACCGTCTACCACAGCAGCAATAGAACGGTCAGAAAGGAAACTTGAGATGAAGTTACAGAGAGAAGGATAGAAACCGTAGGAGGGTAGTTTGGAAATCAAAGCTTTGTGCCAGACTCTATCAAAAGCTTCTGATATGTCCAAGGCAACAGCAAAAGTTTCACCAAAATCTCTAAAAGAGGATGACCAAGACTCAGTAAGGAAAGCCAGAATATCACCAGTAGAGCGGCCTTGACGGAACCCATACTGGCAATCAGATAGAAGGTTGTGAAGTGATAGAAGTTTAAGAATCTTCCTGTTGAGGATAGATTCAAAAACTTTAGATAGGCAGGAAATTAAAGCAATAGGACGGTAGTTTGAGGGATTAGAACGGTCACCCTTTTTAGGAACAGGTTGAATGTAGGCAAACTTCCAGCAAGAAGGAAAGGAAGATGTTGACAGACAGAGCTGAAAGACTTTGACTAGGCAAGGTGGAAGCACGGAGGCACAATTTTGGAGAACAATAGGAGGAACCCCATCAGGTCCATAAGCCTTCCGAGGGTTTAGGCCAGCGAGGGCATGGAAAACATCATTGCGAAGAATTTTAATAGGTGGCATGAAGTAGTCAGAGGGTGGAGGAGAGGGAGGAACAAGCCCAGAATCGTCCAAGGTAGAGTTTTTAGCAAAGGTTTGAGCAAAGAGTTCAGCTTTAGAAATATACGTGATAGCAGTAGTGCCATCTGGTTGAAATAGAGGAGGGAAAGAAGAAGAAGCAAAGTTATTGGAGATATTTTTGGCTAGATGCCAGAAATCACGAGGGGAGTTAGATCTTGAAAGGTTTTGACATTTTCTGTTAATGAAGGAGTTTTTGGCTAGTTGGAGAACATACTTGGCATGGTTTCGGGCAGAAATATAAAGTACATGAGATTCTGGTGATGGAAGGCTTAAGTACCTTTTGTGGGCCACCTCTCTATCATGTATAGCACGAGAACAAGCTGTGTTAAACCAAGGTTTAGAAGGTTTAGGACGAGAAAAAGAGTGAGGAATGTATGCCTCCATGCCAGACACTATCACCTCTGTTATGCGCTCAGCACACAAAGACAGGTCTCTGACACGGAAGCAGTAGTCATTCCAAGGAAGATCAGCAAAATACCTCCTCAGGTCCCCCAAACTAGCAGAGGCAAAACGCCAGAGGCACCTTCGCTTAGGGGGATCCTGAGGAGGGATTGGAGTGATAAGACAAGATAAAAATATGAGATTGTGATCGGAGGAGCCCAATGGAGAAGAAAGGGTGACAGCATAAGCAGAAGGATTAGAGGTCAGGAAAAGGTCAAGAATGTTGGGTGTATCTCCAAGACGGTCAGGAATACGAGTAGAGTGTTGCACCAATTGCTCTAGGTCATGGAGAATAACAAAGTTGTAGGGTAGTTCACCAAGATGGTCAGTGAAGGGAGAGGAAAGCCAAAGCTGGTGGTGAACATTGAAGTCTCCAAGAATGGAGATCTCTGCAAAAGGGAAGAGGGTCAGAATGTGCTCCACTTTGGAAGTTAAGTAGTCAAAGAATTTCTTATAGTTAGAGGAGTTAGGTGAGAGGTATACAGCACATATAAATTTAGTATGAGAGTGACTCTGTAGTCGTAGCCAGATGGTGGAAAACTCGGAAGATTCAAGAGCGTGGGCACGAAAGCAGGTTAAGTCATTGCGCACATAAACGCAGCATCCAGCTTTGGATCGAAATTGAGGATAGAGAAAGTAGGAGGCAACAGAAAAGGGGCTACTGTCAGTTGCCTCAGACACCTGAGTTTCAGTGAGGAAAAGAAGATGAGGTTTAGAAGAGAAGAGGTGGTGTTCTACAGATTGAAAATTAGATCTTAGACCGCGAATGTTGCAGAAGTTAATGAAGAAAAAGTTGAAGGGGGTGTCAAGATACTTAGGGTCGTCGACAGAAAGGCAATCCGACCTGGGGACATTTATGGTCCCCTCCCCAGATGGGGACTCCGAGGCTGGTGTAGGAGTTGCCATGATGATTTTAAAATTTTTGAGTGAAGGGTGTGTGTGTTATTAGGTGCTTGTAGTTTTGTGTGGAAGTAGAGAGTTGTCTTTAGAGGGCAGGCTGTGACTGCCCCCTTGTGCTGTGGGACACAAAGGGAAACGTTCAGTGAGGTCACAGCTGGGTTTAATGATAAGTTCACAGCACCCCGTGAACAGTGCTTTAGACCATCACTGGGAGTAATTATCGTATGTATGTATGTAGGCACATGCATTATACATCTCCCACATAGGCATACACATTATAGATTTGAAAATAGCTAGGACCTGCTCTCAGTAGTTGGCGAACTAGAAGGGCATGCGAGACATACCTACCCCTGTGTAAGAGTCATTATCCTGAGCTCCTTAAGCGAGATAATGTACATTTAAGAGCAAATATAAGGTGAAGTGCAAGCAGACAGCATCAGACAAGAGGCTGGTGTGCCAAGGTTAAGCACAATTACTTAGTGAACCATTAAGACAAGCTGGTCGCCAGTAATTCTCTGTTTCGTCTTATTCGTGAGTAATACTTAAAAATTTCCAAAGTACCTTAATGTCTCGACTTCAGTTGTATCAAGTTGGGCTCTCATGTGATTTTCATGCATGTGGTGACCAAAATATTTTGTTATGTGTGTTCATACATATGTTCAGTGATGGAGAGTGAGCGTTACTGTGTTACCTGATAAACCAGGTCCGTGTGGACTTAAATGAATTCTCCATATTATTTGCAACAATGTGTAGTGAATTATTTATTGTAGGACTCAATAATTTACCTGATTCTATTTACTTGGCTTTACCTTTGGAAATGGAATAGGTTATGATGTGGAATTATTTTTCTTTTACCTGCATGTTTAGTGGAGCTGCATTTATGTCATGCCCCATTCAAACCTATGACCAAACTACTCGGTAATTTGATTTCAGTAACGAGCCAACCTTTATATTATATTTTGTATCGAGCACAACATGAGGGGGCAAAGTAAGCTGACAAAATTAACATGGGAAGAAACTAGGTAGGCTCATGGGGACTGGGGAGGGCGGGCAAGCACATATTGCGTCTCAGGCATCTTCTGTCTTCCTCTCGCTCTCTCCGGCCTCTCTACTGCACCACTCATAACAATATATATATATATATATATATATATATATATATATATATATATATATATATATATATATATATATATATATATATATATATATATATATATATATATATATATAGTTCACCATCCTGGTGAACTATTTTGATATGTCCAAGGCAACAGCAAAAGTTTCACCAAAATCTCTAAAAGAGGATGACCAAGACTCAGTAAGGAAAGCCAGAAGATCACCAGTAGAGCGGCCTTGACGGAACCCATACTGGCGATCAGATAGAAGGTTGTGAAGTGATAGATGTTTAAGAATCTTCCTGTTGAGGATAGATTCCTCAGTCCTTTCTGACCGTTCTATTGCTGCTGTGGTAGACGGTCACTGTTCTTCTCCTAAATCTATTAACAGTGGTGTTCCTCAGGGTTCTGTCCTGTAACCCACTCTCTTCTTATTATTCATTAATGATCTTCTAAACCAAACTTCTTGTCCTATCCACTCCTACGCTGATGATACCACCCTGCACTTTTCCACGTCTTTTCATAGACGTCCAACCCTTCAGGAGGTAAACATATCATGCAGGGAAGCCACAGAACGCCTGGCTTCTGATCTTTCTAAAATTTCTGATTGGGGCAGAGCAAACTTGGTATTGTTCAATGCCTCAAAAACTCAATTCCTCCATCTATCAACTCGACACAACCTTCCAGACAACTATCCCCTCTTCTTCAATGACATCAACTGTCCCCCTCTTCTACAGTGAACATCCTCGGTCTGTCCTTTACTTATAATCTGAACTGAAAACTTCACATCTCATCTCTAGCTAAAACAGCTTCTATGAAGTTAGGTGTACTGAGACGTCTCCGCCAGTTTTTCTCACCCCCCAGCTGCTATCTCTGTACAAGGGCCTTATCCGTCCATGTATGGAGTATGCTTCACATGTCTGGGGGGGTTCCACTCGTACTGCTCTTCTAGACAGGGTGGAATCAAAAGCTTTTCATCTCATCAACTCCTCTCCTCTAACTGACTGTCTTCAGCCTCTCTCTCACCGCCGCAATGTTGCATATCTAGCTCTCTTCTACCGCTATTTTCATGCTAACTGCTCTTCTGATCTTGCTAACTGCATGCCTCCCCTCCTTCCGCGGCCTCGCTGCACAAGACTTACTTCTTTCTCTCACCCCTATTCTGTTGCAAGAGTTAACCAGTATTCTCAGTCATTCATCCCTTTCTCTGGTAAACTCCGGAACTCCCTGCCTGCTTCTGTATTTCTACCTTCCTATGACTTGAATTCCTTGAAGAGGGAGGTTTCAAGACACTTATCCACCAATTTTTGACCGCTGCTTTGATCCTTTTATGGGACTGGCTTTTTAGTGGGCATTTTTTTTATTAGATTTGTGTTGCCCTTGGCCAGTGTCCTTCCTACATAAAAAAAAAAAGAAAAAAAAAAAAAAAAAAAAAAAAAAAAATATATATATATATATATATATATATATATATATATATATATATATATATATATATATATATATATATATATATATATATATATACACACACACACACACACATACATGAGTCGCCCAGAGCCAGAGTGACGTAAGCAGCCTCGTTTCCGAATTTATTTTATTGCATTGTCTTCCCCAGCCTTCCTACTGTGACGGGTGAGAGCGCGAACGTCAGAATGAACCCCACGATAGGGTAAAAAATCCAATTGAAATTTATCTACCTCCCCATCACCATACCCACACACTTCACACTCTCTCTCCCTCCAGCCTGCTTGCTACCCTTAAATGACAGGCTGCTATCTTATTTTTGCTTATACACAACACGTAAGCCTTTCATTATTATGGCGGACAACAGCGTACCCCCTGAGGAGCCAGGACCCTCCAGAGGAAGGTAAAAGTGAGTAATCCTGCAGAATGGAAGAAAAATATCACTAAAAGAAGATACATGGGAGAAGCTTTAGTGAGCTTTTGAAGTATTGGATGGTTTTATTATTTCTTTATATTCTATTATCCTTTATACCGGTATATTTTCATAACGTCTATTAGTTCTTTTTTTTTATTTTTTTCCAATTTCATTTTTTCTAGCTTGTATCATTCTCTTCATCTGTGTTCGTCTTAGGAAGTATTTGTATTCGTTTATATTTGTGCTTCATAAAATTGACAAGTTCACTAAAAAGAACACTTTTTAATTGTCGTGATTTCCCTATTAGTACATAAAAAATAAAACAACTTGATAGAATAAAGAAAATAAACAAAGCGTGGGCACTACATGTAATTTTAATGTAACTGCGTGATATCTTTAACAAAATTGTATCGAAAAAAACCCGGTCACCAATTTATTTTTAATAATGTAATTCCATTGTAATTCATAATGTAATTCAACTAAATAGTTGTAAAGGACATATATTACTGAATATTTTAATACCACTCATTACTTTCTATCTCAATCCATTGAAGAGATATCGCATTTTGAAACTCGGAAAACTATGACAGAGCTTTTCTGTTTTTTTTTCTTTTTTTTCGCGCTTACGTCACTCTTTCTATAGGCGTTTTATATATATATATATATATATATATATATATATATATATATATATATATATATATATATATATATATATATATATATATATATATATATATATATATGCCGAAACGATAATTACACCCAGTGAGGTCTAAAGCACTGTTCAGAGGGTGCTCTGAAATTATCATTAAGCCCAGCTGTGACCTCAGCTGTGACCCGTTTCCCTTTGTGTCTCACAACACAAGGGGGCAGTCACAGCCTGCCCTGTAAAGACAACTCTCTTCCTCCACACAAAACTACAAGCACACACATCTTTCACTCAAAAATTTCAAGATTATCATGGCGACTCCTACACAAGCCTCGGAGTCCCCATCTGGGGAGACGACCATGATAGTCCCCAGGTCGGACTGCCTTTCTGTCGACGACCCTAAGTGTCAACTCAACTTTTTCTTCATTGACTTCTGCAATATTCGCGGTCTAAGATCTAATTTTCGATCTGTAGAACACTAACTCTCCTCTTTTAAACCTCATCTTCTTTTCCTCACTGAAACTCAGGTGTCTGAGGCAACTGCCAGTAGCCCCTTTTCTGTTCCCTTCTACTTTCTCTATCCTCATTTTCGATCCAAAGCTGGATGTTGCGTTTATGTGCGCAATGACTTAACCTGCTCTCGTGCCCACACTCTTGAATCTTCTGAGTTTTTCACCATCTGGCTACGACTACAGAGTCACCCTCAAACTAAATTTATCTGTGCTGTATACCTCTCACCTAACTCCCCTGACTATAAGAAATTCTTTGACTACTTAACTTCCAAAGTGGAGCACATTCTGACCCTCTTCCCTTTTGCAGAGATCTCCATTCTTGGAGACTTCAATGTTCACCACCAGCTTTGGCTTTCCTCTCCATTCACTGACCATCCTGGTGAACTAGCCTTCAACTTTGCTATCCTCCACGACCTAGAGCAATTGGTGCAATACCCTACTCGTATTCCTGACCATTCTTGACCTATCTTGTCCTATCACTCCAATCCCTCCTCAGGATCCCCCTAAGCGAAGGTGCCTCTGGCGTTTTGGCTCTGCTAGTTAGGGGGACCTGAGGAGTTATTTTGCTGATTTTCCTTGGAATGACTGCTGCTTCCGAGTCCGAGACCGGTCTTTGTGTGCTGAGCGCATAACAGAGGTGATAGTGTCTGGCATGGAGGCGTACATTCCTCACTCTTTTTCTTGATCTAAACCTTCCAAACCTTGGTTTAACACAGCTTGTTCTCGCTGTATACATGATAGAGAGATGGCCCACAAAAGGTATTTAAGCCTTCCATCACCAGAATCTCATGCACTTTATATTTCTGCCCGGAACCATGCCAAGTATGTTCTCCAACTAGCCAAAAACTCCTTCATTAACAGAAAGTGTCAAAACCTTTCAAGATCTAACTCCCTTCGTGACTTCTGGAATCTAGCCAAAAATATCTGTAATAACTTTGCTTCTTCTTTCCCTCCTTTATTTCAACCAGATGGCACCACTGCTATCACATCTATTTCTAAAGCTGAATTCTTCGCTCAAACACTTGCTAAAAACTCTACCTTGAACGATTCTGGGCTTGTTCCTCCCTCTCCACCCTCTGACTACTTCATGCTACCTATTAAAATTCTTCGCAATGATGTTTTCCATGCCCTTGCTGGCCTAAACCCTCGGAAGGCTTACGCACCTGATGGGGTCCCTCCTACTGTTCTCCGAAACTGTGCCTCCGTGCTTGCACCTTGCCTAATTCTTTCAAATTCTTTCAAATTCTTTCAGCTGTCTGTCAACATCTACCTTTCCTTCTTGCTGGAAGTTTGCCTACATTCAGCCTGTTCCTAAAAAGGGTGACTGTTTTAATCCCTCAAACTACCGTCCTATTCCTTTAATTTCCTGCCTATCTAAAGTTTTTTAAACTATCCTCAACAGGAAGGTTCTTAAACATCTATCACTTCACAAAGTTCTATCTGATCGCCAGAATGGGTTCCGTCAAAGCCGCTCTACTGGTGATATCCTGGCTTTCTTTACTGAGTCTTGGTCATCCTCTTTTAGAGATTTGGTGAAACTATCAAAAGCTTTTGATAGAGTCTGGCACAAAGCTTTGATTTCCAAACAACCCTCCTACGGCTTTTATCCTTCTCTCTGTAACATCATCTCAAGTTTCCTTTCTGACTGTTCTATTGCTGCTGTGGTAGACGGTCACTGTTCTTCTCCTAAATCTATTAACAGTGGTGTTCCTTAGGGTTCTGTCATGTCACCCACTCTCTTCTTATTATTCATCAATGACCTTCTAAACCAAACTTCTTGCCCTATCCACTCCTACACCGATGATACCACCCTGCAATTTTCCACATCTTTTCATTGACGTCCAACCCTTCAGAAGGTAAACATTTCACACAGAGAAGGCACAGAACACCTGACTTCTGATCTTTCTAAAATTTTTGATTGGGGCAGAGCAAACTTGGTATTGTTCAATGCCTCAAAAACTAAATTCCTCAATCTACCAACTCGACACAACCTTCCAGACAACTATCCCCTCTTCTTCAATGCCACTCAACTGTCCCACTTTTCTACACTGAACATCCTCGGTCTCTCCTTCACTTATAACCTGAACTGTTATATAAACTTATAAAACTTATAAAACTGAACATCACATCTCATCTTTAGCTAAAACAGCTTCTATTAATTTTTTTGACGTTGTTTTGAGACGTCTCTTCCAGTTTTCTCATCGCCCCCCCCCCCGAAGCTACTAACTATGTACAGGGGCCTTATCCGTCCATGTATGGAGTATGCTTCATATTTCTGGGGGATTGGTTCCACTCATACCGCTCTTCTAGACAGGATGAAATCAAAAGCTTTTTGTCTCATCAACTCTCCACTAACGGACTGTCTTTAGCCTCTCTGTCATCGCCGCAATGTTGCATCTCTAGCTGTCTTCTGCTGTTATTTTCATGTTAACTGCTCTTCTGCCCTTATTAACTGCATACCTCTCATCCTCCCGCAGCCTTGCTGCACAAAACTTTCTTCTTTCTCTCACTCCTGTTCTGTCCACCTCTCTAATGCAAGAGTATTCTCAATCGTTCATCCCTTTCTCTGGTAAACTCTGGATCACCCTGCCTTCTTCTGTATTTCAATCTTCCTATGACTTGAACTCCTTCAAGAGTGAGGCTTCAAGACACTTATCCTTCAATTTTTGACTACCACTTTGGACCCTTTTCTGGGATTGGCATCTCAGTGGGCTTTTTTCTTTTTTATTGGATTTTTGTAGCCCTTGTCCATTGTCCCTCCTATAAAAAAAAAAATAAATAAATCTCCATGCGCAGAGATCCTCCTACCCCTTTTAATTAACCTTATTTCCCTTTGATCAGTCAGTTTGTGTCTCACACAGTTTACAGCAGAAGAGTTGCCTTTGACCAAGAAATAGGCAATACTCATCTAGCCTCCTATGTTTAATCAGTAGAATTTCTAAAAATAAAGAATGTGACTCAAGTAAAGACTGTGCGGGGAGCGGTGTGTGGGCAGACGTCTGTATGTGAGTGTGTCGCATCACCCATCCCCCTCCTTGTACCCACTCCCCCTTTCCAGCGGTGGGGAAAAGTGGAGAAGCACTTTCCCACAGAACAGTCACTACCTAGAGATTGGAAGGAACAGACGTACTGAGATATATTAATATCTGAAGGAGACTAAGGTGGGATAATAATTAACCGGGTTAGTTGTCTTAAGGGAATAAGTGAGTCATTACTGACCATACACCCCAGCCTATTTATATAGAATATGAGTCTCTATAGAAGTCTGCCAGTAAGGGTAGTTGTGTTTACCATGCACGAAGAGAAGTGACTCCTCAGCTGTGGGAGTGTATAAGTTGAGTTTGCGCAGTGAGTGGCGACTGACTTTCCTGTGTGTTCATGGGCACTCTCGTAGTAGTTTCTTGTCTTTTGTTAGTAACCCTGTTTTATCTTCAATGCTATTGCGGGTTGATGAAGTTCAGCTGCAGAGGACTTGAGTAATTAACGGTATTGTGAACTTTACTCCCTCCTCAGGTCCTGACAAAGCCTGTCATCCAGGAGGCAGAAAACGATACAAATCGGCTTGAGGCTATAACACTCTTTTGGGGAGTGGGAGGACTGTCACAGTGGGAGAAGGTCCAACGGGGTGTTTTTTTTTCCTAGACATGGGTGTCGATTCTTCCACAGCTGTAGGTGTTAAGTGTTGCTTGGGCATTTCCCTTGTCTGTGGGGTACGTAAAACAGACTGGCGACCTCAAATTAGTGTGACCTGGAGTTACGACAGTTGTGAAAAGGGTACAGGAGTCACAAGGGACCCTGTACACTCGTATTTGAGCCTTGCACTGAGTTCACGTAGGAGGTGGCTCAGGGAAGCTAGTTCAGGTGTGGCAGCTTAGTGAAGAGGGTGGGAACAAAAATTAGTGACCCTGCTAGGATAGCTGGGAGCTTCGTTGCCACGTGGGGAAGACAGTTTGTTGTTTCTTGTTTGTTTCATTGTCTTGCGTGTGCCCACATTTAGTGTAAACCATGGACGGCAGGGCTGGTAGCAGGGGTCTCGCAACCAGAGTCCCCTGCCTCTGCTGGGAGTGGCAATGTATATTCGGCCCATTTTGGTATGAGGACACCTAGTCCCACACACACAGCGTCCACGGACGTGTTAGCCCTGCCCGTAGCTAATGGCTTGAGGAGAGGAGTTAAGAAGTATACAGTAGAAAGCCAGATGGTTAGGAGTTTGAAGTTGATCCCTGAGTTTGATGAAAAGAAGGTTATGGAGTGGTTTAAGAGGTTTGAGAAGAAAGCCTCAGAATTTGATTGGCGTCAGGAGAGATGGGTTGGCCTTTTTGCTAATATGTTGAAGGACAAGGCCTTGGAAGTGTATGATAGGATGACAGTTGATGATTTGAGGAGTTTAAGGCTGACATCCTGAGAGCTTATGAGCTGCGGCCGGAGGTGTACAAGCTGCAAATCCCTGGAGGAAAGAAAGGGCCCAGTGACTCATATCTTGAGTGTGCTTGCTATCTGTAGGAGACATTTAGTAAGTTGATTGCTATCGAGGAGACCACTTCCTCGATAACTCCATGAGTTAAAGGAACTCATGGTAATGGAGCAGTTTATTAATGTGGCCGAGAGGGAGTGAGTACCGCTGCTTCATGACAAAAGGTTGTAAAACCATGAAGGAGGCGGCTACGTGGGCAGATGACCACGTGTTGGCACACCGGCCCATGCCTCAGTAGATTGGTCGTATGTCTGGTGGGGCTGGTGATGTGTTGGGTCGTGCAGCCGGCGCCAGTTTGTCTAGGACTCCACGTTATAGTTGTGGTTCCAGTAACAAGTCAGGGCTGGTCAGCCCTGTAGATAATAAGTCTCCAACAAGCCCTCGACGGAGACAGTCTGGGAGCATGTAACACAGCACTCCCAGGTACAGCCCCTGTGTCATTATTGCAAGAAC
>NC_087153.1:24787486-24794986 GCF_035594125.1 Scylla paramamosain | reverse complement strand
AGGAACGAAAAAGGATATTTAGAAGGATAACGATAACCATGTCACGCATTATCTGGGAGCCAGTTTTTTTTTTTTTTTTTTAAGGGGGGAGGAGTAGGAGGAGAAGACATTTTCTTTACACACCCTCTCTCTCTCTCTCTCTCTCTCTCTCTCTCTCTCTCTCTCTCTCTCTCTCAGAGAGAGAGAGAGAGAGAGAGAGAGAGAGAGAGAGAGAGAGAGAGAGAGAGAGAGAGAGAGAATTTTCTTCTTTACATTCAAGTATAAGCTTTTCAAATAACAGCATAAAAAGCGTGTTGTTTTAAGCCTGATGTAATTTTTTTTTTGTTTAAAAGAGAGAGAGAGAGAGAGAGAGAGAGAGAGAGAGAGAGAGAGAGAGAGAGAGAGAGAGAGAGAGAGTAAAGAAAAATGTCCTCTCCTCCTCCTCCTCCTTCCCCTTAAAAAAAAAAAATAAAAAAAAACTGGCTTCCAGATAAGGCGTGACAAGGTTATCCTTCTAAACATCCTTTTCGTTCTTGTTCTCGCGGCCACGAGTTGCATCGCTAATACCTCTCTCTCTCTCTCTCTCTCTCTCTCTCTCTCTCTCTCTCTCTCTCTCTCTCTCTCTCTCTCTCTCTCTCTCTTTTATTTATTTATTTATTATTTTTTATGTAGGAGGGACACTGGCCAAGGACAACAAAAATCTAATAAAAAAAAATCCCACTGAGATGCCAGTCCTAGAAAAGGGTCCAAAGCAGTAGTAAAAAAAATTGAAGGATAAGTGCCTTGAAACCTCCCTCTTGAAGGAATTCAAGTCATAGGAAGTTAGCAGCTGGGGCGGGGGGGGATGAGAAAATCTGGCGGAGACGTCTCAGAACGCCTAACTTTATAGAAGCTATTTTAGCTAGAGATGAGATGTGAAGTTTCCAGTTCAGATTATAAGTAAAGGACAGACCGAGGATGTTCACTGTAGAAGAGGGGGACAGTTGAGTGTCACTGAAGAAGAGGGGATAGTTGTCTGGAAGGTTGTGTCGAGTTGATAGATGGAGAAATTGAGTTTTTAAGGCAGTGAACAATACCAAGTTTGCTGTGGCCCAGTCAGAAATTTTAGAAAGATCGGAAGTCAGGCGTTCTGTGGCTTCCCTGCGTGAAATGTTTACTTCCTGAAGGGTTGGACGTCTATGAAAAGACGTGGAAAAGTGCAGGGTGGTCATCAGCGTAGGAGCTGGTAGGACAAGAAGTTTGGCTTAAAAGGTCATTGATGAATAATAATAAGAAGAGAGTGGGTGACAGGACAGAACCCTAAGGAACACCACTGTTAATAGATTTAGGAGAAGAACAGTGACCGTCTACCATAGTAGCAATAGAACGATCAGAAAGGAAACTTGAGATGAAGTTATAGAGAGAAGGATAAGAAGCCGTAGAAGGGTAGTTTGGAAATCAAAGCTTTGTGCCAGACTCTATCAAAAGCTTTTGATATATCCAAGGCAACAGCAAAAGTTTCACCAAATTCTCTTTAAAAGAGGTTGACCAAAACTCAGTAAGGAAAGCCAGATCACCAGTAGAGCGGCCTTGACAGAAACCATACTGGCGATCAGATAGAAAGTTGTGAAGTGATGGATGCTTAAGAATCTTCTTGTTGAGGATAGATTAAAAACTTTAGATAGGCAGAAAATTAAAGCAATAGGATAGTAGTTTGAGGGATTAGAACGGTCATCCTTTTAAGGAAGAGGCTGAACGTAGGCAATCTTCCAGCGAGAAGGAAAGGTAGAGGTTGACAGACAGAGTTGAAAGAGTTTGACTAGGCAAGTTGCAAGCCACAATAACACTTAAAGTTTTACGTTGGATGTGAAACTGTTTTAAAGCCATTATATAAAATAATTACAAAATGTATAAATTCAAAATTCATTTCACAAATAATAAGGCACTCAAAAAAAAAAAAAAAGCACATTAAGTATACATATAGGTAATTGTGTCTATGAGTGTCTATGTGTGGAGCCCCTAGCGAGGACGGGAGGGTTTCCCGCCACCTGTTGGCAGCCAGCTTCACCTGATGTGTGGACATGTTCGTCACCAGGGGCGTGTCTGCTGTGAACATGTTCCACACCAGTGATGTCCTGGCTGTCAATGTTGCCTGGTGCTGCCTGGAGTGCGAGCGAGATATCTCCACCATCTCATTGCTGCATGAGGGCAGTTTTCGTGTGCCTCTGCACGGCTCGCGGGGGAAGCGTCGCTGGGATAAGGTGGGGGACGCCCTGCATCTGGGCTTTGTGGCACACTACCAGTGCCGACACGTCCCTGCGGTGCTCCAACGACGTCACGGGTGCAGACGGTTGCTGGTCATCCTGTGTCGTTACCAGTCGCAGGTTAACGCCGCTGGATTGCATCGATCCATCGAGTGGGTGGCAGCACCAGACATCCAATACAAGGTACCGTATTCAGTGCAAGGACGTATTTGTGCCTTGTACAGGGTGAAGATGCCCTGTGGGTCGAGGCTTGGCACCGCCCTACGCAGGGCAGAGACTCGCAGTGAGGCTTGATTGACGACGGCAGCGATGTGGTGGTTGAAGCGCAGGCCACGGTCCACAGACACTCCAAAGACCTTGACATGGTCTTGAGGTGGCAGGCTCTTGTCCCCAAAGTACAGTAGTCCTGCGATTGCTTGAGAGGCAAATGGAGACCATGAGATGACCATGGCCTGAGTCTTAAAAAAAAAAAAAAGTTCATATATAAACCAAGAGTTAAAAAAATTTAAATGATGTAAAATATAAGGGAATAAGATCAAATCAACCCACAAAAGAAAAAAATCTTTCAAGGAGACACAAATGCACCTAGGACCATAGATGTACTATGGTTCATGGAATGGTAAGAGTTTAGTAAGTGAGGATATTTAAGATAATTGGGGCAAAATGTAATGAAGTGGCACAATGCAGGGGGTAGATGAGGAGCAACAAGGAGAGGGGGACAGAATACAAAGGGAAGAAGTCGAGGGAGTCATCGCCACACTTTGCCTACACACACACACACACACACACACACACACACACACACACACACACACACACGTACACACACACACACACACACACTCAAACACACAACGCATGTTTGTTGGTGTATGTTACAACACCAGAACTGAACTCTCTCTCTCTCTCTCTCTCTCTCTCTCTCTCTCTCTCTCTCTCTCTCTCTCTCTCTCTCTCTCTCTCTGTGTTTATTGTTTTATTGTCTGTTTTTTTTTATGTAATTTTAGTATCATTATATCTCTTCCTTACCTTTAAGCTTCTTGGATATATATATATATATATATATATATATATATATATATATATATATATATATATATATATATATATATATATATATATATATATATATATATATATAGGCAGGCTCGTGGCCTGTACAATACAACTAGGTAAACACACACACACACACACACACACACACACACACACACACACACACACACACACACACACACACAATACCTAGTTGTATTGTACAGGCCACGAGCCAAAGCTCATTTTGTCCTGTCTCCATAACCAGTTTTTCTTTAAACATGTGTAAACTGCCTGCCACAACCATCTCTTCCTTCAAAACATTCCAGATTTCAATAGTTCGATACGGGAAACTGTATTTCTTGATGTCGCTCGAGCATCCACTCTTCTTTATTTTCTCCCCATGTCTCCGCTGTCCGTCTTTCTCCCTCCACCTGTGGTTCCAAGTCATTTTTGTCTAATTTCTATATTGTTTATTAATTTGTATATTGTTATCACTTCTCCTCTTTCTCTTCTCTCTTCTTTCTCTTATTTCTTCTCTCTTCTTCTCTCTTCTCTCTTCTTTCTCTTCTCTTCAAGTCTTTCTTCATAACTTAAGTCTGTCGCTATCCTGTGTGTGTGTGTGTGTGTGTGTGTGTGTGTGTGTGTGTGTGTGTGTGTGTGTGTGTGTGTGTGTGTGTGTGTGTGTGTGTGTGAGAGAGAGAGAGAGAGAGAGAGAGAGAGAGAGAGAGAGAGAGAGAGAGAGAGAAAAAAAAAAAAATGAAGAGGAGTCGGTGTCTTAACTTTAACAAGAAAGTTAAGCAGAGCAGTTAGGCTACACACACCCTGGAAACTCTCTTATTTGTACCACTTATCACGCACTCTTACCCCTCCCCCCTTTAATTCCTACTTTCCAACACTTCTTCCTCCTCCTTCCACACTACCTACTCCTTCCTTTCCTTCTTTCTTCTCTTCTGTATTTTTTCTAGCCTACCATCTTTTCCTCTTTCTTCTTGTTTTCATGCCATCATCCGCTTCCCTCTTTCCTTTCTCATCCAATAATATTTTTGTGCAGTTTTCGCCTTCATTTATTTCCCTCATATCACTTTTCTTCCTTATTCCCTTTCCTCCAGCTTTTCTTTTCCCCCGCTTGTTTCTTCCATTCTCCTAAATCCTCATCCTTGCTCTTTCCTCCTCTTATTTTTTTGATCCTCCACATCTATCTCTCTCCACATACCTCCATCTCCTGTACTTCCTGCTGGAGGTTTACCTGTATTCAATCTTTCTCAAAAAAATTTAATGGTTCCTAACACTTCAAACTATCGTCCCATTGCTTTAATCTTTTGTCCCTCTAAGGTGTTTTAATCTATCCTCAACAGAAAGATTCTTAAACATCTCTCATTTCACAATCTTATAACTGATTGCCATTATAGTTTCGGTCGTGGCCGTGATCTGGTCTTCCTCCATAAACCCTGGTCATCTTCATTATAAATTTTGGTGAAACTTTGGTTGTTACCTTAGACATATCAAAACCATATGGCACAAAATTTTAATCTCCAAACTACACTCCTATGACTTCCATCATTCTCTGTAATTTCACTGTTTCTTTTCTGACAGCTCTTCTCCTAAGTCCATTAACAGTCAGGATTCTGTCTTGTCACCCACTCTTTTTCTATTTCAGTAATGATCTTCTAAGCCAAACTTCTTGTCCTATTCACTCTTACACCGACGATACCACTCTGAACTTTTCTATGTCTTTCGTAGATATGCAATTCTTCAAGAATTGAACAACACACAGCGAAGCCACAGACCGCTTGACTTCTGATCATTCTACAATTTCTGCAGAGCAAATTTAAGTTTGTTCAATGCCTTAAAAACCGAATTCCTTCATGTGTCAACTCAACACAGCCTTGCAGGTAAATAACCACTCAACTGTGTCTTTTTACACTGAACATCCTCGGTCTATCCTTTACTAATTACCTGAACTGGAAACCACATTTCGTCTTTCACTTAAACAACTTCGTTAGGCCTTCTGAATCGTCTCTGCCAGTTTTTCTCACTCCCCTTCCACACTTGCTCACTTTGTACAGGGGCTTCATCTGTCCATGTATGCAGTACGCTTCACAGTTATATGAGTTGGGGGAGGATTCTCCTTCACACTGCTTTCTTGAACAGCGTGGAATCAGAAGTAGTTTCATCAAACCATTTCCTCTAACTGTTTTCAACATCTGCCTCTAAATTACAAGACTGCATCCGCTGCTATCTTTTGTCATAAATTTCACGTTAACTGTTCTTCTGAACTTGCATGGCTCACCATTCTGTGGCCTCTCTGTTACTTTTGTTGCTAATTTCTCTCACCACTAATGTGTTCACTCCTCCCAAAGAGTTAACCAGTAACCAGTGTTTCATCACTTTTCCTGATTAACTGCGGAACTCTCTGTCTGCTTCTATATTCTTCAATGTCTATGACTTAAACTCTGAAAATATATTTTTCAAGAAACTATGCCGTTTGATCTTTTGATATGCTTTCGGTCTGCTCTCTTTAGAGACTGATTCATCGGAGGAGGCAATCATCGGAGGAGGCAGCAGACACCCGCCAAAACAATAATTACTCCCTAGTGAGGTCTGAAGCACTGGATCAAGGGGTGCTATGAACTTAACTATAACCTAGTTGTGACCTCATTGAACTTTTCTCTTTTTGTCTCACAATATAGCCTGCAATCTAGAAGACAACTCTCTTTCTTTACACAAAATTACACGTACCTAATTACACGCACACTCTTTACTCAAAATTCTAAATTAAATAAGCTGACTCATACACCATTCTCGGAGTTCCCGTTTGGGGAGCGACCACAAATGTGTTTTGACAACCCCTTTGAACTTTTCTCTTCATTTATTTCTGTAACATTTGTGGCCTTAGATCTAATTTTCAACCAGTAGAATACCACCTTTGCTCTACTAAATCTTATCTTTTCTCCTCACCGAAACACAGATGTCTGAGGCAACTCACGGTAGCCCCTTTCTCTGTTCCCTCTTACTTTCTCTATCCTCTATCCTCACACCTAACTCCTCTAACCTTAAAAAAATTACTAATGACTTAATTTCCAAAGTGGAGCACATTCTGGCTCTCTTCTCTTTTGCGGCGATCTCCATTCCTGGAGACTTCAGTATTCACCACCAGTGTTGGCCTTCCTTTTCCCTTCACTGACCATCCTGGTGACTTGCCGTTAACTTTGCTATCCTCCATGACCTAAAGCAATTAGTGCAACACCCTACTTCTTGACCATCTCGGAGTTACGCCCAACATTCTTGACCTTTTCGTAACCTAATCCTGCTTATGCTGTCAGTCTGTCTTTTCTATTGCGCTCATCACAACCTCATATATGTATCTTAACCTATATCAAGATTCCTCTCTGACTGTTCTATTGCTGCTGTGGTAAACGATCACTGTTCTTCTCCAAAGTCTATTGACATTGGTGTTCCTCAGGGTTATGTCATGTCACTCACTCTCTTTCCTATTATTCATCAATGATCTTCAAAACAAAACTTCATGTTTTATTCACTCCGACGCTGATGATACCACCCTGTACCTTTCCACATATTTTTGTAGATGTCCAACCCAACAGCTCATGCAGGGAAGACATAGGACGCCTGACTTATGATCTCTCTAGAATTTCTGATTGGGGCAAAGCAAACTTAGTATTGTTCAGTGCCTCAAAAACTCAATTACTCCATCAACCAACTTGACACAACCTTCCCGATAACTATTACCACTTCTTCAATGGCAATCAAGTGTCACTCTCTTTCTACACTGAACATCCTTGGTATGGCATAATCTAAATTGGAAACTTCACATCTTATGTCTGGCTAAAACCGTTTCTATGAAGTTAGGCGTTCTGAGTCATCCCCGCCAGTTTTTCTCACCCCCAGCTGCTAACTCTGTACATAAGACTTATTCGTCCATGTATGGAGTTTGCTTCACACGTATAGGGGTGTTCCACTCATAACGGTGTTTTAGGCACGATGGAATCAAAAGCTTTATATCTTATCAACTCTTCTAATTGACTGTATTCAGCCTCTCATCGCCGCATAATGTTGCATCTCTTTTTATCTTCTAAAGCTACTTTCACGCTAACTGCTCTTATGATCTTCCTAACTACAAACCTTCCCTCCTTCCGTGGGTTTGCTGCACAAGGGCTTCTCTAATGCAAAAGTTAACCAATATTTATAACAGCTATCCTCTGTTTCTTTATACATACATACA
>NC_087153.1:24699010-24787386 GCF_035594125.1 Scylla paramamosain | reverse complement strand
GAAGCAATTTGATTTATAATAATATTATTTTCTGTCTCTCTCTCTCTCTCTCTCTCTCTCTCTCTCTCTCTTCATATATACCCACACATAGTTCATTTTCCCTCTCCTTCCTTTCTTTCTATCATCCTAATCTCTTCTTTCTCCTCCCCTGTTTTCTTCTTCCTCCTATTCTTCAGTCTCCTTCTCTTCCCCTCCTACAACACCACCATCTTCGTTTCCAGCAGACGTGTAAGGAAATCCGAATTGTTCCGCTAAGTAGGGCAGAGGTTGGAGCGGCCAGGGGAATGTGAGTGCAATGAGAGGAGAAACGGAGGGGGCCAAAGAGGAAAGAGAGAATGAGTAACTGACGGTGAAAGTTGAAAAGATAAGAAGGGAGTGGGCTATGTGTGGTGTCTTTTCACTGCAACAGTTACACGTTTTTTTTTTTTTTTCTAGTGAAACTTGTAGCAGTGAAGTTGATACCGGAGTTTGATGGAAAGAAGGTGACAATGGTTTGAGAAGGCGGCTGAATTCGATTGGCCTCGGGAGTACTGGGTCAGCCTCGGTGAAAGGCAAGGCGCTAGAAGTATATGATCGGATGTCTGTAGATGATTTAGAGGATTATGAGGAGTTTAAGGCTCACATTCTGAGCCTATGAACTGCGGCCAGGAACCTATAGATTATAAACCCGTGGAGGGAAGAAGAGGCCTGGTGACTCTTATCTCGAGTGTGCTCGCTATTTCAAAGAGACTTTTAAGAAGTAGATTGCTCGCGACCTGGCCACCTCCTATCATGAGTTAAAGGACCTCATGGTAATGGCGCAATTTGCTTATGTGGTCAAGAAAGAGATCGTGCCACTGCTCCGGGAGAAGAGGTTTAAAAGCCTCAAGGAGGCGGCTATGTGGGCAGATGACCACGTGTTAGCCCACAGACCTGTGCCTCGATTAGTGGAACGTCCGGCGAGGCTAATTCCATGTTAAATTGTCTATGTTCAATTCGTATCTTCTCCCTTATTTGTTGGCCAATTTCTTTAATTTAAAAAGCATTTTAAACAGGAAGAACAGGAGAACAATGTCTGCTATCGTTTTGTTCGATGAAAAAAAAACAACTTTCAAATATTTGTCAAAAATCAAAATCAACTCCAAACAAAAATTTCGATAGCAGACTTTGTTCGTCTTTCAGTTTCATAAGCTGCAATAGCCCATATACGTGCAACGGGAATAACAACGGAGGAGATAATTTTTGTATGCCAAAATCTGCTATTTAGAGGTATTACCTCATAAAGTTTGAGGGTGACTATAATTCACCTGTTGCAGTTAAGGACTTGAAATTCACATGATATTTACATCGGAATATGTTGAAAAAACAGACAAAGTTTCACTTAGTTACTCCGATTGGTTTTGTACATAGGCCTAAAGCGATTCATCATTTCATGCTTAATTATCGGGTGGGGAGGAGGGGAAGGCAGGAATGAAAACATTTTTTTTGTTATATTTCGTCATATTTCTATATAAAATCCAGTGTTTAACTGGAATAAATAAGATATTAATGCAAAAAATATCTGATGCAGATATATTATTTGCTGGATTTACAAAAAAATAAAAATCATATAATTTTATTTTTCGCATATAAATTTGAAAAAAAAAACAGTTAGACCTAAAATTTCGTGCTCTCCAACGTTGTACACAGTGAAAGAACAGAAAAAAAAGAAAAAAAAGGAAAAAAAAAATAATAATTAAGTTTCGCGGCGGGCGAAAACGTGGAATTTCATGACGGAAGACCTCATTACATAGAGGAAAAATAATCAAAACGTAACATATATTAAAATAAGCGAAAAAAAAAAATGCAGTAAATTATAAAAGAAGAGTAAAAAAAAAAAAAAAAAATCAGGTCCGGATCGTACAACCCCCACTTGAGGTGCGGCTAGCGCCGATCTCGCGGGAAATCCTTGTTACCGCAGTGGCGGTGGTAACAAGTCTGGTAGGAAAAGTCCCGTTGATAATAAGTTTCTATCCAACTCTCAAAGGAGACAAACTGGGAGCATGAGTTGGTATTTATAGAAAAAAAATGAATAAATAAATAAAATGAATAAATAAATAAATAAAAATAAATAAATAAATAAATATATAAAGCAAAACAAAAAATTGCATTTCTTAAATTTTGACTTAGTGTACTTAGCTGAGCCATTCTGGTTGAAACCTATCTATACAATAGCTTGTCTTGCTGAGCCATGACTCAGTTAAGGCAAATCAAAGTCAAAGCAAATGTATGAAGAGGCGTAAGCTGAGCCATTCTGGTTGAAACCTATCTATACAATAGCTTGTCTTGCTGAGCCATGACTCAGTTAAGGCAAATCAAAGTCAAAGCAAATGTATGAAGAGGCGTAAAGGTAAAAAAGCAAATAACATAATTATCTTATTTCCACATGAATATACCGTAAATAAATGATACAACAATAATTAATTGTATATCTATACATATCAGTATTTTCTACTCGGTTATAATTAATGACAACGAATTTTTTAAACAAGTAAATATTTTCCAATACCAAAGAGTTTATTGATGAACCTTAACGTATCTCCTGCAAATCAAAACAAATCCCAGTCCCATGTGCTTCCTTTCTCTGGCAAGACCGATTCATTCATTTTCGCAAGTGTTATGGAAAACAAAGAACAAGCGGAATGAAAATTGGACTGTTGATGCAGTTTTCTTGTTGTTAAACTCTGAGCCATCCTTGCTAGCAATGTGTATTAGGCGAGTAGGACAGGGAATAAAACGTGTGAGTCCTAAGACAGCTGGAGCAGAACTAAAGTGTACCACACCTGCTATTTATTTCATTGGCTTCGACACAGATTAAAAATACACAGTGTGAAACCCCAAAACCCCGAACATCTGAGTAACTCAATTGAACCCCGAATAAACCCACCAACGTATCATTATGTTTCGGACCCAACACCCCCACTGAAACTAATGATGGGTATATACAATACAACACACATTAAAACAATACACACTCCTGTTTTAACTATCTACACACCCATAATAACTTTACTGAAATCACAAAGCTTTACTTTAGGTACAGGTTTAGTGAACATATCAGCAATATTTTGATCAGATGGTACATAGTTAAGTTGCACTACACCTCTCTGAACCTCTATCCTAATAAAATGGTATCTAATATCTATGTGCTTTGATCTCTGATGCTGGAGAGGGTTTTCAACTAATTTTATGGCACCTTGGTTATCACAGTGTATAGTACAGCTGTTTATCGAAGTACTTCCTGTCATATCTTCCAGTAATTGCAATAAAAACTTTGCCTCTTGAGTAGCGGCAGACAAGGCCATATACTCAGCTTCACAAGTAGACAGAGCAACTGTTCTCTGTTTTCTAGTCTTCCAAGAGATTAATGGACCCCCACTGGAAAGTTGGAAGCTATACCCGGTAATACTTCTGCGATCTTGTGCATTAGCCCAGTCAGCATCACAATACCCAATCAAATTCAGTGACTCATCTGACTTTTTAAAAGTCAAACATTGATCAATGGTACCTTTCAAATATCTTAATACATGCTTGGCCATAGTGAGATGAGAAGTAGTTGGATTAGTCATATTCTGAGACAATTTAGTTACAATAAAGCACAAATCAGGTCTAGTACATGTCATTACATAGATCAGACTTCCAACTAATCCTCTATACATATTGATATCAGCCAGTTTTGATTCACTAGAACTAATACATACTTTGTTCACATCCATGTTACAAGGAGTATAGGCAGGTTTACAATGTTGCATACCAAATTTCTCAAGGATCTTTTCCACATATTTAGTTTGATTCATTTTAATTACATTATCATCACACACAAACTGTATACCTAGATACCAGGAAATTTTGCCTAGATCTTTCATCCTAAATTTATCACCCAGACTTTCCTTCATGTTCTTCAATTTTGCATCACTGCTGGCCGCAATTATTATGTCATCAACCCAAACTAATACATTGGTTACCTCATCATCAGTAATTCTGGTATAAAGACATGGGTCAGCAAATGACTGAGTTAAACTTAGGTCAACCAAATATGAGTGCAACAGTGAACTCCAATTTCTACCACTTTGTTTGAGACCATACAAGGATTTCTTTAATTTGTACACCAACTTCTCGCCACCATTACCCTCCACACAGAAACCCTTGGGTTGTTCAACATAAATTTCACAATCAATAGGTGCATTTAAGTAGGCAGTTTTTACATCCATTTGATGAACAACCAGGTCATGTTGTACAGCCAACTGCATTAAAGTTCTTACAGATGTGATCCTAGTAGTTGGGGAAAATGTTTCGTGATAATCTATACCTGCCTCCTGAGAGTAACCCTTAGCAACAAAACGAGCCTTGTACCTTGTCTCATTGTTAGGGTTAAACTTCAGGTCATATACCCACCTACTTCCCACAGCTTTTCTACCTTCAGGCAAAGTAGTAAGCTCAAAAGTCTCATTATCCTTTAGAGCTTTCATTTCCAATTCCATAGCTTCTCGCCATTTATCAGAATCAGGAGATGCAATAGCATCTTGATATGTATAAGGTACACTGGCTAGTTTATAGCAATAGTCAACAGTACAATTCACAATACTATCCAAAGCCTCATCCATTTCATCACCAACAATACAGTCACCAAAATATATGGGTTTACGTTTTACTCTTTCTGACCGCCTTAAACACACACTGTCCTCTGTTTGGTTACCAACTTCTGGGCTAGCTTCAGTGTCAGTACTACGTGTTGTAGTCCAGTCACATTCACTACCCCATGCTACATCTGAACTTACATCTACGCTAGGCCTGGTAAATTTGACACATCCAACTTTCCTTACTGTACCAGTCTTTGGAAAATATACAAGGTATGCTGGACTAGACTTATCATAGCCTACAAAAATTCCATCCTCACTTCTGGCATCAAGTTTTTTCTTCTGTTGTACATAGGCATAACATACAGAACCAAAAATGTGCATATTACTAATATTTGGCTTTTTACCTGCAAAAGCCTCGAATGGAGTCTTCTTAATCCTCAGGTTATAACATCTGTTTCTAATGTAAGCAGAGGCCATAACGACATACGTCCACAGAAACTTTGGCAGACCAGACTATTAGTAAACATCTGGCCATTTCAAGAAGAATACGCCAGCCTCTTTCAGCGGTACCATTTTGGTGAGGTGAGTAGGGAGAAGACATTTCATGCTTGATTTTATTTTCCACGAGTAAATCTGCGAATGCATTAGAAGTAAATTCCGTACCTTCATCACTTCTGAGACATTTCACTGAGCCATAGGGAGAAATGTCTGCTATGAAATGCTTAGTTGCCTGTAAGGTGTCACACTTATATTTGAGGAAGTATATCATGATAAGACCGGAGTAAAAAACAAAACTGAGTGCATACTTAAAACCGTCCTTGGCAACAGGATCAATGGGACCAGCTAGGTCACAGTGTACCATATCTAGTTTAGCTTTTGAACGCTCATCAGCTTGTCTGTTTCTAAACTGAGTCATTTTCCCTTTAACACAAATGCCACAATCAAAGTCCTTTTTGTCACTAATTTTCATCCCGTTCACTACACCTTCAAGTTTCAAAATATCACTCACATTACAATGACCGAGAATTTCATGCTACTGTCTCAATGTATAGGACGCCCTATTTGAACACACAGTATTGTTTAAGAAATACAGTCTACCATGCTTAACTATGTCAAACTTTGTACCGTTTGTAGATGTTAACTCTGCAGAATTTGGTTTAAACTCGATTGATGCACCCTTCTCAGTGGCAGCTTGAACCGAGAAAATATCTTGCTTGAAGGAAGGTACATAGAGAGCATTTTCCAGAATTGTTGTATGAACATTACCACAAGAGTCTACAAGGGTAACACAGGCATCACCCTTCTTTTTAACCAGATTATTTGTTCTACTACCATCAGCTAGTTCAATAAAATCTCTCAGGATCAAATTGCTTGTCAAAACACACAAATTTGGAGTCATCATTGATTATATGAGTAGTTGCACCACAGTCCACCATTAACTTGTTAACCACAACACATGATTCAGTCTCTTGATCTCCGAAGCCCCACTTTAAACACAAAACTGTGGCTCTGACTGTCATAATCATCACTATAATCTTTTACGTTCCTGGCAGAGTCTTTACCACTGTTACCCCCCGAACTCTTCCAACAAAACTTCGTATCGTGGGAGTTATTCCTGCAGTTCTCACACCATCTTCTTAAAGTCTGGTTCGGTCTAGAGACACGGCAGTCGACCGATTTGTGACCCTGAAGACCGCACTTGAAACACGTACCACTGAATTTACGAGACTCTATCCTCATCACTCTGTCACTGTCACTTTTGTCGCCGCACGACTTCTCTGTCTCCTCGAAACTTCTGAGAGACACCTTGAACTCAGCAAATGTCAATGCCTTTTCTCTTTCTGTAATTACAGTCATAAATGGCTTGAATTCCGTAGGTAAACCCTTAAGCACCATTGCCACCAACAAGCTGTCACTAATAGTTTCACCAGACGTTTTAAGTGCAGTTGCCGCCGTCTCGGCTCGAATCACATAGTCTGTAACACTCTCGTTTTCTCCCTTAAGCAACGTTGTGAGCTCCGTGTACAGTGATATGACCTTGGGTTTACCTTTCGATAAGTAGTGTTCCCGTAAAATCCTCAGTGCCTCACGTCCATCGTCCTTCGCATCACGCATCACAAGGGATAGACTAAGGTCATCCAGGAACTGAATCAACTCCGCAAATGCCTCGGCATTTTTGGTAACGTCTGCAGCAGTCGTACTTGATGCAGGAGGATCAATCACATTATGCAATTTCTGTAGCCGCATGTAGCCCAAAAACTTCACTTCCCATAACTCGTACTTGCGCTCATCACCGTCAAAATACAGTCTGTTCCTGGGCCCATAACCTGTTAAACTCTGAGCCATCCTTGCTAGCAAAGTGTATTAGGCGAGTAGGACAGGGAATAAAACGTGTGAGTCCTAAGACAGCTGGAGCAGAACTAAAGTGTACCACACCTGCTATTTATTTCATTGGCTTCGACACAGATTAAAAATACACAGTGTGAAACCCCAAAACCCCGAACATCTGAGTAACTCAATTGAACCCCGAATAAACCCACCAACGTATCATTATGTTTCGGACCCAACACTTGTTAACTTGCCTAGTTAACGAAAACAAAACGATATTGAAAGGGAGTTTCTCCCAAAACGCAAGGGTGTAGGATAAGAAACAAGCTTGGAAGGCCATAATACAACAAATCAACGTTGCCTTCCCCCTACACAACCAGTATAATAGAACAAGTCCAGAAGAAATGGAGGAATATAATTATCTTCCCCAAGGCAAACACAAGAGGGTACTGAGTAAAACGGTTAAGTTTTGGATCCTAAGATAGGTTAACACATTTTACTATCATATTTCAAGAGTGATTTGAATGAAAAGTGACATTTTTCTAACAATTCCTGTTGAGGACAATACGATAATTAGACCATATAAATGTGAAATAAATCCTAGGTTATATTGACTTACTCAATACATATTGCCTAGGTCATGATAATTTATTGGTAGCCTATAGTTATTTGTAAGGCTGAATAGTAAGGTATTATGTATCAATAGATTATGAATGAACGTGTGCTTATTTAGTTTTGTGTAACTCTTTATATTGCAATTAAATCTTAGCAAAACAATGAAATAAATCTAAAGATGAATTAAGAAAAATACAATCCAACTGAGTTCTCATAAAGAATTACCAGAAATATTCTTTAATCAAGGTCAATCTCATCCCTTTGATATCTTTGATATCTAAACTTTTTTTTTTTTTTACCATTTTCAGATTGTGTTCCTCTACCCAAGAAACCACTAGATCATACCATACTGCTGCTTGGGGATTTCCCTGGGAAGGGTTCAGGCATAATTCATGGCATAAACCATTCTGGTCATGACATAGGAGATCATGACAATGCCAGTTGGAGGAGACTGTCTTCCAAAAGGTATGGTGAGATTTAAGGCATCTTCTGTTTACATATTGTTGCATGTATATCCGTGTGTATGTGTGTATGTGTATGTATGTCTGTTCGTGAGAGCGTGGGTGTGTTCAGCGAGAGGAGAGCCGGGTGGGGTGTTTATATATATATATATATATATATATATATATATATATATATATATATATATATATATATATATATATATATATATATATATATATATATATATATATATATATATATATATATATATATATATATATATATATATATATATATATATATATGCTAGCGAGAGAATGGTGCAGCCAATCACTATGAACTGACAAACCTGACTATAGTTTGTTGCATATTGTTATGAAAGACCCCTCTTTCTCTCCTCCCTCACCTCACTTCTGCAAGCCTTCTCGCGAGAGATCGGACAGAGCACAGTTCCAGATAGAGAGCACATAAATTCAGTTCAGTCCATCAGAAAGTTTTGATCAGAGACAGAGTCAGTCTTCAGAGAGAGAGAGAGAGAGAGAGAGAGAGAGAGAGAGAGAGAGAGAGAGAGAGAGAGAGAGAGAGAGAGAGAGAGAGAGAGAGAGAGAGAGAGAGAATCAAGTATCGTTACGTCTGTTGTAATCTGTGTCTCGGGTTTATATATATATATATATATATATATATATATATATATATATATATATATATATATATATATATATATATATATATATATATATATATGCTAGCGAGAGAATGGTGCAGCCAATCACTGTGAGCTTACAAACCTGACTATAGTTTGTTGCATATTGTTATGAAAGATCCCCCCTTTCTTTTCTCCCTCACCTTACTTCTGCAAGCCTTCTCGCCGGGCCTCACTCTGCACCAGCCGGCCGAAGGCAAAGAAGACCTGGGAGAGGGGAGAGGGCTGTCGCTGGCACCTACCTTCCCAAGGCACGAGGAGGCTTGAGGAAAGGATTTCCTGCAGCCCATCCATGACAGAAGCATACTGTCCAGCCTGATGGGGAGTCGCTCACTGCGGTCACACACACACACACACACACACACACACACACACACACACACACACACATAAGGGGAAGGAGACGGACACAGTGGCTTTCACTGGACACGCTGTTTATTCACTGAACTGCACAAACACGGCTTACAGTACCTGTCTAGCTCTAGCACGCCATATTATATATATATATATATATATATATATATATATATATATATATATATATATATATATATATATATATATATATATATATATATATATATATATATATATATATATATATATATATATATATATATATATATATATATATATATATATAAGAACATAAGAACATAAGAAATAAGGGAAGCTGCAAGAAGCGACCAGGCTTACACGTGGCACTCCCTGTATGAAACACACTTACCTATTTCCATCTGTTATCCCCATCCATAAACTTGTCTAATCTTCTCTTAAAGCTCTCTAGTGTCCTAGCACTAACTACATGATTACTGAGTCCGTTCCACTCATCTACCACTCTATTTGAGAACCAATTTTTTCCTATCTCCTTCCTAAACCTAAATTTTTCAAGCTTGAACCCGTTATTTCTTGCTCTACCCTGGTTGCTGATCCTAAGAATTTTGCTTACATCTCCCTTGTTATAACCCTTATACCACTTAAAGACTTCTATCAGGTCCCCTCTTAACCTACGTCTCTCTATAGAATGTAAATTTAACAGCTTCAACCTCGCCTCGTAAGGAATACTCCTCATCCTCTGTGTCATTTTAGTCATTCTCCTCTGTACTGATTCTAATAGGCCTATATCTTTCCTGTAATGTGGGGACCAGAACTGCACAGCGTAGTCTAGATGAGGTCTGACCAGCGCCAAGTATAACTTTAATATTACTTCCGGCCTTCTACTTTTAACACTCCCAAAAATGAATCCTAGTACCCTATTTGCCTTGTTTCTGGCTTCTATGGATTGTTTCCCTAGACGGAGTTCAGAGCTAACTATAACTCCTAAATCTTTCTCGTACCCTGTACCTACCAGAGTTTGGTTGTTTAATGTGTACCTATTGTGTGGGTTTCCTCTACCTACGCTAAGCACTTTGCATTTATTGATATTAAATTGCATTTGCCATGTATCCGTCCATTCATTCATTCTATCTAAATCTGCCTGCAAGGCGATGGCATCCGATTCTGACCTAATTAATGTACCTATCTTTGTGCCATCCGCAAATTTACTAACATCACTACTAATTCCACTATCCAAGTCATTGATATATATTAGAAATAACAATGGCCCTAATACTGATCCCTGTATATATATATATATATATATATATATATATATATATATATATATATATATATATATATATATATATATATATATATATATATATATATCAGTCGCATCAGTCATAACAATTATTATTATATATATTCATCATTTATATATTTCATCCCACGTGCCCACATCACCAGCCTCACCTATTTTTAACCTTTTCTCCTTCCTATCGCCCTCTCAAGGGAATACCACACGTTCCTTACATTGCTGCCAGTCCTTAACGAAAACATCTGCATCGCCTTCCTGTCTTCCTCCTAGGTCATTATCGAGAATGACGACCTTCGTGACTGGTTTATTCACTCCATTTACAAGTATTTGATTGGCCATTTTTTCATCTCTGATTCTGAATCCTGATTCATTTTATTTCATATCAATAGAACCTGCACACAGGTAGCTAGAGATCAGTTCACAGAGAGATCGAAGACAGTACAGTTCAGAGAGAGATCGGACAGAGCACAGTTCCAGATAGAGAGCACATAAATTCAGTTCAGTCCATCAGAGAGTTCTGATCAGAGACAGAGTCAGTCTTCAGAGAGAGAGAGAGAGAGAGAGAGAGAGAGAGAGAGAGAGAGAGAGAGAGAGAGAGAGAGAGAGAATCAAGTATCCTTACGTCTGTTGTAATCTGTGTCTCGGTATCATGCATTTGCATCTCTGTCTATCATTAAATCAAGAAGAAATCTTATCAACTTGTGTTTTTTACTCGCACAATCAACCATAAACCAAACCACTATCCACGATCTCCACACTACCAACAATATCCATCGGAGAAGCAGTCAGCCACCACCATCTATTCTGCCATCGTCATATCCAATAACATCCAGTAAGTCAAACAACCAGTGATCTCTGATACAAGTGGTGTGCAGCCTCATTTGTAACAGTGTTGAATCAATCTTATTAGAACAGTGGTGGCAGCGGTAGGATCTAGTTACTACCATACCAAATCCTACTTCAGATCAGTGGTGATAGCCTGAAGTGTCTGTGTATAAGATTAAATCTTTCTCGAAATTAGGAAAAGCAAGGATTGGCACTTGACACAAGGCAGTTTTGAGAAGATTAAAGGCATTTTGTTCCTTTTCAGAATAGTGGTGGCAACGATGTTCTGGGATTAAAGAACACACAAACCCTCGACTCTCTCAAAAATCCAGTACATGCTGAGACATGAGTCGCATCGCAGGTAGGTTGCGAGGCGTTATCATTCATCACTTAGAATCGTGGGTGTTTAAGCTCTAGACGTGACAAGACGTGGTCCAATCCTGCCTGTCCCTCACCATGCTTCAATCCTGGGTCAGCGCAGCCCTATGTGCTCTCTGATGCTCCTGCCTAATCTCCCTGTGGCCACACCTGTCATTACGCCTGTTCCTACTCATCACGCCGCTCCTCTTCACTTCACCTGGTCGCCGTTCCTACTTCTTCCTGAGGTGTGGGTGTCCCATGGCTCCTTCTCCAAGCCACCCCCACCCACTAATCTCTCCCATCTGAGTACTCGCGGTCACGCCTTATCTGGTCAGCTTCCCGGTCCGCAGTACACAATGGGTCGCCGAGCCAGCCGCCACTCCCCTCCCGCCGCCTTCTCAGTGCCGGACACGCCCAAAGTCATCTCTCTACGTCTGCTCCCAGCTGTGGTCTTCGCAGTCATCAGTTCATCACCGCCAAATTTAAGTATTGCATTTGCTTCTGATTATTCTTGTCTTTTCCACTCTTCCTTCTTCTGATATTAAATGGTGTCTATCTATCCATCTATCTATCTATCTATCTATCTATTTATTTATCTATCTATCTCTCTCTCTGTCTGTTTGTCTGTCTGTCTGCTTATCCATCTCCTGCCTATCTGTCTGTCTGTCTATCATTGTATGTATTACTCCCTTCTGTCCTTCATTATTATTTTATTGTTGTCTGTGTTATTCTACTCATCATATTGTTTGCTATTCTGTGTGTTTCATATTTCTGTGTATGTTCTTCACTGATTCTTCGTGTGATTCACGTCTCTTATGAAGGCACGGTCACAGTCTGCACTATCTTCATCATTACCTGCCACGGTGTCTACTGAAAACACCACAACATCTCACATCATCTTTATTCATGAATCTCATCAAACTCCAAATTATACTGAGTCAGCAATAGTGAAAGGAGCTTCAAAATAATCAAAAGCTTGAAGAAGGGAAAAATAAATCCCTAAGATAATTCTTAAATCTAAATTTTGAATAGCTTGCCTATGATTGGATTCTATGATAGCATGGTGGGCCCAGTTTACAGTTGCTCCAGATGATAAGAGAATAGTGGTGTTAGGTAATGGAATTAAATCAAATTAATGGAAAGAAATGGAATGGATTAAAAAGGCTGAATACCAAAAGGTGGTCAATTTATCCCAATGTCAATTGTTGGAGCTAATCTCCTATGGAAGGAAAGCTCAAAAAAAAAAAAAAAGAAAAAAAAAAGAATAGTACTTCAGGAGCAATAAAGAGAATTATTCCTCATCGCAATCCTTTAACTACCACAGAAGTATGAAGACCTTGAAAGGTCCCCTCTCGAGTGATATCTCGTCATCATTGATATATTGTTAGAAGAATAACAACAAATCTTAATAATAAAAGATTTATATTATATTGATTAAATAATTTAATTACGCCTGTAGTTAATACTATAGCTATAATTGAACCAGCCAAAGACCAAGGCCTTATGTCTACTAAGTGATATGGGTGGAAACCGTGAGATGATGTCATTAGTTAATTTCTCTAGTACAAAGAGTTCTCAGAACAGCAAAAACGTAAGATTGAATAATTGCAACGGCAGATTCTGAAGTTAACAACAAAATTTGAGAAAAAAATCAGGATAGAAAGAAGAATTGAGAATGTTATAGATGGGCCAGCATTTCCTAATAAAGTTAAAGAAGATGACCTGCAATTATATTAGCTGCCAGTCAAACAGCCAAAGTACCAGGGCGAATAACGTTCCTAATAGTTTCAATTAAAACTATAAATGGCATAAGAACAGAAGGAGTGCCTTGAGGGACCAAGTGAGCAAATATATGCTGAGTATGATTAATTCAACCTCTAAACATTAAAGTTATTCAAAGGGGTAATGAAAGCCCTAAAGTTATTGCTATATGTCTTGATCTAGTGAAAACATAAGGTAATAACCCTAAAAAATTATTATAAAGAATTAGCGAAAATAGGGCAACAAAAAATATAGTTGAACCTAGAGAATAAGGGGTTAAAAGAGCTTTAAATTCTTTATGAAGAGTAAAAATAATTTCACTTCAGCACAAGGATCATCGTGAAGGAGAAGCCCAATACAGGTAAGGAACAAATAAGAGTCCTAAAAGAGTGGAGATTCAATTCAATGATAAGTTAAAAATTCTTGAAGAAGGTAAAAAAACTGAGAATAAATTAGCTATAATTTTCAAGTAGATTGAGGAGTTATATAGGAATGAGAAACTTTTAAATCAATTTTTTCGAAGGGCTTAAAAAAATAGTTTAAGGATGTAAATGACTAATGTTAATAAAAAGAAAAAGTAAAGATCAAGTCAAAGCAAAGGAGCTATTTTAGGCATTAAGAAATATCTTAAAGAAGATAACTTTAACGTGACAAATTAATATTATATATTTAGCTAATTTCTTGTCACCAGAAGTAGGCGCAATACTATAATAAGTTTAAAAGACCTACACTTACTTTCAGTCATCGGGTGAATCAGAATACGAAGAAATTCAATTTAAGAAGGAATTTGTGTTAACACTTTCAATTACAATAGGCATAAATCTATGATTAGCACCACAGATTTCTGAACATTGACCATAAAATAATCCAGGCCGAGATATTAAGAATCTAGTTTGGTTAAGTCGGCCGGGGATAGCATCTGCTTTAACACCTAAAGTTGGAACAGTTCAAGAATGAATTACATCTGCTGCTGTAATTACAATACGAATTTGTGTATTTATTGGGAGAACGGTTCGATTGTCTACATCTAAGAGGCGGAAGCCTGATGAATTCAGTTCGTTGGTAGGAATCATATAAGAATCAAATTCAACATTAAGAAAGTCGGAGTATTCATAACTTTAGTACCATTGGTGACCAACGGTTTTTAAGTGATGGACGGATTTTTAACTTCATCAAGAAGATATAAGAGTCGAAGGGAGGGCAGGGCAATAATGATTTAAATAATTGAAGGAACTGTGGTTCAAATTAATTCAATAGTCTGATGTTCAAGTATAAATCGATTAATAAGTGAATTTCTGAGAACTGATGCTAATATATAACCTACAAAGGTAATAATTATAATGAGAACAACTATAATATGATCATGGAAGAAAATTAATTGCTCTATTAAGGGGGCAGCTCCATCTTGAAGGCCTAAAAAAAAGTTCATGTTGCCATTAGAAAGGTGTAAAGAAGAGAGTTCTAAAAGAAGAAAAAATCTTCCTGATAGGAGCTTAAATCCTATACATCTATCTGTCATTTTAGAAGTTAGAAATAAATGGGATTTCTATATAAGAATGGTCAGCAGGTGGATACGAGTGATTTCATTCAATTGAGGAAGGAAGAAAAGGAGTGAACAAGACAGGTCGATTAGAAATTAGAGCTTCTCAAATAATAATTATAAAGATTAATATAGCAACAAGGGAATCTATAGATCCTATAGAGGAAACAATATTTCATCTTGTGTAAGCATATGGGTAATCGGGATAACGTCGAGGTATACCGTTAAGTCCTAGGAAGTGCTGAGGAAAGAAGGTAATATTCACACCAATAAATATAATAGAAAAATTTATCTTTATTCATTTAGGGTTAAGAGATAAACCTGTAAAAAGTGGAAATCAGTGGGCAATACCTGCAAAAATACCAAATACAGCTCCTATAGAAAGAACATAATGGAAGTGGGCTGTAACATAGTAAGTGTCATGAAGAATAATATCAATTGATGAATTAGCTAAAACAACACCTGTAAGGCCTCCGACGGTAAATAGGGAAATAAAGCCTGAAGCTCATAATATTGAGGGCCTGTAATTAATTTGCTTTCCGTGGAGGGTTCTAAGTCATCTAAAAATCTTAATACCTATTGGAATAGCAATAATTATTGTGGCTGATGTAAAGTAAGCTCGTGTATCAACATCCATACCTACTGTGAATATATGGTGTGCTCAAACAATGAATCCTAAAATACCAATGGTAATTATAGTGTAGATTTTACATAATGTTCCAAATGATTTTTTTTTTTCCTGATTCTTGCCTAACAATATGTGAAATTATACAGAAAGCTGGTAAAATAAGGATATAAACTTCTGGATGACCAAAGAATCAAAATAAATGTTGGTATAGAACAGGATCTCCACCTCCGGCAGGATCAAAAAAGGATGTATTAAGATTTCGGTCGGTTAGAAGTATAGTAATCGCTCCTGCCAGGACGGGTAAAGATAAGAGCAAGAGAACTGCGGTAATAAAAACCGATCAAACAAATAACGGTATCTGGTCTATTTTCATTCCGAAGGATCGTATATTAATAACGGTTGTTATGAAGTTAACTGCTCCAAGAATTGAAGACACACCCGCTAGATCGAGGGAAAAAAAATACCAAGATCAACTGAGGTCCCTGCGTGGGCAATAGCTGCTGCTAAAGGGGGATAAACGGTTCAACCTGTACCAACTCCTCTTTCTACTAATCCTCTTATTAGAAGAAGAGTTAAAGAGGGAGGTAAAAGTCAAAATCTTATATTATTTATTCGGAGAAATGCAATGTCAGGGGCTTCTAGTATAAGTGGGACTAGTCAATTACCAAATCCTCCAATTATAATTGGTATTACCATAAAGAAAATTATAACAAAAGCGTGTGTGGTAACTACATTATAAATTTGATCGTTACCAATAAGTGTACCTGGCTGTCCTAATTCAGCTCGGATAATTAAACTTAATGAGGTTCCTACTATACCAGATCATGCTCCAAAAATAAAATTTTGTGTACCAATGTCTTTATGATTTGTAGAAAAGAATCATCGTTGCATAATAAGATGGCTGAGTAATATAGGCGTTAGATTGTAAATCTAAAAACTTTCTTATTAAGTTCTATGGTAAAATAAAAATAATATTAGATTGCAAATCTAAAGATGTGTTTAGACACTGGAACTTAGGATTTAAAAGAATTTTTTTTTTTTAAGGCTTTGAAGGCCTTTAGTTTAATATAACTTAAAATCCTAGATTGAAAATGAAATAGGATGCTGTAAAGCTTTTCACGAAGGAGCAAACTATACCGATTATATCAAATTTTATTATCTATTATTTGTGTCCTATTTTCAGATTGTTGTTATCATTATTAGTTTGGAGGGTTATACCCTATGATGTAGGATTAGTAAGATTTAATATAAGAATTATGTTTTTTTTTTTTTTTTTTTTTTTTTTAGGTATAGGAGTTTACAGGGTAATGGTGGCAGGTTGAACATCAAACTGTAAATATTCTTTGTTGGGAAGTTTACGAAGAGTAGCTCAGACTATTTCTTATGAAGTTAGATTAGCTTTAATTTTGCTATCATTTATTGTTTTATTAGGGGGGGGGGGTTTAGATTGGAATTATTTGTTAAGTACCAATGTTATGTTTGATTTATATTTTTATCTTTACCTTTAAGGTTAATTTGATTTGCTTCTTGTTTGGCGGAAACTAATCGAACGCCTTTTTGATTTTGTGGAAGGAGAGTCAGAGTTGGTTTCAGGGTTCAATACAGAGTTTAGAAGAGGGGGGGGTTTGCTTTAAATTTTATAGCAGAATATTCCTGAAATCTTTTTATGAGGGTTCTTTTTGTTATTGTATTCTTAGGGAGAAGTCCTTGCAGTATAATATTTTATTTAAAGTCTATGCTTTTGGCGTTTATTTTTTGTGTGGGTTCGAGGAACGTTACCACGGTTACAGTATGATAAGTTAATACATTTAGCTTGAAAAAGGTTTTTACCAGTTTTATTAATTATTTATTTATTTATTTTTTTTATTGGGGTAAAATCCCTATGTTTTGCAGTGAATCTATAAATATAATTAAAACTATATATTAACTCGATCATTAAGGGAAATCTCTTTTCTGATACTTTCAAAATATCTATTTTTAATAAACTAAATGATGATTTTAGTATTTTGTCTCATCCTATAAGTAAAAGAGGATTAACGATAAAGAGAGAAAAGTAACAGTTAAAATTTGGCCTGTAAGAATATAAGGTTCTTCAACAGGTCGGGGTCCAATTCAGATAAGGATTAATACTAAAACTAGAATTCAAAATATAAGTTGATTAAGAGGGTAAAATGTCAGTCTGCGGAAGTTTGAAGCATGAGTAAAAGGTAAAATTAAAATGATTGCTACTGAGGCAACTAGAGCAATTACTCCTCAAAGCTTGTTTGGAATTGACCGAAAAATAGCGTAAGCAAATAAGAAGTATCATTCTGGCTGAAAATAGGCAGGAGTAACTAATGGATTAGCTCTAATAAAATTATCAGGGTCTCCAAGTAGGTATGGGTTAAGATGAGATAAAACTAGTAAAAGTGTAAACATAACAATTAACCAAACAATGTCTTTATATGTAAAATAGGGATGGAAAGGGATTTTATCTAATTGTCTTGAAACACCTAAGGGGTTATTAGCACCTGACTAATGGAGAAAAAAATATGGATTATAATTATAGCTGCAATAATAAAAGGAAGAACAAAGTGAAAAGTGAAAAATCGAGTAAGTGTGGCGTTATCAACTGAAAACCCACCTGAAATTCATTGAACTAAGTCTGTTCCAATGTAGGGGGATGGCTGAAAAGAGATTAGTAATAACAGTAGCTCCTCAAAATGACATTTGTCCCCATGGAAGAACATACACTAAAAAAGCTGTTGCTATAACTATAAATAAAATCACTACCCCAACTATTCAAGCATGAAAAGTTATGTAGGAACTATAATAAATACATCGGCCAATATGAATGTAAAGGCAAATAAAAAAATATAAAAATGTTGCCCCGTTGGCATGTATGGTCCGGAGAAGTCAGCCATAATTTACGTCTCGACAAATATGGGCCACTCGAGAAAATGCTAGATCAATATGGGCGGTATAATGTATAGCTAAGAATAAGCCAGTAGCAATTTGAATGACTAAACTTAGACCTAATAAGGATCCAAAATTTCAAAAGGTCGAAATGTTTGAAGGAAGGGGTATATCAATTAAAGAATTATTAACAATTTTGAATAAAGGGTGTAATTTTCGTAGAGCTATTGTCATTAAGGAGAAAGAAATTTTTACTACAATTAAAGTCAAAAGTAAATAAAGAATAATAAATAAGGTAAAATTTATTAAGTTAGTACTATAAATTCATCTAATAATAAAAACATTTGATGATTCAAGATTTAATGATGAAAGGGGTAAATTGGTCAAGGTTTCGTTAAATAAGGGATCTCAGAAAGTAGAAAGTGGAATAAAAATCAGGATCAGAAGAACTGAGAAAGAGAGAGTAGAATAAGAAAATGAAAAAGATTCATTTGAAACTAAAGAAGTAACATAAATAAACAGGACTAGTTTATCATAAAGAGGATATAAGAAAATCAGTAAGTGTATGCTATTAATCCAGCTGAAAGTGAGATGAGAATAGTTTGAATCAACAAAGTTAAACCTATGGATAAAGGGTGGACTAGTCGTGTAAACAGTAACGATAAAAGTATAATTAATGGGATAAAAAGTAAACTCATTTCAGAGAATAGTTTAAATAAAATATTAGTTTTGGGAATTAAAGATAAAGAAATATTTCTTTTTCTCTGAAGTTTTAAGAAAGTTATTTTCATTATTGGTTTACAAGACCAAGGTTTTAAGTTAAACTATTAAAACTAATGGTAAGTTTTAGAGGTATAATGATTTTTGTTCCTATAGTTATGATTTTTTGTGGGGTGTGAGGGTTCATTACATATAATAAACATATGTAAAATTATTTATTGAGAAGAGTTCATAATACTTGGTGTTCTAGTTAATAAGGACTCAGTTAACTTTAGTGGGTAGAGAAATCTATTTTTTTTTTTTTTTTTTACGTTGGCCGCATGTGAAGGGTCTTAACTATATTGATTTTGATAGTGGGAAGCCATGGAAATTATGTGTTTAAGAGATCTGATTTGTTTTTATTTAAGATTTTTAATTAGAGTAAATTGTTATCATAATTTATTTTTATTTAACATGGGGTTTAGATTATATTAGATGTATTATGATTTTATTGAGAATTTGAATTTTTTTATTAATCTTAATTTCTAGACAAAAAAAAAAAAGATAATATTAGTGGGAGATTCATAATTACAAATGTTTTTTTTTTTTTATTATTTCTGATATTAACTTTTTCTTCTATAGATTATTTAATGTTTTATGTTAGATTTGAAGCATCTTTAATTCCAACTCTGATTCTAATTTTAGGGTGGGGCTATCAACCTGAACGTGTGCAAGCAGGTATTTACATACTTTTTTTATACTTTTGCGTTTTCTTTACCATTATTAGTATCTTTATTTATTTATTATTTTATAACCGGTAGTTTAATAATTAATTTAAGAGTTTCTGTAACAGGAGAAAATTATTTATATAAGTTTTGATACGTGAGAACTGTTTTAGCATTTTTAGTTGTTACCTACGTTTATATTCCATTTATGGTTACCAAAAGCTCATGCTGAAGCACCTATTGCTGGTTCAATAATTTTAGCAGGAGTTTTATTAAAGTTAGGAGGGTATGGTTTAATTCGAGTACTCATTATATTTCAAGAAGTAAACAAAAGATTTTGTTGACTTTGGGTAAGTCTAGGAATTGTAGGTGGGGTTTATATTAGTTTAATGTGTATACGCCAGGTGGATACAAAATCCTTGATTGCTTATTCTTCTGTTGTTCATATAAGATTAGTGTTGTGTGGTGTCATAATTTTTAGTTGATGAGGGCTGGCGGGGAGTGTAATTTTAATAGTCGGCCATGGTTTATGTTCTTCTAGTTTATTTTGTTTGGTTAATATGGTTTATGAACGAACAGGGAGACGAAGGTTAATAGTAAACAAGAGGCTGTTGGCATTCATACCGAGAATAGGTTTATGATGATTTTTATTAAGAGTAAGGAATATAGCAAGACCTCCTTTAAATTTGGTTGGAGAAATTATATTAATTTTGACGGTTTTAAGTTGAAGAAAGGTCTCTATTTGGGGTATTAGATTGTTATCTTTTTTTAGTGCTAGTTATACTTTGTATATATAAAGGTTAAGACAGCACGGGTTTTTTTTATAATTCTTTGTATTCATGTTGTTCAGGAAAAGTTAATGAATATTTGAGGTTGTTTTTACATTGGTTCCCTTTCAATGCAATGATTATCAATAGGACTTCATTGATAATTTAGTAATCTTTTAATTTTATAAAAGAATGATTTGGAAAATTCCTATACATGAAATTAGGATATTAAGTTTATTTTCGGGTTCATTTATTTCCGGGGCTTTAGCGTTAATAAAAAATAAAAGAGGGATAATGGATGTAATTGAATGAGAGCTTTTTAGATTAATAAGAAGGGCAATTGTATTTACTTTAGTCTTGGATTGAGTTTCTCTATTGTTTATAAGATTTGTGTTTGTAATTTTCGGAAGAGTTCTTTATTATAGAGGAAAATATATAGTTGATGATAAAACTTTTAATCGATTTATGTAACTTGTTTTGGCTTTTGTTCTTTCTATAAGATTTATAGTTCTAAGACCTAATTTGATTAGTGTTCTTTTAGGCTGATGAATTTTGTTCCTTCCACAAAAGGGTAGGTCATTTCTTGCAAGACTGCAGACATTATCATGTTCAGTCTCAGGGTCTCAACACACATCATCGGGAAACTCTTCGTGCCATTCTCTGGCCAATCCATCATAACATCATCATCAATCCTCAAACTGATGTACCTAATAAATTAACAAAACATAAAGTATGCTTAATCCATCATCCCAAATGAGCACTTCCTTCATTTAACAATAGATATGCTGTATTATTCAATGGCATTGTTACAGATGTTACGCGTCACTCTGCATTATACAAAGTTTTCTTTGACCTGGGAGCTGCTATTAACTTCATTAAGATGAATGTATTTAGGAGACTTTTTCCTGTTTTCGGAATCACATCACTGCTTTCTCTCCTGATATTAATATGAATGGTATATCTGGAAAATTATCGTACCTCACGGGAAAGTACTCTTATCACTGTCTTTATCACCACAGGAACCAGACATATGTGATTATTTCCACATTGTATCAAATGTATCTTTTAATGCTGATCTTCTCATAGGCTTAAACACCATGTGCAAGTATGACATCAGCTTATTACGTGCTAAGAATGTAATCGCTCAAGGGGATACATATATTCCTATTGTCCTTCCCTATGATACTTGCTGGTGTGGTAACGTCATTTGCAACTCTTCCTTCTTATAGCGACCAGACATTATTTACACAGTATTCTTATTCTACATCATCTAGTTTGCCTGCTTCACAGCCTCATTCTCAACCATCTTCCCAGTCAGACGACGGTGTAACTCCTTGTAAACACATTTTGTTAGCAGATTTGGTAACGCTATCTGAATGTGCTTTATATGTTGTAAATGCTAAGGTTAAGTCTGCTGTATCAGGCACTGATATACTCTGCTATGCACAGCCATCTACAAGTAAAGGTGCTGAGTTAGAATCCGTTCTTACCACAATCGATGACAATGGATTCTGCAAAATCGGGCTGAAAAATGTCACATCTACGCCTGTTAAGCTCAAAACAGGTGTGCTGCTCTGAGAAGCCTTGCCTTACTCTGAGGAAGTTGTAATCTTGGATGAAAACCCTTCTTCCTATATCAATAATATATCTGCATCTGATAGCCATAACATGTCTTCTCTCCTGCCTATCACGAAAGATCACATATCTGTTATTGATTTCCCAGAATCTCAACAAGAATTACTTGCTCTCCTAAATTCTTTCAGGAATGTTGTCTCACTTCCTGACACACTCCCTGTGTGGCTGAACTCAGGGCCACACAGACGTCATCACACACTCTATCCATCTGACGCCTGGGTCCAAGCCATCTTACGCAGCCACCTATAGGATGACACACAGCCGTAGAGTTCTGCTTGATGAAACTGTGCAAGGTGTGTTGCTTCAGGATGTTGTGGAACCTGCATGTTCTCCTCACAACGCCCCTTTGTTATTCGTTCCTAAGAAACAAGGTGATTGGCGTGTCGTTGTCGACCTCAGGAAATTAAATGCATCTACTACTGATTGTTATCCAGTGCCGAGGTTAGATGATCTTCAGTCTCTACATGATTCAAATGTGGTATTTTTTTATCCTAGATTTACATTAAAATTCTTTCAAGTTGAACTCGAGGAATGCTCACGGCCATACACTACCTTCACTACCTCCTCTGGCCAATTCATGTTCAAACGCATGGCTCAAGGTCTACGTAAATTGTCTTTGACGTTTCAAAGATTGATGAACTCTGTTCTCTCATGCCTCATCGGTAGAGGTGTCGTCTGCTTCCTCAGTGACTTTATCATTCCATCAAAAAAATCTACAAGAGCATTTTCACATACTGACTCTCGTTCTGTCACGCTTTCAAGCTGCTGGTTTAAAAATCAGACACAGTAAATGCTCGTTTCTCAAACGGCAAGTCAAATTCCTTGGCCATAACGTCGACAGAGATTTTATCCACACTTTAGAAGATGCTGTGAAATTCAATTCATCGGTCTTGCTGGATTTTTTATGGCCAGTTTATATAAAAAAAAAAAAGTCAGTGTTACCGCTCAGCCTGTCACTCGTGTAATCGAATCTCTCCATGGCCACAAAGTAAAAAATATAATCTGAAAACAGTTGAACAAATCTTCCATGTTGATCATTGGAAACGTGTGAGCAAAAGGTTCGATGATGAATGTGCACATCAGGCAACACTTCATTCTGATTTAACTGATCCTCAAAGCTCTTCAAGCCTAATTCCACACACATATTACACACTGAAACATCGTTCCCACTGTAAGCTTTAATCATTCAGTTTCAATATCCTGTATACATATGTATATTTCTCTTGCATATGTGTGTTGTATATATTATGTTATCATGTATGTGTATTATTATTGGGGTTATCGTTTCCATACTCTCTCTGATGTCATGTATTATCTATTGGTTGCTTATATCTTATTAGAACATAAGAACATAAGAAATAAATGAAGCTGCAAGAAGCCATCAGGCTTACACGTGGCAATCCCTGTATGAAATATACCTACCTATTTCCACCTATCATTCCCATCCATAAATCCGTCTAATCTTCTTTTAAAGCTCCCTAATGCCTTAGCACTAACAACTAGATCACTGAGTCCGTTCAATTCATCTACCACTCTATTTGAGAACCAATTTCTTCCTTACTATTTCTTAAACCTAAATTTTTCAAGCTTGAACCCGTTAGTTCTTGTTCTGTCCTGGTTCCTGATCCTAAGAATTTTGCTTACGTCCCCCTTGTTATAACCCTTATACCACTTAAAGACTTCTATCAGGTCCCTTCTTAACCTATGTCTTTCTAAAGAATGTAAATTTAAGTTTCAATCTCGCCTCGTAAGGAATACTCCTCATCTGTATCCTTTTAGTCATTCTCCTATGTACTGATTCTAGTAGACTTACATCCTTCCTGTAATCTGGGGACTAGAACTGCACAGCGTAATCTAGATGAGGTCTGATCAGCGCCAAATGTAACTTTAGTATTACTTCGGGCCTTCTACTTTTAACATCCTATTTGCTCTGTTTCTGGCTTCTATAGATTGCTTTCCCTAGACGGAGTTCAGAGGTAACTATAACTCCTAAATCTTTTTTTTTTTCGTTGTTTATTGTGTACCTACTGTGTGGGTTTCATCTATCTACGCTAAGTACTTTGCATTTGTTAATATTAAACTCCATTTGCCATCTGTCCATCTATTCGTTCATCCTATCTAAATCTGCCTGCAATGCGATGGCATCCGATTCTGACCTAATTAATCTACCTATCTTTGTGTAATCCGCAAATTTACTAACATTACTACTATTTCTACTATCCAAGTTATTGATATATATTAAAAACAACAATGGCCCTAATACTGATCCCTGTGGCACCCCACTAATTACATGACCCCACTCGGATTTAAAGCCGTTTATTACAAATCTCTGTCGCCTGTCGCTTTGCCATGACCTTATCCAGCCTAACATCTTTCTATCTATCCCGTGTGCCCTAATATTTATCAAGAGCCTCTGATGGGATACCTTGTCTAACGCTTTACTAAAGTCCAGATATAAGATGTCATAACTATCACCATTATCTGCTGCCTCGTACACTTTACTGTAAAACCTTAACAAGTTCGTCAGGTAAGACTTCCCCTTCGTGAAGCCATGCTGCGACCGATTTATCAAGTTAGGATTGTCTAAATGCTCCATAATGTTCTCCGCTATTATTGACTCCATTAGTTTACCTACAACAGAAGTTAAGTTGACAGGTCTATAATTAGACGTTGCTGTCATTATTATGTTCAAATGCGAGGATGCATTTTTCATGGGGGAAGGCACTGTATCAGTCACATGAGTCACAACAATTATAATTATATATATTCATCATTCATATGTTTCATCCCACGTGCCCATGTGGCCAGCCTCGCCTGTTTTAAACCATTTGTCCTTCCTATCTCTCTCAAGGGAATACCACACTTTCCCTTAATTCCTGCCAATCCTTAGAGAACACACCTGCATCGCCTTCCTGTCTTCCTCCCAGGCCATTAGCCAGAATAACGACCTCTGTGATTGGTTCCTTCACCCCATTTACACGCACCTGATTGGCAATTTCTTCATCTCAGATTCTGAATTCTGATCCATTTCTTTTCACATAAATAGAGCCTGTACGGATAACTAGAGATCAGTTCAGAGAGAGATCAGAGACAGTGCAGTTCAGAGAGAGACAGGACAGAATACAGTTCCAGAGAGAGAGAGAGAGAGAGAGAGAGAGAGAGAGAGAGAGAGAGAGAGAGAGAGCACTTCTGTTCAGTTCAGTTTATCAGAGTTCGATCGATAGTCAGTCTTCAGAGAAAATCAAGCATCGTCACGTCCGTCGTAATCTGTGTCTCGGTATCACGCTTGTACATCTCTGTCCATCATTAAATGAAGAAGAAATCTGATGAACTTGTGTTTTTTACTCGCACAAATAACCATAATACATACCACTACCCACGATCTCCACGCTACCAACAATATTCATCGGAGAAGCAGCCACCACAATACTGCCACCGTCATCTCCAGAAACATCCAGTAAGTCAAGCAACAAGTGATCTCTATCTAATACAAGCAGTATATAGCCTCAGTCAGAACAGTGGTGAATCAATCTTAGTAGTATATTTATATACTCTTGTAAAATGATACGTGGCATCATCGAAGCGAGGGAGAAGGGGAGAGCGATTCCGAACGACCTTGAAAACAGCTGAGTGATGATGCCACGTAACATTTTATAGGAATACTTTTAATCACCGCAACAATGTTGTTGTGTAACGCTTATCGGTAAATTACATGCTTTTTAATTCCATTTGTCTTGTTATGAGATACTTTAAAATTCTACAGCGTGCAAAAAAATAAGATTAAATCATTCGTAATTCGACCAAGTGGCACCCCCGAGGCTGCGACAATGCAACCGTCTGTCACCTACATGCATAGCACACCCTTGAGTCCCATACATTTTCAACTCCTCTGACGGATTAACGAAGCCTTAAAATGCATATGTGTATGCATTCTACTTAGATTTACACATTCCTTCAACTGCTTCAGTATATGCAGAAACTTGCGTTACACCCCGTATATATGGCAGCCTGATGGCGCTGCCTGGTGTAACAGGTGTAATGATCCCAATGCTGCACAAAGTACAATTTATTCTGAGTACGGTCAAGCCTGTAATCATATAAAACACTGAACACCATAAACATATTATTTTGTTTTACCGTCACGTTTCTATCATAAATTTCAGCTGTTCATCACAAATGTCATTACATGCTACCTACTGCAGACTTGATCTATTGTACACTTACGTATTGGAAGCTTTGTGAATGAGCGTGGGCAACAGGTATAGAATGCATGTTTGTGTGTGATGGTTGTGATCACCCTTCTGTCGTTAGGAGTGTTGTTAGCACCGCAACACCCGACCATCCCAAGGGTTTCATTACGGACCTTTTCCAAAGGTCAGCATCCTATAGCGTAAACATTATCATCTACACCCTCACAAATCAATCTCCCACCTTCTCCTCTACCTTCTTATCTTCACTCCTTCACTTCCTCTTCCATAAGCATTAGCAACACACACACACACACACACACACACACACACACATATATATATATATATATATATATATATATATATATATATATATATATATATATATATATATATATATATATATATATATATATATATATATATATATATTCTCATCTCTCGACTCATCATCTTGTCTTCACTATTTATGCCCCGCATGATATATATATATATATATATATATATATATATATATATATATATATATATATATATATATATATATATATATATATATATATATATATATATATATATATATATATATATATATATATTATATATATTGTTATGTGTGGCGTAAATAGTGAAGACAAGATAATGAGTAGAGAGATGATTAGATGAGAGAGAGAGAGAGAGAGAGAGAGAGAGAGAGAGAGAGAGAGAGAGAGAGAGAGAGAGAGAGAGAGAGAGAGCGCAAGTGAGGATACCTGATGTGCGATAAACATTTGCCCAGCTTTAGCAGTTATGTTAAAAGTTTAATGAACTCCACGTTTAATGAACTCTCTTTCCCTATTAAAGTTCAACACTTTTCCTTTGATTCTTCATGTTGAGTCACAATGAAAGAGTTGCACTTGACTTGACAATGACATAACCAGTTTCCATCCAGTCCTTATGCTTTCTTCATAATGATTTATTTATTTTTTTTAAATAATCACCTTGTAGAGCGAAGTTGTAAATGCGAGGCAGTTGGGAGTGTGTGTGTCAGTCAGCTGTTCGCTAGCTGGCATTGGACGCACACACGCGAGGAGGAAAGCTGGCACGAATTAAGGAATATACATACAGCTTAGAGGGTGTGAATTAGATAGGGTTGTATATGAGTTAGTGGCAGTAATGCCCCTATTACTGTGGTTAGGAACCACGTCAGTCACTAGATTGACTGAGTCTGGTGTGCCAAGCCGGACTGGAGTGGCGAGGAATCTTTTGTGCCGGTCCCTGCTTGGTGTCCCTTTGTAAACACACCGACTCCTCGACTGCTGTTCGAGTACTGTCAGCGGTCAGAGGACCTTCCCTTTCTGTCTATGGGCAGTTTGTTCCTGTATTTGTTGTCTTGTTAAATGTTACTAGGCTCCAGTGTACCTTCAAGGATTCTGGATCTGTAGAACTACTATTACTCTGCAGTGCAATAAAGTATACTTCTCCAGAGCGTGTTGTTCCTGTAGGGGGGCAGGACCTGATTTCTTGGAAGAGCAGCCCGATTTGTGGTCGTAACATAAATTGGCGGCCCCGCCAGGATCTCTGAAAGCTTGGTAGCCATGTGGGGAAGGCAGTTACATGTTGTTACATGTTACATGTTTCGTTGTCTGTTGTGTGCCCGCACTCAGCCTAACCCATGGAGAGAGAGGCTGATAACAGTAGTGGCTCTCAGCCCAAGTATCCTCCCTTTGCCAGAAGTGGCAGTATATATTTGATACAATTTGGTGTCAGGACACAGTCTCAGAAATAGTGTCTAAGGACATGTTAGCCTTCCCCAATACTGGTAGATTTTCCCAGACACAAGGCATGTCTGAGGAGTTGAGATTTAAGTTGGAGATGAGAAGAATGGAACTGTAAGCAGAGGAAAGGAGATTGAAGGATGAGGAGTCTAGGGAATCCATGAAATTTGAAGCCGAGAGGGAAGCTAAGAGGCCTGAGGCGGAGGAAAAACCAAGATCTATGAGAGGTAGGAGGCTGAGAAGAACCGAATATCTGAGTAGAGAAAGCTCGAATAGAAATTGATTCACCTCATGGTATAAGGAGAGGAGGAGTGAAGGAAGATACACTAGAAAGCTAGATGGTGAGAAGTTTGAAGTTGATTCCCGAGTTTAATGAAAAGGTAATAAAATGGTTTAGGAGACTTGAGAAGAAGGCCTCAGGAGAGAGGTTGGCCTTGTTGCTAATATGTTGAAAGCCAAGACTCTTGAAGTTTATGATAGAATGTCAGTGGAAGATCTGGAGGATTATTAGGAGTTTAAGGCTGACATCCTGAGAGCCTACGAGCTGCAGCCGGAGGCGTATAGATTATACTTCCGAGTGTGCTCGCTATCTCGAGGAAACTATGAAAAAATAAATTGCTAGCGAGCAGGCCACCTTCTACCATGGGTTAAAGGAGCTAATGGTAAGGCCGGCCACACACGTGCAGTTAAAACTGTCAGTTTGGACTGTTCATTTATAACTGACAGTTTTAACTGACGTGTGTGGGACCATCAGTCTCAGTTCAACAGAACTGCGCAGTTCGACTGAAGGAAATAGAAAAGTTAAAAGTTTTAACTGTCAACTGTGGCTGTTTGACTGAGAACTGAGCGTGTGTGGGGCTTAACTGCGCAGTCCTCAGTTGACTTTCAGATTGGACGGAAACACCATGTGAGGGAAACACTTTACTTTTGGTAACGTTTCGTACAGAGTACTTCCTCAGAAGTACTCTGTACGAAACGTTACCAAAAGTAAAGTGTTTCCGTCACATGTTGCTTTCTGTCCATTCTGTCTTAACTTATTTGTTTGACTTTCAGATCTCATAGTGTTTCTTTTCTTTCAGTGATCCAAAACAGTAATTATGTCTAGAAAGGAGAATCAAATTGAACATCAGAAGATTTATTTCGCCTCAGCAACCACTTCTTGCACCACTGTTTGCGCTTCTTAGTGTTTTTTTTTCCTATTTTCTTGTGCCATTACTAGTAATACCCCGAGCGCTGCTAGATCGTCCTCCTCGGAATCCATGGTTAAACTGAACGATTCAACTGTACGTCTGTGGACTTGTCAGTTGACAGTTAAAACTGTCAGTTATAACTGAACAGTCCAAACTGACAGTTTTAACTGCACGTGTGTGGCCGGCCTTAACTTTTCTATTTCCTTCAGTCGAACTGCGCAGTTCTGTTGAACTGAGACTGATGGTCCCACACACGTCAGTTAAAACTGTCAGTTATAACTGAACAGTCCAAACTGACAGTTTTAACTGCACGTGTGTGGCCGGCCTAATGGAGCAATTTGTAAATGTGGCCGAGGAGGAACTCGTACCGCTGCTCAGGGAGAAAAGATTTAAAAACCTAAAGGAAGCAGCTTGGGATGATGATCATGTGCTGGACCAACGTCAATGTATCCCACCAAAAGGGGTTGGGGTGCAGGAGTTAAGGGGGCTGGAGAGAAATGGTTAGGAGGTATTAGTAGTGTTGTCCTTTCAGGAAATCCCAGTCACAGTGTGGGGTTTTGGAACAAGTCTTTGTTCAGGAATTCATATAACACCAGGCCTTTCAATCCCAAAAAGAGGACCACGGGGAAATGTGGTGCATATTATCCCTAAATTCAATACCCAGCCCACCTGTAATCACTGTAGACCTATGGGGCACTTCCGACTAATCGTCCAAAGCTGATTAAGTGTTCAGCCTCTAAGCCTCCCTAGAAAGCAGTGGCTTTGATGATTTGGCCTGATGAGGATGAGGAGGAGGAAACCTTTGAATCTGAGTGTACCCTGGCCAGAATGAAAACAAGGGAGATTGCTTCTATGTCAACTGTCAGTACTCCACCTGAGTGTGTCAAGCATGGGTTGGATTGGTGTCACCGCTTTTTTTGTGCTAGGGTACTGTACAGACTGCTGGGGTAGTGTACCCTTTCACCGTACTGTGTGACATGGTAGCCCAACAATCTCTGCCCTGGAATATTACAGGGAGGAAGAAAGTCTCCGGGAAGGAAGTGTTGTGTAAGGGCATCAATGCTGTCAAGAAGTTTGCCACAACTAAGGCAAGGCTAACTTTTTCGCTGGTGACCAAGGCGGCGCAAGTGGCCGTGGCGGAGGATTTGCCAGTGTCCAGAGTTGACTTCTTTTTGAGGAATGAACTGGTAGGAGGGAGAGTTTTAGTACAGCCACTACCAACAGATCCCATCCCAGATGTGGAAGCTGCTGAGATGCCTGAATCGGTTAATGTTATCACGCACTTTAGGGCAAGGTAGGTGAAGTCCTCTGCAGTTCTTGGGGTCAACTGCTATAAGGTACGGCCACCGAGAGAGGAGGGCAGAGGTGATGTGCATGCCGCAGTGGGGACAAAATGCCCACAGGCCTGACCCACTGTTAGTGAAGGTTTGGACGAGTCGGGCTAGTCCTTGAGTTATGCTGCTGGGGCCGGCTGCAATGAGGCAGGGCCATCACTGAAAGCACATGACTAAGTTGTGGGTGTTACTGAGAATGAGGATGGAGAGTTGGGACTCGAAGGGCTTTTTGCTGGTTTACCTCACTGCAGAACATCCTGAAAGTGACACTCAGGCAGAGTTGTCACCCGGCTTGGAGGCTTTGGGTACCAGTATTCAGTCCGGTCCCTGGTGTCGCCCCTGGTCCGGCCCCACAGAATCCTTGTTGGGAATGGTGATGTGCGCTGAAGCGTCTGCTGAAGGCCCTCGACATGGCCCATTTGCACCTGGGCCAGGCTTAGAAAAATATGAGGATGTGCTATGACCGGAAGGCCAAGTACCAATGTTTTGCTCCCATAGAGGAAGTGCTTGTCATACTTCCGATTCAGGAACAACCGCTAGCTGCACAATACGTAGTGGAGAGGCGAATGGGTGAGTTAAATTATCTGGTTGATTGGCGAAAGCAGACTCAGCTTTATCATGTCAACATGATGAAGCCTTATTATCGTAAGAATGGCCAGCAGGGCTCTTTAGTTTCAGCTGTAGAAGAGGCACCTTTGGTTTTGTTTTTGGGAAGTGAGGGAGAGGAATCTGATAATCTTGGACCCAAGCCAGTAGTATCCACTGAGTATTGGGAATAGTGCTCAGTTCCTTGAGGAAAACCTGAACCATCAGGACCTGACGTGCCAATGGGAAATGTTAGACCGTTTGGAAAAATACCCCTCTGTCTGCAGTACTCTCTGAAGGACAGCTATGGTGGAGCATGATATTGAGGTAGGGCATGCCACTCCTGTTAAGCTACCTCTCTATAGGGGTGAACCCCCACAACAAGCAGTTGCTGGAAGAGGAACTGGAGTACGTCGCACAAGATAGATTATGGTCTTATTAAGACCTTAGACCTATAGTGAGTGGAATTCACCTGTCACCCTCCAGTCAAAGCCTGATGCCCGGGTTAGATTCTGTACTGATTTCCATAAAGTGAATTCCGTCTAAGGTTGACACTTATTCCTTGCATGAAGTGGATGACTGTGTGGACCGCATCAGCGCGGCCATGTTTATAATCAAAACTGATTTCGTCACGGGGTACTGGCAGGTTCCTCTTACTGAACTGGGCGAAAGAGATTGCTAGCTTCGTGGCCCATGGTGCTCTCTATCAGTTCCACGTCATGGCTTATGGCCTCAAAAATGCCCTGTTCACCTTCCAGCGGTTGATGAACTGAGTAGTACAAGGCGTGCCCCAATGTGTCCTCTACATTAACGATGTGGTGATTTATGACACTACCTGGCAATGTCAATCTTGTCAATGTGGAGATGCTATTTGCACGACCCGAGGAGGCGGACTTAGTTGTCAACCTTGATAAATGCGGATTTGTTAAGGCCTAAGTCCAATACCTGCGATATGTAGTGAGTTATGGTTATGTGACCCTACTCGAGGCCAAAGTAAAGGCAATCAGGCGGTTCCCCACCCCGACCTGTCGCCGAGCTCTCCAGAGGTCCCTTGGGGTATTTGGGTACTATACCGTAATGGCCCCTTTAAGTGACCACTTGCATGAGGAGCGTCGTTGGGTGTGAACCGGAGAGTGTGAGGGGGTCTTTGTGAAATTAAAAGCTGTGTTGTGCAGCCTACCCATATTGAGGGCACCTGACTTATCATGCCCCTTTGCTTTAGCTGGGGGCTGTATTGATGCAGCCAGATGATAATCAAGTTAAACTTCTAAGAAGTTTATCCCGGCCCAGAAGAACTATTCTGTAATTGAACAAGACTTTCTGGCTACAATTTTGGCCCTGCAGCATTTCATGGTTTATGTGCCTGCTTATAGTCCCAAGGTGACTATCTTCTCGGACCATAATCCCTTGCAGTTTTTGAGCCACTTCAAATTTAAGAATGTAAAACTTACTCAATGGAGTTTGTTGCTGCAAGAATACAACCTCAACATCAGGCACCGATAAAGTTGTAGCTTGCTTGTCGTGGGCCAGGACCTAAACTTTGTCATCAGTATATTCCAAAAAAATGTGCAAGTTTTAGTGTTTCTTCCGAAATTTTCTGTTCGTGAGGGGGCGTGTTATGTGGGGCATAAATAGCGAAGAGAAGAAGATGATGAGTAGAAAGATGATGAGAAGAGAGACAAAGGAAAGAGAGATAAGGAGAGGGCGAAAGCGTAAGTGAGGATGCCCAACGTGCGATTAACATTTCCCTGCTCCCGCAGTTATGATAAAAGGTTAATGCATTCCACCCAGTCTTCTTCCATATTTAATTTCAACACTTTCCTTTTGTTCCCTCATGTTGAGCCCCACATATTGTACAGTGGAAGAGATGCACTTGATGATTATATATATATATATATATATATATATATATATATATATATATATATATATATATATATATATATATATATATATATATATATATATATATATATATATATATATATATATATGCCCGGTGATGCATCATAGAGGTTAAGCTTGTGATCATCGTCCTCATGAGTAAATAAAAACCTTATCTGCGTAGATATATGAAAATAATTTATTTGCTGATTGTACTGTAACCCCTCCTGTCCCGAATTATGACAATTTTTTTCAGCCACTACTGCTTGAGAAGGTGCGTGGGCACTGCATGTGTCACAGGGGTCACGGACATGCTGCAGGTCACCGTCCATGACAGGCCAGTAAACCGCCTGTCTCGCTCGTCGCTGCATGCATGGAGATTAAGTGCTACCCGCCGAGGCAGACTCTCCGGGATAACAAGGCGAACAGCTCCCTGCTCGAATGCATAAGTCACCAGTCCTTGGGAGACAGCTAGCCTGTCACTCACACCGTAGAAGGGGCGCAAGTAGGCAGGTCTTGAGCCCGGTGTTGATGCCTGTCCCCAGCTGACACCTTGGACACCAACAGCTAATATTCTGGATCTTCAGCGGCAACCTGCCGTACTGTAGTGTCATCCAACGTTATGAGCTCGTCGATGTCTAAGGCGTAGGCAGTTGCAGCAGCTGTGGCTACCTCAAGGTCGTCCACTTGTTCTTCATCCGTGGCATCAGGTTCCCTGAGCACTGGATAGCGGGACAGGAAGTCAGCAGCACAGTTGCGTTTTCCTGGCAGGTACTTGACTTGAAACTTGTACTGTAGTGTCTTTTCCTTCAAGGCAAAGAATCTTGGGTTGACGATGTCTTTCAACGCTCTGTCGCCCAGAAGCTTCACTAGTGGCCTGTGGTCTGTGACGACCACCAGATTTGGGCAACCGAGTAGGAAGAGGCGCGCCTTGCGAAAACACCAGGCCACTGCCAGGGCTTCACCTTCAACTGGGGCATAACCTGCCTCTGAGGTTGTCAAGTGACGGCTTCCACAAAGTGCGAGGCGCCACCCACTCTTGCAGCAGAATGGGACATCTTTAGCTGGGCAAGCGCAGCAATGCTGGAGTACCACAAACCCGATACCTACTTTACTGAAGTTGGTGATGGCAATAGTAGGTCTGTCCTTGTCATAGAAGGTTAAGCCATCTTTCGCCAGCTTGCATATGATCTCCTTGGCTTGCAGGAATTTCTGCTGCAGTTGTGTGTCCCAGTATACCTTCTTGCCCTGTGGTTTGCGAAGTAATTCACGGAAAGGCTCCATGACCGATGTTGTGGTGAGGAACAGCGCCAGCTGATTTACAAAATGCCACGAGCGAATGTCTGTCAATGTGGGGGCCTCGGGCATGTTGAACTTCTGGACAGCAGCAAGACGCTCATCTGTGGGCTTATAGGAGTCCCACCCTATGTGGAAGCCCACGAAGTCAGTCTCCCTCCTGCAGAACCTGAACTTCTCCGGTTTGAGTGTGATGCCCTTCCTTGCACACGTCTCCAGGAACTCGTACTTATGCCAGAACGAGTCCTCCACACTGGAGTCGTAGAGTAGCGTGTCGTCAATACACTTGAGTTTTATTGTGATCCCTGCGATGGCATTATCATATCTCCTGGTGTAAGCATCCGGGGCTGCACAGTGACCCATGGGTGTCCTCAGGTACCGGTACCGGCCCCAGGGGGTGATTAACATGGTTAGCCTCCTGCTCGATTCTTCCAGCTCCACCTGGTGGAAGCCCCAGTGGGCATCAGCCATTGTCTTGTAAACATGGCGAGGAATACTGGAGACCATGTCGAATGGTGTGGGAGTGTGGTGGGTCTCCCTACGACAGGCCGCGTTCAGCTACTGGTAATCAATGCTCCGTCGTGGGTGCCCAGACTTTTTGGCGACTATCACCATCCTGGAGCACCACTCTGTCGCCTCACCGACTGGTACCGGCTCAATCACCCCTCTTGCTACGTCCTCGTCGAGCTGCCGCTTCACTTCTGCTTCCCAGTGCCTTGGGACAGGCACTGGCGTGTGGCAGGCATAGGGCTTGGCGCCTTCAATCAGGTGAAGTTGATGAGGTTTACCACCCATTACAGGTAAGGGGTTGCGGCTGGTGTTGAAGGCTGATGCTGAGAAATGGCGAAGAAGCCACTCTTCTAACTGCGGCATGCTTTCATCCAACGGGGTGAAAGGGACCCCGTCAGGCCTAGGGGGAATGTTATCTGCCAGCTCTGGCTTGCTAGTGTTGGTATCTTGCATGACAGTCGCCATGGAGGGGAGCTGGTGAGGGAAGTCGCTGTGCACTAGACCCAACTGTTTGCATGCCTCTAGTGAGATACAGAAGCGGCTCGATGACTCCACAGTAGTGTACATTGCATGTGGCGGAGCCCAAAGGTCGGAGGAGCACGTTTGCTACGTCGCGCAGGCAACCTCGGCGCTTCAGCAGCGAACGTGGGATGCCGAGAGCGCCCATCAGCTTCGGTCCGGCCACACACACCTATGCACCCGTGTCTGGAATCACCTGGGTGCAAACCCAGGTGGGTCAGGCAAACCGGGTTTGCCTGACCCACGCGCGTAGCGTACCGTCACCGAGATGCTGGGCTGTGGCGTGACCTTGCCAGCAGCGGCTACCACAATGCCTGACGCTTCCACCTCCTCCACTGCTGCTGCCTGCTTCCTCCCTCTGCACATTACTGCTAAGTGTCCGACCTTGCCACAGTTGCGACACACTAACCTTTCAGCAGGGCAAGCAGACTTCCTTGGGGGGGTGTGTGCGACCACAATTGCCACATTTGGGGGGTTTGCTTGGGTGGAGAGCGTTGGTCGCCGCGGCCTCCGGCAACCAACTGTTGTCTCCTACGTCTGGCTGCAGGTCTGTGGCAGCGTTGCCAGACGTACGATAATTATTGTACAAGTACAATAATTTTTGCCCGTATACGATGTACAATGGAACTCATACGATATTACGATAATTTGGGAATTCGTACGATATTTTTTATGAAATATACAATAATTTGAGTGAAAATTAATGTTATCAATGTCAGGTAATGCAAAATTTCTTATATAAATTTGAATAACAAAATAAAAACCTGAAAGTGCCGGATGTATTGCTTTCCTTACGAGACGAGTCTCACCATACGGGTGAACAACAGTTCACGGACTGGTCGCAGACCAGTCCGTCCGCTCCCCGAGTCCCCGTCCCATAGTCTCGTAGTCGTCAGTCAGTCGTCAGTCTCGCGCGTTGCGACGCAGGACAGGATTTTCAGTTTTCGTTAAAAATGTCTATAGAGAAAGGAAAGGAGAGGGAGGAGGCATGTGGTGCAGTGCCGAAAAAAGCGAGACGGGAACAGAAATATAGGCCCGAGTGGGAAAAACAGTTTCCGTGGGTGGGGCCTGCAAAGAAGGATGCTTATAAGGCCATGTGCCTTATTTGCAGTGTTGAAATAACCGCCCAGGTCACAACTCTGAAGTTGCACGAAAATACCGCAAAGCACAAGAAAATGTGTGCGCCATCCTCATCCAAAAAACTTATGGAGTTATTTACAAGTGCACGTGCTGATAATGAAACTAGTAAAAGTGATTCTGTTAAGGCTGCTGAAATAAGGCTTACTGCATTTATGGTGGAACACAATATAAGTTTTCGTGTGGCCAATCATCTGTGTGAAGTCCTGAAAGCTTGCTTCTCTGACTCCGCTATTGCAAAGGAATTGAAAATGAAAAGAACAAAATGTCAGTGTGTGGTAATGTTATGGCACACTCTCACAAACAAGAGCTCATTAACATCTTGAAGCAGAAGAAGTTCAGCATTCTTGTGAATGAATCCACAGATATATCGGTCTCTCAGAATTTATGCATCATGGTAAGAGTGGTTGAATGAAATGCTGTTGTCACCAAATATTGGGATTTAGTAGTGATCCTAGTAAAGCTAATGAAGGTGCTACAGCTGCCAGGTTGTTTTCAGAGATAATGAAAACTTTTACTGAAAATGGTATACCTACTTCTTCTTTGGTTCTGATGGATGCAGCACTATGATGGGGCCTAATAACTCTGTGAGTAGCAGGTTAAAGGAACTTTGCCCAGGAATCTTTATTATGAAATGTGTGTGCCATTCTGCCCATATATGTGCCTCTGAAGCATGCAAACAATTACCTGATGCTATTGAACAACTAGCTCATGATGTCCACAACACACTCAAGAACTCTTCAAAACGATTGGCACAATTTGTAGAATTTCAAGAGTTTGCTGGGGCTCAAAAGCTTAGGATTTTATTGCCATCTAGAACGCGCTGGCTTTCCTACACGGCTGTTGTGAAAAGGATGCTTGAGCAGTGGGGCCCTCTTCAGATGTTCTTTACTGAATTAAATTTTCAACAGACGAAAACTTGTGGTTAGAAGTGCTTATGAACAACTGCACAATCCATTTACCAGGCTTTACTACTGCTTCCTTTCTTCAGTATTACCAAAGTTTACTCAGCCTAACCTTTTATTTCAAAGTGAAAGAGTGGTCATAACTGAATTGCACTGGCAAGTTTGTAATTTATATAAAGAATTGCTACTGATGTACATGAACCATGAATACATTGTGAAAACCATGCTTTCAAAAGTTGATCCAAGATATCAACGTGAGTTCCTGATGCTAGAGCAGGTGTATTTGGGTGCATCTGTCTTAAAAACAATAATAGACAATCCAGAATTAAGCAAGCAAAAAAAGAAAATGTATGAGTTTCGCTTCCGCTGCAGATTATTTTTGATAGTAGCAGCAGAACAGATCAGGAAGAGATTTAATTTTGGAGATGAAGTCCTTTCAAGAATGCATATGCTGGAGCCAGCCAGTGTTCTAGGCATCCAGGGCAAAGTGCAAGAGCAAAGTTTGGTGCCCCTCGCGACACACCTTCCCCGAATCATTGCCCAGGATGATTCTACCCTCCAGCAACTGGACGATGAGTGGAGGAGGCTTGCCGTAGAAGATCTGTCTGAATCCATTACCAACATGGCGAAAAAAAGTGGACAAAAGCAATTACAACCAGCCTGATATGGTGTGCCATAAAAACTCTGGAGGATAGTGATGGAAACCCCAAGTTTAAGCTTGTTTCAGACTTTTCACTTGGATGTCTTTCTTTGCCTCATGCTAATGCTGACTGTGAGCGCTGCTTCTCTAGTGTAAACCGTGTGAAAACAAAAGACAGAAATATGCTAAAAACAGAAACCGTAAGAGACATCATCCTAGCGAACCAGTGTGTTGCTTCCACATCCAGCAGTGACGGTACGACCTTCAAGCCATCAAATTCAAAGTCAATGATAAAAAAACATGACATCAAGAGTGCTATATTCCTCCAATGAAGAGAGTGCCGGGGCTGCTGACGACGTGCCGGATGTATATATATATAAGAACAAGACTAGTAATCTCCTACATAGTGAGTAAACAACGAAGTGTCCTGTAGTTTTTCTCCAATTATTAATGATATGTATTTAGGAAAGTATTTTGTTTGTTAAGGGCAGTTTTTTTTTTTTCATTACACACACACACACACACACACACACACACACACACACACACACACACCTCTCTCTCTCTCTCTTTTATATATATATATATATATATATATATATATATATATATATATATATATATATATATATATATATATATATATATATATAAAACCTAAATTCTGCTGTATTTGGAAAGTGGCAGTTTTGCATAATATTTGGAATAATTGCATATGTACGATAATTTTACCAGAAGTACAATAATTTCAATCTGTGTAGTACGATAATATGGCCAAAACAATCTGGTAACGCTGGTCTGTGGCCGCCTCCACCACAGCACTTTCGCGGGCAACGCTCGCCTTCCCGCCACCGTCCGCGTTGGTGTCTTTATGAGCAGCCTCAAACGCAGTACAGTAGCTTCGCAAAGAGTCCACATCACTGAATGACGCAAACTCTCTGAACACATCCTCTCTCAACACCACTGAGTACAGACCCGACATTAGCTTCTGCAGTAACATATTCCGTAAGATTACCATCACAATCAGGGCACTGAAACTCGCAGTCTGCCGCACACTGTGCCGAGCGTAAAAAAGTACTCACTGACAGACTCGTTGAGTAGCTGGCTGATGGCGAAGAACCTGCACCATTCCGCAGCTTGGTTAGTCGTCTGAAGAGCCAGGCGACCGACTGTGTCCAAAGCTTCTTTTGTTGACAGTGCCTGCCACTCTGCCATGGCGAACTTTGCATCCAGAGCGCGCTGCAAGGCTGGAGTGCAGTAGAGACGTGTGTGCAGCACTGCTTCTTCTCGTCTCCATCCGTTGACCTCCAGCCAGCATTCCATAGATCTCCTCCAGGATCTGAATGCTGCCGTAGACATAACAGCTTCACACTTCGGCGCGGCCGATGCGGGAGGTCTGGGCGGAGGACGCTGCCCAGCAGGTGCGTGAGGAACCATCTGTTGCTGCAGATTAACAATGGCCTGAGTCTGCGCCGACAGGAGTTGCTGAGCCTGCTCGAGAGCTGAAGGTGCCCGTTGAGGTCGAGAACTGTGGGCGTCGGGATCCCATGGTTCAATCCTACTCACTGCGCCATGTAGGATGAAGAGTGAGAGACAGGCCAACAAATACCCTCCTCTACTGGGACTCAGAGCAGAACTGTTTTCAGGGTGTGTTGCCGACCAATGCCAAGCCGATGCAGCCCAATATATCGTACATATATATATATATATATATATATATATATATATATATATATATATATATATATATATATATATATATATATATATATATATATATATATATATATATATATATATATATATATATATATATATATATATATATATATAACCACGTTTATTTTTATTTTATGTAAGAGTTAAGGAAGATGTTTCCAGAATCTTTGATTTCTTTGCGTGGAGACATCGCCTATCTCGTTCAATCGATCTCTCGGCAGGTGTCTTCTCTATGGGGATACTTGGAATCTAAAATGTACCCTGACATACCACGTTCACTACCTGAACTAATGAGAACAGGTCTCCGCGAGGCGGCCGCCACAAATAAGGGGCATGCTGCAAGTTTCAGCAACCCACTTCATCAAAATGGACATTTGTATGATGTTATTTTCTGTACTTGAATTTGGTGCAATTTTTTTTTTTTTTTTTACATATATATATTAGCACATATACAACTTTGATGCTAGCATATAAATATTTTATTTTTTTATTCTTAAATATTTAAAAATAGTTTCTGACCCACCCAGTATACATATAATAACGAAATGAGGACAAAAATAATGTTTGCATTTTCTGAATACTGATATAGCTTGTTGCTATGTACAAAGATTTCCTCGGAAGACAGAGGAGGAGGAGAAAGAATAAATATAAAAGAGATCGAAGAATATGGAATTATATTGTAAGAACACACACACACACACACACACACACACACACACACACACACTCTCTCTCTCTCTCTCTCTCTCTCTCTCTCTCTCTCTCTCTCTCTCTCTCTCTCTCTCTCTCTCTAATAATTTATATTCTTTTTCTCCATCTCATATCTCCTCTCCCTCCTCCTCTCTTCCTGTCCAGCCTTCCTTCCCATTCCCTCCTTCCTTCGCTCCATCTCGAACACCCTAAAGCCGAGTGAATAAGTAGCAATATATTAATCAAATGAAAAATGTATATGTATAATGACGACAAGAATTTACTGGTGATTAGCACTAATGAGCAATTACGAACCCCCACCCACCGACCCACACATTCACACTCACACAGAGGAAAGTTTTGTGTTTACCAGCGGTATTAATCAAATTTCTTACTATGCGTTAAACTACCGTGCTCCACTTACGTATAGACAGATAGATGAATAGGAAGGCATGTAGCTAGATAGATAGACAGTTAGACAAAAAGACAGACAGATAAATAGCTAGATAGATGGAGAGATAGACAACGTAAATAGATAGGTAGATAGATACATGCAGACAGACAGATGCATGAATAGATAGAAAAAAGAAAATAATACGTAGACATAAAAGATTATGTACAGATAAAAAAAAAAAGCTACACTGACAAGAAGTAAATTAAAGATCTCTCTCTCTCTCTCTCTCTCTCTCTCTCTCTCTCTCTCTCTCTCTCTCTCTCTCTGATGCTCTTGTATAAACACCAACAGAAACACTCTCTTTTATCTTTTCTTCCTCTCCCTCCTAATTCTCTTTTGCTTTTTTAGTAGCATAATGATGAGTGGAGAAGGAAGAAGAGTGGAAGTTTAAAAAAAAAGAGGTGCGCGGTAAGGTATTTAGTAGGAGAGAGAGAGAGAGAGAGAGAGAGAGAGAGAGAGAGAGAGAGAGAGAGAGAGAGAGAGAGAGAGAGAGAGAGAGAGAGAGAGAGAGAGAGAAGCTAATGATGCTACTTTTGCGCTGTATATAAACATATTCATTCCCTGCTCTCATCTCTTGCCAATATGTCTGTCTGTGCATGTATCTTTATGTTGTACGACCTGACTGCCATTGACTGGAGCAAAGAGTAACCTTATGATGATGAGGGTTGTATCAGCCGGATTCATATCTTATAGTTCCTCATTATACTTGGAACAGAGAGTACAGACTTCGATCGCTTCTGAAGAGTGTGAAGGTGTGGAGGGTATGCAACCCAGGATAGAATGCACGGGTGTGAGTCCATGTGTTTCCTTAGGGGACATAGACACGCCTGTGGAAGGCAGGTTAAATGCGAGAGAAATGAGGGATGTGCTGTTTCTAAGAGTAATAGTAGTAGTAGTAGTAGTAGTAGTAGTAGTAGTAGTAGTAGTTGCAGTAGTAGCAGTAGTAATAGTAGTAGTAGTAGTAGTAGTAGTAGTAGTAGTAGTAGTAGTAGTAGTAGTAGTAGTAGTAGTAGTAGTAAAAGTAGTAGTAGTAAAAGTAGTAGTAGTAGTAGTAGTAGTAGTAGTAGTAGTAGTAGTAGTAGTAGTAGTAGTAGTAGTAGTAATACATAATTTGTGGTACATTGCAGGAAAACCACAAGCATGAAGCAACTGAAGAGGCACAGGAAGATAAGTCCGGGAGATGCAATATAGCGATGGAAGATGATGACGTAAAATAGAAGAAAGGCAAAATAAAGTTGCTGACGATGCATCTGTTTACGAGGGATGGGGGCGTTAAGTATCTATACCTAACATAGGGAAGGAATAAAATGTGGAAATAGAAAAAAAAAGAGATTATTCAACGGTATCTCTTCCTTCCTTATTTGTTATTGCTATTGTTGTTGTTGTTATTACTTCGATTGAGCGAGAAATGCCTGATCATCGACTGCCATTGAGTTCGTGGAGGAAGAGATATAAGAGGGAGATCTTTTTTTCTCCCGGCTTGTGTTATCCTGCATAAAATCCTTAAGAGGCCTATAATATCCTTCGAAATCAGTGCGCTGTGTTTCCTGGGGAGGAAGCGGCTGGCGAGGGTGATAAGGCCATTGGATGATATATATATATAGAAGCCGAACGCTAGTCCTAAAGGAAGGATGAGTGGGAATCTGCGGCAGACAAACTGGAGATAAAGCAGCAGTAGAGAAAATCGTAGAGGCATATGAGGCAGGTTGGGATAGCTCACCATCCCTGTGAAGACGAGCAGAAATACAATGCTTTTGGGAGAGATGTAAAGCCTAGTCGTGACAAGTCAAGTAGACACCCAACCAAACACAGGCCCTTCGAGTTGAGGACCAACGCTGCTTCAGTAGGCGTGTTGCCATCAAGTGCAGCACGTAACCACAGCAGCAAAAAAACACGGAGTGAAGGAGGAGACTGATTGATTAAAAAAGTTCAGACTCCGCAGCATCGCTGTCATATGGATTAATCGGCGAAAAGTAAAATGCTGGAAATTAATGGGGTATGTATTTGAATGCATTAATTTCAAGTAACATGGTACTGGCCTAGAACAGTGCATCTGGCGTAGTTCGTCTCTTACTTAATGTATTGACCACACTGGTCCAGATATGTGGTGTTGTTTGTTATGTGCTGATGTTATGTGCAGCACGATAATTTCCATTCAATTTGAGTTTCATTCAGTATTTAGTAGAAGAGTTGCTCTTGACATTGAAGTAATCAGTATTTATCTAGCTCCCCTAGTTTGATCATTAGAATTTTCAGAAATAAAGAGTTCTTTACTTCATGTAAGAGTTCAGTTCATGTAAGACAGCGCGGGGAGCAGAATGTGGGCGGGTGTACGTATGTATGTGTGTCGCCACAATCCCCCCTTCCTTGTATCCTCGCCCCATACCAGCAGAGGGAGCGTGGCGCAGTTTCCCACAGTCATTCACTATCCAGCTTTTAGACGGAGCAGACGTATTGAAACGAGCTCTAATATCTGACGGAAATTGAGGCAGGATAAAAATTAGTTGTTTCAGTTGCCTTAAGGGGATAAGTCAGTCATTACCGGCCGTACGGCCCGGCCTACTTATATAGAATAGGAGTCTTCATAGTAGTCTGACAGAGGGGGTAGTTGTGTATAACATGCTCCATACCCACCCAGATAAGTGACTCCTTGGCTGGTCTGGGTGTGTGTGCAGGCGGAGCTCTTGCTCGGTGAGTGGTGAATGACCCTCCTGTGTGTTCGTGGGGCACTTGTATGTAGTTGTGTTTCTTGTTAGTGGGCTTGTTTAATGTTAAATGCTATTGCGTTTGGCTCCTGGAGGATGCTTGACCTGTAGAGGGCTTCAGTAATTGGCTGTGTAGTGAACTTTACTCCCTCCTTAGGTCCTGACAAGGCCTGCCATCCAGGAGGCAGTAAACGACACTATTTGGTTTGAGGTTATAACACGCTGTTGGACAGTGGGAGGACTTGTTAATGGAGACGCTTGTCCAGCAGCGTTTTATACCTTGACCGTATGTGTCTTATTGCTTGTTATAATTGTTTCTTCTTAGACGTGGTTGACAATCCTTTCACAAGTGTGGGGAGTTAATTGTTAATTGAGTATTTCCCTTGTCTGTAGATGGGTAAAACAGACTGGCGACCTCAATTAGTGTGACTTTGTGTTCCGACCGGTTGTGAAAAAGGTACAGGAGTCACAAGGGACCCTGTACACCTGTGTTTGAGCCCCGCACTGAGCCCACATAGGAGGTAGTTCAGGGAAGCTAGTCCAGGTGCGGCAGCTTTGTGAAGGGGCTGGGAACTGTGGTCGTAACACTGAAGACACTGACACAGGCTCAAGGACCCAACATTATTCGTTGTCTTCATCACTTCCCCCTTGTGTAAGGTTAAAGTTCTGCCTAATATTATATTACAAGTAAAATCATTGAAATTAATAATATTTAAAAGAAAGCTATAATTTATTACGAAGACAAGTCATCTCCACATACAAGAGGGCCTCATGTCCCAGAGACAGAGCCCTCTGACCAAGTATCAGTGAGATGTGGAAAATCCTATTTTCCCTATAACAACGAAGAAGTATCACTCATGCAGGTCTACTAGAAGTGTTGCACTGTAAGGGGAACTAGGCAGTTACCATAATGTAGTTGTGTTTTCCAGGACATAAGACATAAGGGACAGAGATCTCTATTCTTGGAGACTTCAATGTTCACCACCAGCTTTGGCTTTCCTCTCCCTTCACTGATCATCCTGGTGAACTAGCCTTCAACTTTGCTATCCTCCACGACCTAAAGCAATTGGTGCAATACCCTACTCGTATTCCTGATCGTCTTGGAGATACATCCAACATTCTTGACCTTTTCCTGACCTCTAATCCTTCTGGTTATGCTGTCACCCTTTCTTCTCCGTTGGGCTCCTCCGATCACAATCTCATATCTGTATCTTGTCCTATCGCTCCAATCCTTCCTCAGGATCCCCCTAAGCGAAGGTGCCTTTGGCGTTTTGCCACTGATAGTTGGGAGGACCTGAGGAGGTATTTTGCTGATTTTCCTTGGAATGACAACTGCTTCCATGTCAGAGACCCGTCTTTGTGTGCTGAGCGCATAACAGAGGTGATAGTGTCTGGCATGGAGGCGTACATTCCTCACTCTTTTTCTCGACCTAAACCTTCCAAACCTTAGTTTAACACAGCTTGTTCTCGTGCTATACATGATAGAGAGATGGCCCACAAAGGGTATTTAAGCCTTCCATCACCAGAATCTCATGCACTTTGCATTTCTGCCCGGAACCATGCCAAGTCTGTTCTCCAGGTAGCCAAAAACTCTTTCATTAACATTCCCTCCTTTATTTCAACCAGATGGCACCATTGTTATCACATCTATTTCTAAAGCTGAACTCTTCGCTCAAACCTTTGCTAAAAACTCTACCTTGGACGATTCTGCGTTTGTACCTCCATCTCCTCCACCCTCTGACTACTTCATGCCACCTTAAAAATTCTTCGCAATGATGTTTTCCATGCCCTCGCTGGCCTAAACCCTCCGAAAGCTTATGGACCTGATGGAGTTCCTCCCATTGTTCTCCGAAACTGTGCCTCCGTGCTTGCACCTTGCCTAGTCAAACTCTTTCAGCTCTGTCTGTCAAACATCTATCTACCTTTCCATCTTGCTGGAAGTTTGCCTGTTCAGCCTGTTCCTAAAACGGGTGACCGTTCTAATCCCTCAAAGTACTGTCCTATTGCTTTAATTTCCTGCCTATCTAAAGTTTTTAATCTATTCTCAACAGGATGATTCTTAATCATTTATCACTTCACAACCTTCTATCTGATCGCTAGTATGGGTTCCGTTAAGGCCGCTCTACTGGTGATCTGACTTTCCTTACTGAGTCTTGGTCATCCTCTTTTTAGAGATTTTGGTGAAACTTTTCCTGTTGCCTTGGACATATCAAAAGCTTTTGATAGGGTCTGGCACAAAGCTTTGATTTCCAAACTATCCTCCTACGGCTTCTATCCTTTTCTCTGTAACTCAATCTCAATTTTCTTTTCTGACTGTTCTATTGCTGCTGTGGTAGACGGTCACTGTTCTTCTCCTAAATCTATTAACAGTGGTGTTCCTCAGGGTTCTGTTCCGTCACCCACTCTCTTCTTATTATTCATTAATGATCTAAACCAGGGGTTCTTGACCTTTTGATGGTTCCATACCCCCAATGGATTGTCGAATATGGTCCCATACCACCTTCACTTGACTGTTCAAATAATTATCACCAATCCTATTATTTGCCAGTATGTCTTCCAGACACGAGTATTTCAATCGCTTGAATTTACTGTACTTTAGATACGGATTACTAGGAAAAAAACATAACCATTGATAATTTTATTATTTTTTTTACTGAAAGCAAAATTAACAAAGTTATAGTTCCGTTTTATTATACAAAAAAAAAAAAAAAACAACAGAACATAAATGTGCAAGTTACCGCCGTCATATAGGGTAGCGCGCGCATCGCACTGGCAGAGGGGGAAACTACCAGTACCCAGAAATCGAGTCCCAGACCCCCGGCCTTTGGTTCCCATACCCCCAAGGGGTATGGATACCCCCGGTTAAGAACCCCTGATCTAAACTATTCATTAATGATCTAAATTAATGATCTAATGCCACAGAACGCTTGACTTCTGACCTTTCTAAAATTTCTGATTGGGGCAGAGCAAACTTGGTATTGTTCATTGCCTCAAAAACTCCATTCCTCCATCTATCAACTCGACACAACCTTCCAGACAACTATCCTCTCTTTTTCAAAGACACTCAACTGTCTCCATCTTCTACACTGAACATCCTCGGTCTGTCCTTTACTTATAATTTGAACTGGAAACTTCATATCTCATCTGTAGCTAAAACAGCTTCTATGAAGTTAGGCGTTCAGAGACGTCTCGGCCAGTTTTTCTCACCCCCTCAGCTGCTAACTCTGTACAAGGGCCTTATCCGTCCATGTATGGAGTATGCTTTACATGTCTGTGGGAGGTCCACTCATACTGCTCTTCTAGACAGGGTGGAATCAAAAGCTTTTCGTCTCATTAACTCCTCTCCCCTAACTGACTGTCTTCAGCCTGTCTCTCATCGCCGCAATGTTGCATCTCTAGCTGTCTTCTACCGTTATTTTCATGCTAACTGCTCTTCTGACCTTACTAACTGCATGCCTCCCCTCCTCCCGCGGCCTCGCTGCACAAGACTTTCTTCTTCTCTCACCCCTATTCTGTCCACCTCTCTAACGCAAGAGTTAACCAGTATTCTCAATCATTCATCCTCAATCATTCATTTATCTGGTAAACTCTGGAACTCCCTGCCTGCTTCTGTATTTCCACCTTCCTATGACTTGAATTCCTTCAAGAGGGAGGTTTCAAGACACATCCTTCAATTTTTACTACCGCTTTGGACCCTTTTATGGAACTGGCATTTCAGTGGGCATTTTCTTTTATTAGATTTTTGTTGCCCTTGGCCAGTGTCCCTCCTACATAAAAAAAAAATAAATACAACATAGATAAATTTAGTTTGAGAGTGACTCTGTAGGCGTAGCCAGATGGTGGAAAATTTAGAAGATTCAAGAGCATGGGGACGAGAGCAGATTAAGTCGTTGCGCACATAAACACAACATCCAGCTTTGGATTGAAAATGAGGATAGAGAAAGTAAGAGAGAAACAGGAAAGGGGCTACCGTCAGTTGCCTCAGATACCTGTGTTTCAGTGAAGAAAAGAAGATAAGGTTTAGTAGAGGAGAGGTGGTGTCCTACAGATTGAAAACTATATCTAAGACAGCAAATGTTGCAGAAATTAATGATGAAAAATTGAGTGGGGGGGGGGTGACAAGACACTCAGGGTCGATACCAGAAGAGCAGTACGTCCTGGGACATTTGTGATCCCCTTCCCAGATGGGAACTTCGGGGCTGGTGTAGGAGTCGCCATGATAATTTTGAATTTTGAATATAGTGTGTGTGTGTGTGTGTGTGTGTGTGTGTGTGTGTGTGTGTGTGTAATTAGGTGCTTGTAGTTTTGTCTGAAGGAAGAGAGTTGTCTTTAGAGGGCAGGCTGTGAATACACCCTTGTGCTATGAGACACAAAGGGAAACGTTCAGTGAGGTCACAGCTGGGTTTAATGATAAGTTCACTGCACCCCCTGATCTAGTGCTTTAGACCTCACTGGGAGTAATTATCGTTTTAGCAGGTGCCTACTACTGGAGTAACTCCTCCATCCGCTTCTCTTCAACTAAGATACAAAATCTTATTTAGCAATAGAAACTCTTCCTGACCCTCTACCTCTTCACTGTCCTTACCCACTGGCAAAATATGGGGCTAACTCCCCATCTCTTTTCTGCTCCTCAATAAATTTACCAGCCTCATCCACATTAAGGTCATTTGTTTTTTGAGTGCCACCTCCGGGATGCTCTACAGAGTGAGGTAAACCAGCAAATAGACCGTCCAGACTCAACTCTCCAACCTTACCCTCTGAAACACCCCCAACCGAGTCATGTGCTTCCACTGGTTGCTCTGCCTTATTGTAGTCAGCCCCAGCAAGAGGACTTAAGGAGGAGCCCAAATCTGCTTCACTCAAACCTTCACCAGTTGTATGACAGGCGTCTGAGCACTCTGCCCCCATTGCAGCAAGTGCATCCACTCTGCCCTCATCTCTCTGTGCCCCTATCTTTTTGCAATCAACCGCAGGAGCTGCAGAGGACTGTACCCAAACTCTCCCAACTGCCAGATCATTCCCTAAAAGGAAACCAATGCCAGACACTGGCAGGTCCTTTGCTACAGCCACTTGCGCCTCTGTGGTCACTACCAGACAAGTTAGCCTCACCCTAGTTGTGGCAACTTTCTCAACAGCATTGATGAAGCTACACAGCTCTGCCTTTCCTGAGGCTACCTTCTTCCCGGCAATATTCCTGTACAGAGATTGTTAGGCTGCCGTATCTCCACTCCAGCAATCTCCACAGTACCCTGGCACAAGAAGGGGTAACACCAAACCTCACATACTTAGGTGAGGTACTGACAGTCGACACAGAAGCAATCTCCCCTGTCTTCTCTCAAGCCAGACCATACTTAGATCCAAAGGCTTCTTTCTCCTTATCCTGGTTAGGCCAGATCAGCAAAGACGCTAGTTTATGGGGAGGCTTAGGGGTTGAAGCTGTAACCACTTTTAGGCAGTTAAATCGGAAGTGCCCCATAGCCCTATAGTCTATAGTGGTAACAGGTGGGCTGCTTATTGAATTTAGGAATGCTATGCACTATGTTTCCTGAAGTCCTCCTTCTCGGATCGAAGGGAGGCCTGTGTTACATGAATTCCCTTTTTATTTTTTTTTCTATAGGAGGGACACCACCTAAAGACAACAAAAATTCTAAGAAAAAAAAAAGCCCACTGAGACGCCGGTCCCGAATGGGGTCGGAAGTGGTGGTCAAAAAGTGTCTTGAAACCTCCCTCTTGAAGGAGTTCAAGTCATAGGAAGGTGGAAATATACAGAAGCAGGAAGGGAGCTCCACAGTTTACTAGAGAACTGGATGAAAGATTGGTAATACTAGTCAACTCTTACATTAGAGAGGTGGACAGAATAGGGGTGAGAGAAAGAAGAATGTCTTGTATAGCGAGGCTGCAGGAGGAGGGGTGGCATGCAGTTAGCAAGATCAGAAGAGCAGTCATAATAAAAATAGCTGTAGAAGATAGCAAGAGATGCAACATTCCGGCGATGAGAAAGAGGCTGAAGACAGTCAGTTAGAGGAGAGGAGTTGATGAGACGAAAAGCTTTTGATTCCACTCTGTCTAAAAGAGCGGTATGAGTAGAACCCTTAGCATACTCCATACATGGACGGATAAGGTTCTTGTACATAGCTGTACAGAGCTGGGAGCGTGAGATAAACTTGCAGAGACGTGTCATAACACCTAACTTCATAGAAACTGTTTTAGCTAGTGATGAGATGTGAAATTTCCAAATCCTACATGGTGACGAGGATTTCATATGTGGGCCAGTACTACCACTATCTCCTGAACTTTTCTCTCTGGTCCATTTAAATCCTTCACCTCACTGTTGAGGTACATAACGATGGGCTAACACATGGTCATCGACCCAAGTAGCTTCCTCCTTTAGGCTTTTAAACCTGGAGTAGGTAGTATAAGTTTTTTCTCGCCCCACATTTATAGACTGCTCCATCACCATGAACTCCTTTAACTCACGATAGGAGATTGCCTGATCGCTAGCAATCCATTTCTCGAAAGTCTCTTCAAGGTAGCGAGCACATTGTATGTAAGAATCACTAGGCCTCTTCTTCCCTCCATGGAACTGTAGCGTATGAGCCCCGAACCGTATCTCGTAGGCTTTTAGAATGTCAGCCATAAACTCCTCATAATCCTCCGGATCTTTTTTTGACATCTTGTCATAAACTTCAAGGGCCTTGTCTTTCAATATATTCGAAACAAGACCAATCCATCTCTCCTGAGGCCATTCTGCTTCTTTCTTTTCATCAGACTCGGGTATCAACAGTGGCGGCTCGTCAATAGGGACTGCGAGACTGCAGCCCCCCCCAGTGGATTTCTAGGATTCACGAAAATAATGTTAATTTATTTATGTTTGACTATCATTCACATGAAAACACCAATTCTCATATGTTTATATGAAAAAAAAAAAAACTGCAAAACAATGAGGAAGTACGGAAATTATTTACTATTTAATGATACAAAAGCGGGGAGAAATGGGGGGACGCTTCCTGGGCGGAATGCGAGTGTGGACTGCGTCCAGCGCAGTCTTCTCTCGGCCGTTGTTGTGGTTAGGTGAGTGTCCTTGCGTCGGTCTTATTTTCGATCGTGTTTTTTAATTTGTCAGGGATGATTTTAAAATATTATTGATCAGTGATGGCTTGTGCTCAATCTTGATTATCATAGATGGTGTAAAATCACAGAAACGTATAAAATAGTTTTTTTTTTTCTTTTCCCAGGTAGGCCTAGCAGTATTTTGCAAAATGGCACAAGAAGCAAAGACGGTTTCTGCATTGAAAGAACTTGCACTTGCCATGATTTCAATAGAGAAGATTTCTATGAATAATATGCCAGGTTTAAATGTAAAAGTTATTGATCTGTTTGCACAAAACAGGAACAGGAGAATGGACTTCCTTTTCAAATAGCCTATGCCAGCACTAAGGAAGTCAAGCATTTACTGTTAGGATAAGACCTAAAGAATTAAATAATTATCTATCTATCTTTATAATCTATCAATCAATGGTATGTTAAACAGTAACAATAAAAACATTTAAGATTTTATTTGTCTGAATGTGAGACAGCCCCCCCATCAGTAACAGTCACGAGCCGCCACTGGGTATCAACCTTATATTTTTCAATATCTGGCTTTTTACTGTATCCTTCACTTTTCTCCTCAACCCCATGAAGTGAATTAACCTCAGTCCGAGTCTTCCACTCAAATATTCTATTCTTCTCAGCCTCTTCCTTCTCATACATTATTGCCTTCTTCTTCTCCCCCTTCTCAGCCTCAAGTCTCTTGGCTTCCCTCTCGGCCTCAGGCCTCCTGGCTTCTCTAGCCTCCTCAGTCTTTAATCTCCTTTCCTCAGCTTCCAATTCAGGCCTTCTCATTTTTCATTCCTTTCAGCCTCTAGCTCTATTCTCCTCATCTCCAACTTAAATCTCATCTCCTCAGACATACCTTCTGTCTGGGAAAATCTTTGTGTAGAACTTGCACATCCTGGAACACTATTTGTGGGACTATGTGTCCTCACACCAAACGGGATTAAATCTACACTGCCACTTCCAGCAGAACCAGGGGACTCGGATCGCGAGCCATTCCTGCCTCCATGGCGTAAAGTTGGGTATGGGCACACAAAGGACAACGAAACGAGCAACAAGCACCTGTATTCCCCACATGGCTACGAAGATTCCGGCAATACTGGCGAGTCGCCAGTTTCTGTTACAACCACTGATTCTGCCCCTCTCAGTTGCCACTAGCTTGGGTCAGCTTTCCTAACCAACCTCTTGCATAGGGTTGTGCGCAGTCCACACATGCGTTTACAGGGTCCTTCTCGACTCCTGCTACATTTTAACATATGGTCGTAATAACAAGTTCCGTCCCCTTTCACAGCTGCAACTACTTCAGGTCAACCTATGTAAACTACCAACTATGTATCTTAGTGCAGGGCTCAAAATCACCTTTATAGGGTCCTTTACTCCTGTGGTGATTTAAACAAATGAGGTCACCATTCGTTTTCACCTACAGGTAAGGGAATATTGTAACTGCCAAACTATTCCAACCAGCTGAGAAAGGATCACAAGCCACGTTCTAGGAGGCACAGTTACGACAAAGGACAAACAGTTATGAGGATTGTAATATTCTATGAGCTTCCACCCTCACGAAACAATAAACCAAATTCACCCACACTCATAGAACATCAACTCCCCCTGCCAAACATTACCATCTCAAGCTTCCCAGGAAACGGACAAGACCACTCTCACAGGACATTACCCAAGGAAGGAGTAAATTTTACTGCACAGTAGTAGAACTATGATCTTTCAGATCCAAAGCTCTCACACAACTTTATATCCCAGTAGCATTTACAACACAAACGATGATACACGAAACAAAGAACCACGGACAGGATGGCAAAGAGATTCGTTGTTACCACAAGTGTAAATCGGCATCCCACACTCAGTCATAATTTTATTACTGGTGTGTTACCTACTTAAATCGACAGGGGCAGTGCTGCTGCTAGCTATCTCATATACAATATTAGCTAACAAGCACCTTCTAAAACAGATAAAGATAACCCTATTCCAGTGGTCCCTCCTTGCTCACTATATGGTGTCCTACTGAATACGGACGTGTTTAGTGAGCAGTGACCTGACGCTAATATAGCTGGATTAGTGTAGACATGGCGCCTTGTGTTGCTGAATCGACTGGTTGTGTTAGTTCTGTTCTCAAGGCCTTCGTTGCGAAGGTCTCAGAGGTGGAGGCTGAGTTCCATCGAAGGATCTCGGAGGTGCAGGCTGAGTTTCGTGAGAGAATCTCAGACCTGCAGGCTGAGTTCTATGAGAGGAGCTCAGCACCTGTGAGAGGGTCGTGCCCCACCGTCACCTTACCTAGTAAGGCGACAGAGGAGCAGCGGTCGGTTGTGCGCAGGGGAGCCAAGAGGGTGAAGGTCCTCAGGGCACCTTGCGTGGAGACGAAGAATCCCTTCAATGTGCTGGAGGAAGGGAAGGAGAAGGAGGTGGACAGGGCAAGAGGAGGCAAGAAGGAGGGGGCAGATGCAGTTACACTGCCCCAAGGTAGAGTGCTTGTGTTTGGTGATAGTCAGGTTAGGCACTTAGATAGTGCGTTCTGTGCTAGGGATAAGAAGCGTAGGTCGAGGGTGTGTTTGCCGGGGGCCGGGATAGGGAAGGTAGCTGATAGGCTAGACACGTGCTTGGAAAAAGATGGGACCAAGCCCATTGTTTTTCTCAGTGCGCGAGGGAATGACCTTGGTAAGGTCAGGAGTGAGGAACTTATCAGGAGGTTTCGACAGGCTTTGGACAGGATTAGGGACAAGGGAGGGATCCCCGTGGTATGTGGTGTCTTGCCGAGGAGGGGAGTTGGTGCTGAGTGGCTGTCCAGGGCTATTACAGTGAATCGCAGGCTCGCGAATCATTGTAGGAGTAATGGATGGACGTTCATCGACACCTGGGACCTTTTCTATGGTAGGGACACCTTATACGCAAGGGATGGAGTGCATTTGTCACGCCAGGTTGTTCGTGTTTTGGCCGAAACACTCGAGCGGGAGGTAACTGCACTCCAGCACTTTTTTCGTTAGACGGGAGGGAAGAAGGGGTAGTGAGGAGAAGGCGAGGGGCAAAATAGTTAAATCTAGAAAGGTAGCTAGCTCAGGGATGGTGAGAAATAGCTTAAGTGTTTACTACACAAACTGTAGAAGTATTCTGAATAAAATAGACTTGCTTAGAGGAATAACGAGCGTAGAGAAATTTGATATCATTGCTTTACCTGAAACTTGGTTAGATATGTCAGGAAAAGTATTTAATCCAGAGGTTAAGATAGATGGGTATACAATGTTCTTTAAAGATAGGGAAAACAGGAGAGGAGGAGGCGTCGCGTTATACGTTAGGGACACATTACAGTGTTGTATGAACAATAGAATTAAAACAGATAACAAAGCAGAGTCGATATGGGTAGATATTAAGGAAGGATCGCAGTCAGTAGTACTAGGGGTAGTTTACAGACCACCGACCAGTACAGAGGAAATTAACACCTCACTGTGGCAGGAATTAAATAGAGCAGGCAGGTACAGTCAGGTATGTGTGGTAGGAGATTTTAATTTTAGGAATATCGACTGGAGTCTGATGGTGGGTAACAAGGAAGCAGAGGAATTTCTTAAGATAATTCAGGATAATTTTTTAAAACAGGTAGTCGTAGAACCCACAAGGGGGAATAATATTCTAGATTTAATTCTTACTAGCAGGGAGGAAGCAGTCACGCAGGTAGAGGTTGGATGACAGCTAGGTAACAGTGACCACAGAGAAATTAGGTACAATTTAGAATGGGAAGAAACTGTTAGAAACAAAAACACTAGTAAAATACCTGACTTTAGGAGAGTAGATTTTGAAGAATTAAAAAGGTACCTCCAAGGAGTGGACTGGCAAAGGATGCAGGGTGAGGTCAGGTCAGGGACGGAGTTCAGAGAGATAAGGCAGGATGAGAGAGGTGAGGTGAGGCGTGAGGGTGTAGGACAAGAGGTGGGAAGATGTGTCCGGAAGGGAGGAGGAAAGAGGAAGGGGGGGAGATAGGTGTGAGTATGTTGGAATCTCAAGTTATGCTGAAATGAGAGAGGTGAGGTCGAGGCGAGTAGATGAGGGAGTGGAGAGGATGGTAAGGGACGAGATGAGGGGATTAGGTGAAGTAAATGTACATGAATTGTATAAATATTTCGTAAAGTTCATACAGGTCAGTTAGCAAATATCCCGTATAGAACAATAAGTTCACAAAAAAAAAAAAACCCTAAATGGATGACTGCTAGGTTAAAGCATTATATAGGGCGTAAGAGAAGTATATATAAGAGATTAAGGGCAGGTGAAGAAGTTTTAAAAACACAATATAATGAATTAGTTAGAACAGTCAGGAAGTTAACGAGGAAAGCTAAGGACAATTATGAATTAAAGGTAGCCAGCCAGGCGAAGACGGATCCCAAGGGATTTTATCAGGTATACAGGACGAGGAATAAGGATACTGTAGGTCCATTAAAGGCAGCAGATGGGGAGCTGGTTAGTTCTGGGGAGGAGATAAGTAAACTTCTGAATGATTATTTTTTAACTGTCTTCACCCAGGAAAACATGCAGGATATGCCAGATAGTGAACAGGTGTTTAGAGCAGATGAGAATGAAAAGCTGACAGATATTTCCTTAACTAGGGAGATAATGGAACAGGAGATAGATAGGCTAAAAAAGTTCAAGTCACCAGGACCTGATGAAATATATCCCAGAGTACTTAAGGAATGTAAAGAGATTATTAGTGAGCCGTTAGTTTCTGTCTTCAGGAAATCACTGGAGTCGGGTGAGGTACCAGTAATGTGGAGGCAGGCTAATGTAGTACCCAACCTATAAGAAAGGAGATAAAACTTTAGCGTCTAATTCTAGACCTGTCAGCTTAACTTCAGTTGTAGGTAAAATGTTAGAGTCAATAATAGCGAGGAACATTAGGGAACATTTAGACAAACATAACTTGATAAATCAGTCACAGCATGGCTTCACGAAGGGGAAGTCTTGCCTGACAAACTTGTTAAGTTTTTACAGTAAGGTGTACGAGGCGGTAGGTAATGGTGATAGTTATGATATCTTATATCTGGACTTTAGTAAAGCATTTGACAAGGTACGCCATCAAAGGCTCCTGAGAAAGGTTAGGGCACACGGGATAGATGGGAAGGTGTTAGGGTGGATAGGGTCATGGCTTGGTAACAGGCGACAGAGAGCGGTAATAAACGGCTCGAAATCCGAGTGGGGTCATGTAATTAGTGGGGTGCCACAGGGATCAGTATTGTTATTTCTAATATACATCAATGACTTGGATAGTGGAATTAGTAGTGATGTTAGTAAATTTGCGGATGACACAAAGATAGGTAGATTAATTAGGTCAGAATCGGATGCCATCGCCTTGCAGGCAGACTTAGATAGAATGAATGAATGGACGGATAGATGGCAAATGCAATTTAATATCAATAAATGCAAAGTGCTTAGCGTAGGTAGAGGAAACCCACACAATAAGTACACATTAGACAATCAAACTCTGGTAGGTACAGGGTATGAAAAAGATTTAGGAGTTATAGTTAGCTCTGAACTCCGTCTAGGGAAACAATCCATAGAAGCCAGAAACAAGGCAAATAGGGTACTAGGATTCATTTTTAGGAGTGTTAAAAGTAGAAGGCCGGAAGTAATATTAAAGTTATACTTGGCGCTGGTCAGACCTCATCTAGACTACGCTGTGCAGTTCTGGTCCCCACATTACAGGAAAGATATAGGTCTACTAGAATCAGTACAGAGGAGAATGACTAAAAGGATACAGGGGATGAGGAGTATTCCTTACAAGGCGAGGTTGAAGATGTTAAATTTACATTCTTTAGAGAGATGTAGGTTAAGAGGGGACCTGATAGAAGTCTTTAAGTGGTATAAGGGTTATAACAAGGGAGATGTAAGCAAAATTCTTAGGATCAGCAACCAGGATAGAGCAAGAAATAACGGGTTCAAGCTTGAAAAATTTAGGTTTAGGAAGGAGGTAGGAAAAAATTGGTTCTCAAATAGAGTGGTAGATGAGTGGAACGGACTCAGTAATCATGTAGTTAGTGCTAGGACACTAGAGAGCTTTAAGAGAGGATTAGACAAGTTTATGGATGGGGATAACAGCTGGAAATAGGTAGGTGTGTTTCATACAGGGACTGCCACGTGTAAGCCTGGTCGCTTCTTGCAGCTTCTCTTATTTCTTATGTTCTTATGTTCTATGAATGTCTAGGCCTGACTGAACAAAGGAGACAGCGTCACCATCCCGCACTTTCTAGCATGGGTGACGCGCATGAAAAAAGACATAATGGGGGGGGTAGAGGAGGGGGAGATATGGAGAAAGGACAAGAGGATGGCTGGCGGCTGACCCGCACTCAACACCCAGTGCACTCACTCGCTCACGACAAGACACTTATGTTTTAAAAATTCCTAGAGGCTTTATCCGAAAAGCTGGATCAAACCAATGTATATAGTAGTGTACAGCACCCCCTGTACACTGGTGCATCATCATGGGGGCACTTGCAGCAGTTCGACTAGAGGAGTTAGGGGATCTTTAATACAATGGAGTGCATTATTAAAAGAGCGCAAAGACAAAGACATTTTTTCAAGAACTTTTACATTGTTTGGTAATCTGTGTCTCATATCTTGCACTAAATTGGCCACGAATTTAATGCACTTACGCCTTGGTGACTTCTCTTGATGAACAGAACATCCCTCAGATCTTCTAGTTCTTTCTCAAACTGATATTCTAAATATGATTTGGGATCCAGGTTATCTTCTACGCTACTCTCGAGTGTATAAACATTTGAAATAGACTGAACAAATTTCTGAACTAATGACTTGATTGGTAATGTAATATATGCAAATAACTTTGTTGGGTTTATCTCCTTTGATTCAAAGCATTTGTTAACTCTCTGAACATCTTTTAGAATAGGCATTAGAAACTTGATGTATACTTGATTAGTTCCATCATTATACATAGAATACAACACTTCATCTCCAAAGAACTTTTTAGTGTGGCGAACAATATCAAAAGTCTTTAACTTCAACCACTGTTTACCAATTCCTTCAACAGCTTTTACAATGGGCAACCATTGTGTTTTACAAGCTTGAACAATTTTGAGTTGGTCATGACTTTCATTAATTGCATTATATAACTTCTTGTAAGTTATATCCTTGTGGATGACCTTGAGGACCAGTTGTAGGTATCACTGATGAAATATTCAAAGTTTCACAGCAGCAGCAGAGACAGCTAGGGTGACACACGCATTGTCAGTTCCTATTCCTCTCAACTTTTGCAGATCCAGTCCAATTGAATTTATTGTTTCCTTCAGTGCACTCACAATGCCATCAGCATCACTCACCTCTAACACTGTTAAGCTTAGGAAGGTTGACACAATCTTCTTTTTCAAACTGTCAAAATAAATTATAGCAATTCCAAGGTATTTAGTGACACTTATGCCTGTAGATTCATCTAGCAAAAGACTGCAGTGGTCATTTCTAACAGCTTTGGTAATATCATTCATAAAGTGAGGGTATAAAATGTTCTTAATCATTTCACTACACTTTGATATCTTGATCTGAATTTGTGATGCCACTTTACTATCTGGAAAAGAGTTCTTACAAAGCCTGCTTTAATGGTCACGTGAAGCTGTATGTTCTGCGATAAACAACGCCATCCTTCCCTCAGCCCTGAGCCTCAGTTGTCTTCTTTGCAGGTAAAAAGGGTAGAACTGGCTGTCTAGTTACAGATAAATCTTTCGCGTTGGCATTTTTTTTTTTTTACTGTATGGGTATTAACTTTCAGATCACTCAACTTTAAGTTCTAAGGGCATTCGCAAAATTCATAAAATAGTACACTCTTACCACTGCTTTTCTTTTTTTAGCAATCCAATCTCTTAACACTATCAGGCAGGGATCAAGATCAAGATCAAGAAAGACGTAAACATGAATGTGAGAGGATGGGGTGTGGGCAAGTTTGAGGATGTATGCAAGGAGCTCAGGGAGTGGAGGTTCGACTTAGTCGGGCTCACTGAGACTCACCTGAGAGATGATGTACGAATGGAGGGATGCGAGTATGTTATGATTGGAAAGGGGCGTAAGGCACAGGAAACACTGGGAGGAGGCGTAGCCTTACTCTACAAGAAAGAAAGAGGACTGAAAGTAGAGGAGATTGATGTGGGGGAGTGTACAAGTAGTGAGGATGTGCTTGCAGTAAGAGTGGAATGCATGGATGGTCGTGGCAGACCAGAGAAGGTGGTACTGGTGGTAGCGTACATGACTGTCATGGGTGAAAGAGCAGAGAGGGAAAATAGGAGGAAGTATGACATACTTAAGAAAGTTGTGAGAGAGCATGGAGAGGAGAGAGTGCTAGTTATGGGTGACATGAATGCACATGTGGGAATACTGGGGGAACAGGTGAACAGGAATGGTGAAATGCTTGGAGAGTTTGTTGATGAACTGGAGCTGGAAAATCTGAACGTTACTTTGGCAGAGGGGCGTGTGACTTGGAGTGCAAGAGAACAGGAATCAGCAATTGACTACATGTTGGTGAATGGAAGAATGCGTGAAATTGTGTCGCACATGTGGATAGATGAGGATGGTTTGGTTGATATTGTGTCCGATCACAACATGCTGGTTGTGGAGTGCTTGATGCAGGGTGGGAATGAAGTGAAAGTGGCAAGTAAGAGAAAGAAGTGGAGACTGAGAGATGTAGGGTGGGAGAACTTTCAGGTTGATCTGAGTGAGAGAAGCTGGGACGATGAAAGTGTGCATGACGTGGAGCATCTGAATGAGAAACTGGTTGAGGACGTGAGGGGTGCTGCTGAGAACCAGATAGGGTTTGTGAGAGTAGGTAGAAGAAAGAATGTATGTAAACCATGGTGGAATGATGAAATCAGAGCGGCTAGGAAGGAGCGAAAGAGAATGAGTAGACAGTGTAGATGGCTGAGGAAAAAGAGGCATGAAAGCGATGAGGCAGAGAATGAGTATCTGAATGCATGGGCAGCGTATGTGAAGCAGCAGCGGTTGACGAGACGAATGATAATGAATGCTAAAGTGAAGAGTGAAAGGAGCGTGATTCAATCTTTAAGGGAGAAAGGTATGGAAGGTGGCCGTGAATGGTACAAGTTCATGAGAGGTGAGAATATGTCAGGCAGTGTTGGTGTGGAGAGTCTAAAAGTGGAGGGTATAGTTATAACAGAGAAGGATGGAATCAGGGAGGCAATCAAAGGGTTCTGGGAAGAAGTAGGTGGGGTAGGTGAGATGTTTAGTGTGAGAGAAGAATGTGTAACACTGGAAAGGAAGAATGCAGATGAACTGGATGAAAGAATCAGTAGGGATGAAGTGGAGAGGTGTGTGAGAAGGCAGAAGAATGGCAAGGCAGCAGGTCCAGATGATATACCCTATGAGTTCTACAAGAATGGTGGGGAGGTAGTGATAGACAGAATGACTGAGTTATTCAACCGAGTGTGGGATGAAGAGAGAGTGCCAAGAAAGTGGAATGAGAGCCGAGTGTGTCTGTTACATAAGGGAGGATTTAAGAGTAAGAATGAGCTGAAGAACTACAGGCCAATTGCATTAGTGAATACAGTAGGTAAAGTTTTCAGTGCAGTGTTGAATGAGAGACTGTGTAAATGGATTGAGAGAGCTGGAGTGCTGGGTGAAGAACAGAATGGTTTTCGTAGGGACAGGAGAGCTGAGGACAATATGTTTGTGGTGAATGAAATGATTGAGAAGAAAAAGAAGGATGGGGGTAAATTGTACCTAGGTTTTTTGGATATAGAGAAAGCTTATGATAGAGTGAACAGAGAAATGTTAGGTAGAGTCTTAGAAAAGATTGGATTGAGTGCAAAGATAGTTAACGTAGTGCAAAGTATGTATGTGGACACAAGAGCTAGATACAGGCTAGGAGACATAGAAACAGACTGGGTGAAGAGTGAGAGAGGAGTTAGGCAGGGCTGTATATTGTCACCAACCCTTTTTAGGCTGTATACAGAGGAGCTAGCAGCCAGGATGAGAAGAATGAATGTAGGGGTAAGTGTGGGGAATGATAAAGTATGTGTGCTCCTTTATGCAGATGATGTAGTTGTTATGAGTGAATCGGCAGATGAGCTTCAAAGTTTGTTGGATGTAGTGGATGGCTATGGTAAAGACTTTGGAGTAAGGTTTAGCAGTGAGAAAAGCAAAGTAATGATTGTGAATAGATCAGAGGATGAAAGTAATGTGGTATGGAGACTTGGAGAGAATGAGTTGAGACAGGTGCAAGAATACAAGTACTTAGGGATGTGGATGAGTCCTAGTGGGTGTGCAAAGGCAAAGAATGAAAAGATAAGTATGGTAAACCAGTGGGTAGGTCGATTGGGAAGCGCGGCAAGGATGAGAGCAAGTAAGTATGATGTGTTGAGAGAAGTGTGGAAGAGTGTGGCTGTGCCATGTATAATGTATGGTATGGATGTGATTGCATGGAATGAAAGTGAAATTGATAAGTTAGAAGTGGGCCAGAACAAAGTAGCAAGGATGGCACTGAGTGCACCGAGGTGCACAGCAGTTGAAGCCTTGAGAGGTGACATGGGATGGAGCACCTTCAGAGAAAGACTGACAAAAGCCACACTTAGGTACAAGATTAGGCTTGAGAGAATGGATGATGCAAGAATAGCAAGGAAGGTGTACCTGTGGAATGAAAGTGGAAGCAAATGGAGGAAGAGATGCATGAGAATGACAGACAGGAATGGATTGCAAGTTGTGTGGGCGATAAGAATGGCTGGGAGGAATCAAAATGAGCGTGAATGGGTGGTAACAAGAGGAGGAAGAGTGGGAGCCGAATGGGATGTGAGAAAATGGAAGAATGAGATAGACAAAGAAGTGAAATGTGTGGGACTGAATGAATGGAAGAATGAGATGGAAAGAAAGAAGACCCTGGAATGGTACAAGGAGAAAGAGGCCCCGAGGTATGAAAGGTGGTATGATGGAAGCCTGGGCGGTGATCTTCTCTTCCGAGCGAGGGCACAGTGTATGGATGTGAATGCAAGGAGTTACAGGTGGTCTGAGTCCCGCAGCAAAGTGTGCCAGATGTGTGACATGGGAGAGGATGAGACGGTGGAACATGTGGTGCTGGAGTGTGTGCAGTATGCCAGAGACAGGAATGAGATGATGCAAGTGATACTGACTGAGTTAGGGCATGATAGGAATGAAAGAGTGGAGAAGACAGGAAAGGAATGGATGGTGTTGTTGCTGGGACTGGGTAGAGAGGCCAATAAAAGGATGATTGAGGCGGTGAAAGAGTTTCTGGAGAGAATGTGGCGTGCCAGGTGTATGAACAATTAGGATAGAGGATGCTGTTCGTTTCTCTTTTTTTTTTTTCCCCTTTCTACAGGAGTTGCCGATCCAAAGGCCTGGCTCAGGAGTGATCCTGTGCCACCTGTACCATCAAGATCAAGATCAAGATCATTACAGGGCTCCACATATTTCTACCAAAATACGTCTCATCATGAACTAAATCACCAAACCCAAGTCACACACTGGCATCGAAGGTATGGTCCTTCACAACTAAGAGCTACAGAGCCCCCCAACGACCCTGAATGACGTAAACAAGGTGCCTCCTACTGCTGCCTGCCACCCACGTGGATGAGTCTGTGATCTTCCGAGCTGGTGCTGACCATAACAAGCCTCTCGACCTCATTCTACTGCATCCCATTCTATCAAATCCACACCCCTGCCAAGATAGAACAGTCAAGTGATCTACACACCTACTCCACCACCATGGTCGGTACCAGGACAACCCATATATGAGGTTCCCTCATCACTCACTCCCCAGACTACTACCACTCCAACCGCATACCCAGTCTCTACATCGGCAGCAGCTGTCCCCCAACCTCACCCCTCGCCTGTGGAAAAGATCTTCAGCAGCATTCAGGACAAGATTACCTCCCCAGAATTGAAGGCTGTTGTTGATGCTATAATCACAGCTGTTCAACTTCTAACAGAAAACAAGGACCAGGAAGTAAAACAGCTCCAATCAACTGTAAGTACCCTAGAAAAGAGAGTTGTACAACTAGAGGATCAGTTGGACGATGTAAGTCAATATGAGAGGCGAGACACAGTTATCATCAGCGGTCCAGATCTACCCCAGGAGACAGGTGGTGAAAACCCTACCAATGTAGTGGTGGACACCATCAAGCGCACTCTCAACATTAACATCACACCCTCTGAAATCAATGTTGCTCACAGACTTGGAACAAAGAACAAACAAACTGTCAAGACTCCTATAATTGTCAAGCTTCACAGTCGCCAAAAAAAAGATGAATTGTTAAGTGCATGTGTCACAGTCAAACCAAACATTTTTATCAATGAATCTCTCACCCCAAAGCGACGTTCTATTTTTAAGACAATATGGAACATAAGAAAACAACACAGAGATTTGTTTCAACAGTGCTGCACTCGTGATGGGAAAATCTGTGTAAAACTCAGGTGTTCTAATCAAAAGCACACAATAACCTTAGAATGGGACCTTAACAATTCCCTAGACAAATTCCCTGCTCTTAGGAACAATGCTCAACCATCCAGTTAAAGTTGTTACTACTGCAGTTTCATTCCTTATCTGTATGCCTTAAGAATAAGAACATGCTATTTATCCCGACAAATGTCAATGCTGGACCTCACTACTTGACCAAAGAAGTGAATAACCTATGACATATATATTTTACACCAGGGTCTTCAGTATTAAAAGAGAATCAACTTATACTAATGTAGACCTCAAGGGAGTATATTATGGTCCAGCACTAGACACTTCTTTATTCCTACTACTTAGCAATATTCTTCATGTGCAATATGAATCCATTACCTTTCCCCCTACTTTATTACTACAAAATCATGTACTACTACTTCTTAAAACCTGTACCTGACTCTACCACTAGTTTTCTATCACTGTCTACATTGTATGAATTTATGAGATAACTAAATAATTTATCACATTTTGTCAACCATGAACATTTACCATTCAATTTCATGCTAACATTGCTAATGCATATACTACCCATATATTACTTAGTCACCAACACACCTCTATCCATTGATGTAGCCGTACTGTGATACATTATTACAACTACTATGCATACCTTAAAATGCCAGAAATCCTCTTTTATTTTTATAACCAGTCCCATCACCATTTTTTTACTCATTCACATCCTTTTCATCTATTCATGGAAAATCTTTATGCATCCCTTTATGACGATATTATCACTGACAACTCTGAAAACCCAAATGACACTAGTTTGGACATAATTAGAACCGTAAATGGACATACAGACCTAACAAGCATATCAAATTATTACAGTATTGAAGAATATAACCAACAGACACAGACTACATCAAATATACCTAAGTCTTCCCTTAGCATCCTTCACCTTAACATTAGATCCCTCCAAAAAAACTATGATAACTTAACATCTTTTTTAAACTGTTTGAGCATCCAACCTCATGTCATTGCACTTACAGAAACCTGGCTTAAAGACACTAACCAACATCACTACCATCTTGATGGTTACTCTACATATCACTCTTTGAGAATGAACAAGGAACACGGAGGAGTAAGTTTACTGATTAACTCTGATATCCATTCTGAACCCATTCATCAACATACATTTGTAAATGAAACCATGGAAATTTGTTCTGTGCAATTAAACCTTCGAACTAACTTAATAATCTCCGTCATCTATAGACCACATAGTAAACATGTTGCAGTGGAAGAGTTCTCACTTGCACTAAATGACATCTTAACTCAGAACACATTCACAAAAAACAACACCATTCTTCTTGGTGATCTCAATATCAATCTTCTAGAACACACTTCTCATCAACCAACCAATAATTTCCTTAATACCATGCAAGCTCTTAACTATTTCCCACATATATCTCGTCCCACCAGATTTCCTGATAATCCTACGCTAGGCCAACCCTCACTTCTTGATCATATATGGACGAATTACACACCATTATCAATCTCGGGCATTATTCACCATCCAATATCCGACCACCTCTCAATCTTTCTGAACATATCCTTAATGTCCAACTTGTCTACTAAACATAAAATAACTTTTAGAATTTCTAATGCACACAATCATAACTTGTTCACATCTGATCTAGCTTCAATAAGCTGGAATGACATTCTCACTTCTAATAATATAGATGAAAACTTTGAAACCTTTAATAGAACGCTTCAAAATTTGTATGATATACATTTTCCAAAAGTTACTAAATTTGTGTCATCCAAAAGACTCAGTAATCCTTGGTTAACGCCAAATATACTAGCCTCCATTAAACATAAAAGTAATCTATTCAAAATGTACAAACTAGGGACCATTGACCATAATACATATACACAATACCGTAATCGAGTGACTCGGATAATAAGGACAGCCAAAACAAATTACTACATGAACATTTTTAACAGTTTTAGGCATAACACAAAGAAAATTTGGTAGACTATTAATGAGCTATCTGGCAAGCATTTACCAAAAACTAACATATCGAATATACGTCTCAACAACACAACACATAATAATCCACAACAAATAGCCGAGGTCCTTAATGAACACTTCAGTGAAGTGGCAGATAAACTTAATAATAATCTCCCACCAGCAAATAGAAGTGCATCTGACCTTCTGCGAGGTAACTACCCAAATTCTATGTCTATCCCACCAGTTTCTCCACAGGACATTATAAATATTATAAAGAAACTAAAAAATAAGATGTCAAATGTTGTAGAAATTCCTATTTCTTTATTAAAACGAAATTGTACACTGATTGCCTACCCCATTTCATTACTTTTCAACCAATCACTCAACTCCGGTATATTTCCCGCTACCCTAAAAAATGCCAACATTACTCCTATCCATAAATCTGGTCCCACAAATGACCCAAATAATTACCGCCCTATCTCTACGCTATCTGCATTCTCTAAAATATTTGAAGTCATACCTGCAAAAATACAAAATACTAAGCGACTCTCAGTACAGGTTCAGACCAGGCTTAAATACTTACCATGCCCTCAATAAATTCTCCTCTCACATTTACTCATCTCTTGATAATAAATTATCTGTATTATCTATCTTTGTAGACTTCTCCAAAGCTTTTGATACAGTTAACCACAACATTCTTCTCAAAAAACTTCACCATTATGGCATTCGAGGCCCTATCCACTCCTGGTTTAAAACTTACCTAACTGATAGATCCCAATGTACACTTCTTGAAGGCTACAAATCATCTGTCAGAAAAATCACTACAGGCGTCCCACAAGGAAGTGTCCTGGGACCCATGCTGTTCCTTATATATATCAACGATGTTGTTCAAACATTTGACCATGCAGATACCATTCTTTTTGCTGATGACATGACCCTCTATTTCACTGGCCATACTAATGATACCTTATTCCACTCTGCTAATGCAGACCTTAACAAATTAAATGACTGGTGTTTGAGTAACCGACTTACCATAAACAGCGATAAAACCTACTTCATGCTATTCTCCAACAAGAATGATAATAACTTGCCAGAATTAATAATAAGAAACAGTCAAATAGCTAGAACTAGTAAACTTAAATTCTTAGGAGTAACCTATGATGAAAACCTTACATTTAAATTTCACACAACTAACATTTCCCAGAAACTGTCACGTTGTACTGCCATGCTCTATAAAATAAGGGATTTTATGCCTACCGAGATCCTTAGAACAATGTACTATGCCCACATGTACCCACACCTACAATATTGTAATCCAATATGGGCTAACACTCAAGCTACACACCTAAATTGCATAAACCTCATTCATAAAAAAATAATACGGATTATCACAAAAAGTTCATATCTTGAACACACAGCTCCACTCTTTAAAGGCATGAAAATTCTAAAACTCGAAGACATAACAAAACTTTCCATTGCAACATCTATGTACAAAAAACAAATTAATGTCTCTCTTCCACCACATGAATACACAACACGACAAAGACAACGCCTTTGTCTACCTACCCATCGCCTTAGTATCTTCTGCCGCTCGACTTCCTACCTAGGCCCCTCAATATGGAATTCTCTACCCTCGCAATACAAAAATGTCCACTCTATTCACAAATTCAAAAGCAAACTAAAGAGTCATTTTCTGGATGCATACTAATCAGTCACTTCCTATACTCATACCTTATATTACTTCCCCCCTGATCTTACAAAACTAACCCTACAAAACTTTATCATCTTTCCTGTACTTTATTTTTAAACACATCTATATGATTTCAGTCTCATATATGTATCAATTTATATCACCTAACCCTATGTGTCATCCCATCCATCTTCATACTCAACTTTATAACAATATTTATTCTGTATAAACCTTATCATATTATGTTTTTATTTATCTTCATGATAGATTTTTCGATTTTAAGTTGTCTATTGTGTTTACTTTAAGTAATGTACTTTTAATTTTTTCATTTGCCTGAAAAGCATCAAGCTTATACATAGGCTGGCCAATAATGTATACCTATCCAATAATGAAATGTATAAACCTAGGCTATAATAAAGTGTTTAAGTGTTTAAGTGTATCACTTAACCAGTCCTTTCTAAACTTTTGAGTGTACTATGTAATTGAGAAAATTTCACAGCAAAACAAACGTTGATAAGTAATCCTCTGTGGGGAAACGAAGACTGAGAACTACTGGGGAATGCTAGCTTGGCGAGGACGAGACTGAAGACGCGACTGATATGCGTCAAACTCCCAGTAACCGTACAGGAATGATCCTTGTAAAATAAGAGCTCGTTGGTACCAACGACAGACGACTGTACATATCATTCATTCAACTAATTTTATGGCAAAATAAGACGTTTGTATTTTTATGAATAAAATTTATTCACTTGTAAGATGACAAAGCAAGAAAAAAAGTGGAGAAAATAAAATAATGAACATACTATAGTCTGATCATTTTGAATTGAGCGTTTGAGAATCGTCCGGGGGTTTCCCGGCCTGGGGCGTTGGCACACTTACACCAAGACACACCTCATGTTCTACCTCAGAATTAAATGGTGCTGTAGTATATATACATTGTGACAGTCTAAAAAAGCAAATTAGTGTCATATGTTTTTTTTTTTTTTTCAGTGATGCATTGTTTTTTTTGTTTTTTTTTTGCAAGCACCACAATACTTTGCAACGTTTCCTCCAAGAGTTGTCACTTTTCCATGGGTAACCAAATGAGGTCACATGGTCAGACTAACCATTTTAATCCATAGGTCACTTCCTCTCGCACCGCCAGCCAAGATGGAAGCTACCTATCCCACTCGTTCTCGTCACCTCCACAGCCGAGAAAAAGAGCTTATTTACTCTGTAAATAAGTATTTTTTGGAAGAAAAGGCTAATAGGGGGACATTACTTGACCCATCAAGAGATGTTACCCGAACAACAAAAGCTCCCAATGTGAGCGAGGCAATAGTTGAAGAATTTGTTCATCTGCCAGTGAAGTTCACATGATCACAGGCCACCAGCACATCTTGTGTTTTCCTCACCAGCAAAGAACCGCCCTGCAAGCATAACCAACGTTAATGGCTTTGACAAACGTGTGGTGAGGACAATTTTGTGATTTTACGCAAGGAAGGAGATCCCAACACTGCACAAAGTAAAGGAAGAATTGAAGGAAAATATTTCCTTCAGAAGATGTACTGAATCTCTACAGCAGATTCTCAAAGAGAGTGGATTCAGATACGGAAAAGCTGATGGTTGCAAATTTCTTATGGAGAGGAGTGATGTTGTTGCTTCTCGTACCCGATTTTTGAGAGTACGTCTTCCCAGGCGAACATCGTTTACCTGGATGAGACCTGGATGTAACCAAAGTTATAGCGTAGGAAAATGCTGGACTGACACCACATCTGAAGCAGCAACAGGAGTATGACCACCGACAGGAAAGGGAGGCCGTCTCATAATTCTCCATGCAGGAACAAGAGATGGCGGATTACCATAAACAGATGAATTCCACGGTGTTTGAGGAGTGGTTCAGGAATCAGCTGCTGCTCAACATCGCATCAAATTCGGTCATCGTCATGGATACCGCTCCCTATTACTCCCTGTTACTAGAGAAAGTACCAAGCTCATTGTGGAGGAAGGCGGAACTGAAGGAGTGGCTTGAAAGCAAAGGTGTTGTGAGGTTAACACCCTATCACTGTCAATACAATCCCATTGAGCTCCTATGGGCTCAGGTCAAGTTTCATATCGCCAAGCAAAATAACTTTAAAATGGCTGACTTGAAGCAACTGGTGAAGGAAGCCCTGCATCACATCACGCCACACAACTGGATGCAAACTGTTGCCCATGCTGAACACCTTCAAGAGGAAGATGGGCGACAAGACACAGCGGTGGATCTCTTCGTGGATTCTCTGATCATCGACTTTGCTGGAAGTTTGGATGGAGAGTCTAATTAATGATCAGAGAGAAGATTAGGCTTCAAGGGGAAACCTCTATTAAAAAAAAATAAAAAAGCCTTGAGTTTTACCTCGTTAGTTGTAACTAAAAAATAAAAAATACATCATAGTTTAAGGGAAATATCATATCTAATAGGAAACCGATTACATTTAAACAAAATTCACAATGGAGAGAGAGAGAGAGAGAGAGAGAGAGAGAGAGAGAGAGAGAGAGAGAGAGAGAGAGAGAGAGAGAGAGGGGGGGGGATAGAGAGCAACTTGACTGACTGACCGGCAGATTTTTTCTCAAATTCTAATGATTCATAGGCACATATAGGTCTTTGATCGAAATAAAATTCCATGAAATGTAGATTGTATATACAGAGAGAGAGAGAGAGAGAGAGAGAGAGAGAGAGAGAGAGAGAGAGAGAGAGAGAGAGAGAGAGAGAGGTAATTTGACTGACTGACAGGCAGAAGATTTCTCTTAAATTTTAATGATTCATAAGCAAGTATAAGTTTGCATGAAATGTAGATTGTATATACAGAGAGAGAGAGAGAGAGAGAGAGAGAGAGAGAGAGAGAGAGAGAGAGAGAGAGAGAGAGAGAGAGAGAGAGAGAGAGAGAGAGAGAGAGAGAGAGGTTATCAGTGACACATAGGTTCTAATCCAATAACTAACTGGCCCAGTACAAGGTTTGACACCGCCGCAGGTCAGGGAATCCCCGGAAAGGACAACGCCCAAACGCCTAGTTCAAAATGGCCAGACCATAGCCAACATGGTTTGCGGCCACACCCCCGCCAGACTTCTCAGTCCCTCTGCTTCTCTCTCTATTCTTCTTTTATCTTCATTATTTTCTAATAAACAGGAGGCTGTGTGTGTGTGTGTGTGTGTGTGTGTGTGTGTGTGTGTGTGTGCATATGTTGACGGCTCTGAGCTTTTACAATTTCAAATGGATTTAATTTTTTTTTATTTACTTATTTATCCATGTTTTACAAACCTATGCCAAAATGGAAAATTTTGTAATATAAAAAGATGTCATTGAAAGCATTTCTTGGAAAAAAAAAACACATTCTGCTATTATAAATATAAAATAGATAAAAAAATAGAAATATTAATATAAAAACAATGGATAAATATCAGATATATATATATGTTACAGTCAATACCTGAATCCAGACAATTTGTAAAGTGACTGATTTTTTCAGGCAATTTGTGAACTGCCTGGTTAGGTTAGGTTAGGTTAGGTTAGGTTAGGTTAGGTTAGGTTAGGTTAGGTTAGGTTATAACCTAACCTAACCTAACCTAACCTAACCTAACCTAACCTAACCTAACCTAACCAGGCAGTTCACAAATTGCCTGAAAAAATCAGTCACTTTACAAATTGTCTGGATTCAGGTATTGACTGTAACACATATATATATATATATATATATATATATATATATATATATATATATATATATATATATATATATATATATATATATATATATATATATATATATATATATATATATATATATATATATATATATATATATATATATATATATATATATATATAAAGTTTTGAGTTTGACATAGAACTCTTCACACTGTGCGGTTAATAGTTATTCAGACATCATAGTGCACTTCCACAAGATTCATCTCTTACAATGAAGAAATATATTTAAGATGAATATTTAATATCGTTGGTAGAAGTGGTGCCTGGTTTGTGTGGTGAAACCCTGGAAGTCGAGATAAAACTGTTGCTTGTGACATTCTGAAGTAACTGAAGAATTTGCTATCAACCTTCTTAATTCTTTAAATAACTCCCACCACTCTTTGTTGCATATCCAGTGGGTGCACCCAGTGAATTCGCCTTTGTCTTCTTTTCTTTTTTTTTTCTCTATGTAGTAAATATGCACACAGCAATCTACTACGATCCAAAACGCAGTACTTATTGCTGCAAACTGCGAAGAGAGTTGGATTTCAATGTGTGTAGCAGCAATCACATGCATTTCGATCTAGCAGCCGCACCAAGACGTGGCTTGAGAAACCACATAATGTTAAAGGGGCCTAACCTAAGTCTGGCGCTCACCACACTGTGTCCACGATCCATCAGCCCATGATGGAAGTAGATATGGGCAGAAAGTTAGGAAATTGTCATAGTGTTGTACCGAGACAATGTTCACACGTTCGGCATCTCTACGCTGCACTGTTGAGACATAAACAGCTTGAGTATATAATTTTTTTTTTGTAACAGTGGAGGGAGGGAACAGCTGGTACCTGCGTCAAGTCCTGTCCACATGCAGTTTTAGCGAGACGGTCCACTTTGTCATTAACAGCGAGTCCCACGTGAGAGGGTACCCATGCATAACTTATGACCAGAGAGCGATCATAAGCAGCTGTTAACAGATTCATTGTCTTTGTTAGAACTTGGTCACAGGCAGATCTTGCGGAGCAGAAGGAGCAAATGGCCGACTGGAAATCACAAACCACCACGCCATTCAATCTCATTTCGGTGAGGAATGTAACAGCGTCTAATATAGACCATGGAGCTCACAGTAGGTGGAATTCGATGAGTTGTGTAACCTGCGGCCTTCCCTGGTGGCCGCAGAATGGACAAGCATATGGCACACACCGCGCTTCTGTCAGCCTGTAGGAATCCACCCACATAGAGATGGTGTACGGAGGGAATGGAGGCACTTTAGCAAGAGTCCCTAGTGACAGGAGAATCCGGTTTGGAGGCTGGTATGAAGGAAACTGTCGGGTGAGGTATTTGCCATGGGGGCTAAGCCACAGTCAACTTCAGCTGCTGGGACATCAATAGCAGACTGGCAGAAGGTAGCACATACTATCCTGACAAGGTTGCGAGTAGTAGGGAAAATGCCACCAGGGACGCCCATCCTAAAATGGCATACCACTGGGAGACCCCAGTGGCATGCCATTTTAGGACGGGCGACCGTGATGTAATTTTTCCGGATGGTGACCCTGGCGGTAAATTAACGCCAATGGAGGGGGGAGTGGATCTTTCACAGCGACGTCACCAGAGACCATGTTACGGAGGAGCGACGGTGATGGCGGTGCTCACTGGAAGAGGTGGGGGCTTGTGTCCTTATCCTTCGGCGGCTATGAAATGACTTAGCATCGCCCAAATAGATATCAAAGCGGAAAGAGATGCGTTCTGTAACAGAGAAAAAAAGAGAACGATGAGAACAATGGAAAATTTTTTTTTTTCACAGATTTTTTTTTTACAGATGTTATAACATCTTGCTCGGCTGCCAGCCGGACAAAATGTAAGCATACAATGTGGCATTTTACGAAATATTACGTAAGCCATACGAGTAATTTTTTTGTCATTATATAGATATTGATGCTTTTTGAAGGTGGCGTGAATAATGCACATTGCACGTTTTAATGTATGCCAACTCAGTAGAAGGCAAAAGAACATGCAATAAATGCCACACATGAGGGAGTTCAACCCCTGAAGTCGATAATTTAATGTGCTAATTTTCATATGTGGACAAGTTTGCATAAAATGATGTAAGATGGCGGAATTGTATTTGGGATGTAAGTTATAGCTATCCGGTCCGTAATGAGTCATCTTTGCGACTAAGCTAAATATTGAAGATATCTGCTTTATAGCAAGTCTTTCTTTTCAGTTGCCTGGTTGCTTGTTTTCTTTTTTTTTTCTGACTCCAACTTTCTTCTTTTTCATTATTAGTCCACCTCGAACTATCCTTTCGCCCACACCTTTCACGGCGGCGACGCCTCTATTTCTTAATGATTCGCAAAGTCGTTTTCCCTCTAAAACATCTGATAATAAACCTTTTTCCATTTGGAGCTATTCAGATGCCATAGTGTGTATGAGAAAGGGAATTGCTCTTTTAGCAAAGCCGCTCAAAACGGAAAATAGACCGCCACCTCTTCTTGAATGGGGTGGAATAAAAACCCGGATGTCGTCTAACCCCCGGCCTTTGCTTTGCGTAAAAAGCAAGTCATATTCCGCTCGAGTGGGAAGTGTGAACGCTCTCGTCATGATGACCGCCACGTCACGAATAAGACGCTGAGCGTAATCACCAGCTATTTATTTCCATCAGATATGCAGCAAGTGTAAATGATTTACTCCTCCCAAAGTGAATGGGCTGGCCAACCTGATCCGCGAGTTTAATCGCAATCGAATCGATAATAGTTTTACTGAGCGATTTATACGCTTTCTAATGAAAATCTTTACCGCTGGCGGATTCCATGTTAATGACTTCTAATAAGCTGACATGCTGACCGTCATATAACGTTGGTGACACACAGTCCGCGTGAAATAGTGCGAAATCTATTCCCCCATCAATTCGAGGCGGGAAAGGGGCGGGAATGAAGATGGAGTCGTTTTTGGCGTATGAACTGTATAAATTATACTTGGCGTGATAATCAAAGCCCAAGATTTGAGCCATCCTGGATCCAAATTTCGCAGTCAAGTAGCAGAAATGGCCATTGTTGTCGCATTGCGGGGCATTCCGAAGGACGTGTTCCACCCTTAGCGCTTTTTCATTATAGTTAAAAAATTGATCACCCTCAAAATACCGCTCATACTCAGTCTTCATATTGCTTTTTAATTCTTTGGCCAATTCGATATTAATGACGTCAACCATATACCCAGTATCGCCCTCCTCTGTGCTTGTTCGAGGTGTGTATGTATGGAGTTTATACATGCGTGTTTTATCGACGTGGGCTATGGCCCAAATCTCAATCCTGCAAGCATAATCATCCGCCACTAGACCCAAGAACTGTTTTGGATAAAAGCAGTTTATCAGACCTACTTCATATTCCTTATTTGGATCAAGATGGATGGGGGGAGTGATTCTATTTTCAAAGCGATGGGGTTGGTTATGGGGGTAGAGGTCAGTGTTGCCCAGACTCATCAAATACAGATAATGCTCCGCTCCTGCCATAATCAAAATAAATAATAACGACCATCCCAGTTAAGGAATACATTTATTCTCGGTTCGTCACACACACATCAAATTTATTTTAAAATTTTACATGATATAGTTTATTCAGATTTCCTCACTAGAACAGTTTCAACTCCAAAAGGTTGAAGTCGCTTCGCCAACCCTTCCACCATGGGCAGGTAATTATTCATCCACTCATCCTGGCAGCGACCTCTGCACCCCATTCCTTCTGGGATGATAATCTGCTCCATTTCAGTGTTCGCCTTGGCTAGCAGGGCAATCGTTTTCAGACAATTCTGGAAGTGTTGACGTCGGTTCACACTTGTATCCATCTTGAGTCCTTCCACGTAAAGCAAATCCTTCGATGTCGCAATTGCCTGCCGTGCCTTCTCGGTACCCTCGACAGCCTCGCCCCAGCCATACTGAGTCATGCAGGCCACCAGGTGGGCGAGATTTACGCTTCCTATGGGAGGCGCGTGGATAATGATACGTCCTGGTTCATCTCTCGTGTCCGCCGTGGCCCGATGAAGTGAGTAGTCTCTTTCTAGCCACATGCGTATTTTCGTATGGATAAATCGTTTTGAGGTCCAGCGCAATCCCGCACGATTCGGTGGATACCGCATTTACCGCGTAAGCAATATAACAGGGACCACCTTTATCTTGATGACTAATTGGAGGGTAGATCCACACGTTGAACCCTCTGTGCGGGGAGTGAGGGACGAATGTGGCATCGCGGGCCTTTATTCGCACGTATTGGCCGATATTACACCTCTTGCGTAGTAGAATTATTCATTCAAATTGATGCAGGAGTTATTTTTCATTTTTGCTTTGTTGATGGGAAGGGATGTGAGAAAGGGAACATATTATTTATTAGGGGATGTGGGTGATGGGACGAACCTTTTGACCATAACCCTTATTAATTATTCATCTGTGGGTCTGCACTCCTGACGCGCCTAACACATGCACGTCAATGACTCATGCGTTATTGATTTACTTACTGGTTTACAGAGTAAGACGGAGCCTTTCATTTTAATATGCTTTCCAGATGTGTCTGATCCCGCCGCCAATCAGATTACTTCGCTGTTTTTCTGATGGCGCCAGCGGGGAGTTGCGCCAAGCGAAGTAGCAGTGAAAATAATGCACGCTTATCGGCTAAAATCTTTTCGCGTCTCCTTTTCCGTCGCCGAGTACTCGTATGAGATCAAACACACCGAAGTTACCGAAGTAAGTTACCGCGATCATCCCATGAAATCCCAAGTTTACCCTGCAATAATTTCAAGAGAGATAAACTGTATTCTCTAAAGGAAGGTGGAACAGCAACTCGAATTAAATCATCAAGGGCGGATTAACAGGTGCGCGTGACGGCGGAGCTGCGGTGGAGGCGGCGGTGGTGGAGGTGACCGGTTTTTTTTTTTTTTTTCTTGACTTGTTTTGACGTGAATCGGTGCGGAGTTGCGACGTCGGCCGGTTTAAACCTACACCCCTCGGCAACTGAGACGGGAACTAAACAATATTTTTTTGTCTCTGTAGTAAACTTGTTATTGCCGACACGGCTATTGGGAGTAATGCGGCCAATATGCTGCCACCTCGTTTGGAGATGAGAATAGCTTTTTTCTTGTACACGGGTGTATTCTTCAAGACTACAGTGCGAATATCTCTCTTGAATTTTTCAGGTGGTTAATGATGGTATCATTCAAAAAGATGGCGAATGCAATTGACTTCGCGCTTATTCAAACTCTGCAAGACCTGCTTCCGCAATTTAGGGGAGACGCGAGAGAGGAGGAAAACCAAATCCTTGTACTGAAATATCAATGGTTTTTCCTCATCCATATCTTACTAAGTCGTCTGCATCTATCCAGCTGTCAAATTTATCTGGATATCCACGCCAGTGGACGAAATAATTTCTCTTACCTCGCTCGACCTTTTATCTTAATATATCAACCTGGTAAAGTGTCAGAAGAGAGAACTTGATTAATTCTTCCTTGTAGAATGCACCGGTCACGTCCTCATCCGCCAAATCCCTTATGTAATAAATAGAGATTATGTGAGTAATTCACACGACTTATCTTAAAAAGCTCCTCGGTATTGTTGACTGTATAACCCTTATTGAATTTAAATTGCGTTCGGGAGGCACGTTGCAAGCGTACAATGTCTCCCACGTCTAATTTATGACTGACAACTTTCCTCTTGTCCGATTTAAATACATTCGTTTAAATTGCCTCCTGACTTGTGGCAGGTCGCGGAGGCGGTGAACCTGGGCCGGTGTTTGGTTATGGCCCAAACCGCGGTGTGGGGTGTGATTGTACATGTTTATTAGGGTGGGCTAGACGTTAATATACGTCAGTGTATTGTTCAGCGTGAGATATTTATATATTTTCGTCTTTATGGTTCGGATGACCCTTTCTGCCAAATTCGCCTTTGTTTCGCGTAAGTAATTGGAATACAAGGTAATACCTTTCAAAGTTAGATATTTTTTCACTGCTTGATTATAAAATTCGGATCCCTGATCGGTAAAAAGACGCGACACACCTGTAAAACTTCCTGACTCTAAAATTTTTTTTTAGCGCTTGCAGGCGACTGGATTTACTTGTCAGCGTTGCCACTTTCAAGTACCTGCTGAAAACGTCCAGGCAAAACATGATGTATCGAACGCCGCCATTGTGTCTGTGCAGCTTCGTAAAATCTGCCAAATCGCAAGTTAAAATGACGGACGGTTTAGGAACTAGAATTTTTCGCCGTGGAAAACGTTTCAGTGTCGGCTTGGTAAGCGTATAAGTGCGGACGCTCTGCAGAAATGCCCTGAGACCGCGGAGTGTTAGATTCTTATCCCTTTTCTTCTTTTCTCTGTAGAGTGCTTGCACACCTCCTAAAGCTGCAGGATTCGTTATATCCCGGTAAACTTCGTTCAAAACGGTGTTCATAGCAGACAGACTTTCTCACGGGGCGACTCATTCACAATATTCGTGCGCACTTGAATTTCTTCAGGTTTGTTTGAGGATAAATCGCACAACAAATAACCATGATCTCGTCTAAACACATTTTTATAAATTTCCACAAAGTGTTTAGCGCGCTCCTTTCCATAAAATTGCCTGCCCAGACATTCGATTTGATAAATATCTCTGTTTTTCAAAAGAATGTAATGCGAGTCATTTAAAGTTATCGTTCTAGCATACTTTCCGGGGAAAAAGACATTCTGTGCTATCATTATAACTGACAAATTTTTATGTCTCCCTTTGGCAAAGGCCTCTGCTATCGTTTGAGAAATGTCAACCGTGAGGAAATTATCATCTAATATCAAGAGCGTGTGCGCTTGCGGATCGGCATATGGATTATCATCCATCACGGGATCAATAATTTTCTCATGCACTTCGACCTTATCTTGAAAAGAGGAATTCTGCTGCAGCGAATGCGATGAAACACCACAAATAATAATCATGTTAAATCCATGCTGGTCTTTCTCTATAATTTTATTCCAGAGGCGTGTTTTGCTGGAATTTGTATAACCTGCGATAATTATGCGTGCAGGATATTTGAAGAGATTCAGCATCTCTTCGCTAAATGTCTTGTCCATGTTAAGTTCAGAGAGACACTAAAACACACTACGATATGTTTACAGTATTTATTGCTTAAGCTTTATTTACATGGTAATGTAGGTAACAGCATAACTAGGCTGCATCCTCATCCCTGCCCTCTAATTATGACGTGGATCTCTCCCGACTCACGCCTCTTTCTCAACCTCCTCTTCCTTTTCCTTAGCCTAAGTACAAATGTTCTTACATTACCTCCTGCTCCTCCTCCTCCTCCTCCTCCTCTTCCTCCTCCTCCTCCTCCTTCTCCTCCTCCTCCTCCTCTTCAACCCATGTGGACAGTACAAATGTTCTTACATTACATGAACAATGCCCCTTATCCTCCTCCTTAACCCACGTGGTCAGTACAAATGTTCTTACATTACATGAACAATCCCCCTCATCCTCCTCCTTAACCCACGTGGTCAGTACAAATGTTCTTACATTACATGAACGACAGCTGTTAGCAGCCGTGGTCTCTCTCCACCCCTTAATTATGATGTGAATAATGTCATGGAAAATCCCTCCCGATTACGTCACAACCCACTCATTAAGCCATCCTCCTCCTTCTCTTCCTTAGCCTACGTGATCAGTGCAAAAATTTTATACATTACATGAAGGACAGCTGTTAGCAGCGGCATCCTATCTTTCTCTACCCTTTAATTATGATGTGAATAATGTCGTGGATAGATGGGCCAGAACAATAGTGCTGGAGGTCCAGACCTAAGGAATATATCCCCTCCGGAAGCAAGGATTGTAGAGTTTAAGGAGAGGATTTTTAGAGACATCTTGAAGAAGGCGCACCACTGAGTAGGTGATTTCATCACCACCAGGAGCCGTGGCTTTTCCCTTGGTGAGAGCGCTTCGTAGCTCGTCTGTAGTAATGGGTTAGTTGTCATCTTCGTCAGCCTGCAGGAACGCACCCATAAATCGAAGAAAGCGATGACTAGCCTGGGAGGAAAGTGCTTTCTGAACAGGTACAAAAAGGCTGCCAACCCTTGACTGTTTCAACCAGGCATCAATGAGGGATTGCATAGTGTGTTGTACTATGGTGGAGGGCAGTAGGAGGCTTTTCTTATTTATTTTGTTAATAAGATGCCACATAAATCCTACGCTGGTAAGGTGACTGATGTTACTGGTGAGGTTCTGCCACGAGTCCGTTTGAGTACACTGCTGAAGGGCAGTCGTCTGGTATTGCCGTAGATGGTCAAAAGCTGGATGTCTTTGAAAAGCCATACCAGCCTTTTTCGTTTTCTTCTCCGCATCCAACACTCGGGCATCAAGCTTAATGGTACGGGCTCCCGGGGAACACGTGATGTGAGGTCTAGTGATGTACCAGTTGTAGAAGTCATGTGGTGAGTTCACAAGTGAGACATACAGGTCTTGGGAAAGTTAAGGTCGAACGTAGGGAGTAGATTGGCCATGTATAAGATGTAAGTCGGGCAGTATGTAGGAGGAATGCCGATGCGGATGCAGGCGTGCCGGGAGGCAGCTGTAGCTGGGAGGAAAAGTGGAGGCTGAGGGCAACGTGGTCAGAGAGGACTACAGGGATGGAGGAACACCGCTCGTGGAACGCCGGATGTGAGAATACAGAAGTACTGCGTGCATAACATAGAAGCATAGAAGCATAGCATAGAAGTACTGCGTGCATAACATGTAAGTGCTGGACATGTGCTACCGCGGGAGTGGATGGCAGTACGAGTATCCCAACAAGTGAGTTGGTGCCATCTGATGTGGTCCACAAGATGAGGCCCATTTCTCTTTGGAGCTAGAACGATGTCACCAAGATCGGGATGACGGGTGTTGAAGTCGCCCATATAGATCATGCCACAGAGTGATGGAGCAGGCAGACCGGCCATATTGATCCTTCCCGATACAACCCAATCCTGCCATTCCCGATGGTAACATGCAAGATCTGGTAGGTCGTCGATATCAACTGAATTACGAAAAAAACTGATGTGGCATAGAGGTGAGTACGTACGTAATAAGGCCATTTCTGACTGGGTAAACATAGGAAACATATTCTCAGGAGGAGGCAGTAGACACCTGCCAAAACGATAATTACTCCCAGTGAGGTCTAAAGCACTGTTCAGAGGGTGCTGTGAACTTATCATTAAACCCAGCTGTGACCTCACTGAACGTTTCCCTTTGTGTCTCACAACACAAGGGGGCAGTCACAGCCTGCCCTCTAAAGACAACTCTCTTCCTCCACACATAACTACAAGCACCTAATAACACACACACCCTTCACTCAAAAAAATTTAAAATCATGGCGACTCCTACACCAGCCTCGGAGTCCCCATCTGGGGAGGGGACCATAAATGTCCCCAGGTCGGACTGCCTTTCTGTCGACGACCCTAAGTGTCTTGACACCCCCCTCAACTTTTTCTTCATTAACTTCTGCAACATTCGCGGTCTAAGATCTAATTTTCAATCTGTAGAACGCCACCTCTCCTCTTCTAAACCTCATCTTCTTTTCCTCACTGAAACTCAGGTGTCTGAGGCAACTGACAGTAGCCCCTTTTCTGTTCCCTCCTACTTTCTCTATTCTCATTTTCGATCCAAAGCTGGATGCTGCGTTTATGTGCGCAATGACTTAACCTGCTCTCGTGCCCACGCTCTTGAATCTTCCGAGTTTTCCACCATCTGGCTACGACTACAGAGTCATTCTCATACTAAATTTATCTGTGCTGTATACCTCTCACCTAACTCCTCTGACTATAAGAAATTCTTTGACTACTTAACTTCCAAAGTGGAGCACATTCTGACCCTCTTCCCTTTTGCAGAGATCTCCATTCTTGGAGACTTCAATGTTCACCACCAGCTTTGGCTTTCCTCTCCCTTCACTGACCATCCTGGTGAACTAGCCTACAACTTTGCTATCCTCCATGACCTAGAGCAATTGGTGCAACACCCTACTCGTATTCCTGACCGTCTTGGAGATACGCCCAACATTCTTGACCTTTTCCTGACCTCTAATCCTTCTGCTTATGCTGTCACCCTTTCTTCTCCGTTGGGCTCCTCCGATCACAATCTCATATCTTTATCTTGTCCTATCACTCCAATCCCTCCTCAGGATCCCCCTAAGCGAAGGTGCCTCTGGCGTTTTTCCTCCGCTAGTTGGGGGGACCTGAGGAGGTATTTTGCTGATTTTCCTTGGAATGACTACTGCTTCCGTGTCAGAGACCCGTCTTTGTGTGCTGAGCGCATAACAGAGGTGAAACTGTTTGGCATGGAGGCGTACATTCCTCACTCTTTTTCTCGTCCTAAACCTTCTAAACCTTGGTTTAACACAGCTTGTTCTCGTGCTATACATGATAGAGAGGTGGCCCACAAAAGGTACTTAACCCTTCCATCACCAGAATTTCATGCACTTTATATTTCTGCCCGGAACCATGCCAAGACTGTTCTCCAACTAGCCAAAAACTCCTTCATTAACAGAAAATGTCAAAACCTTTCAAGATCTAACTCCCCTCGTGATTTCTGGCATCTAGCCAAAAATATCTCCAATAACTTTGCTTCTTCTTCTTTCCCTCCTCTACTTCAACCAGATGGCACCACTGCTATCACATCTATTTCTAAAGCTGAATTCTTTGCTCAAACCTTTGCTAAAAACTTTACCTTGGACGATTCTGGGCTTGTTCCTCCCTCTCCTCCACCCTCTGACTACTTCAATGCCACGTATTAGAATTCTTCGCAATGATGTTTTCCATGCCCTCGCTGGCCTAAACCCTCGGAAGGCTTATGGACCTGATGGGGTCCCTCCTATTGTTCTCCGAAACTGTGCCTCCGTGCTTGCACCTTGCCTAGTCAAACTCTTTCAGCTCTGTCTGTCAACATCTACCTTTCCTTCTTGCTGGAAGTTTGCCTACATTCAACCTGTTCCTAAAAAAGGTGACCGCTCTAATCCCTCAAACTACCGTCCTATTGCTTTAATTTCCTGCTTATCTAAAGTTTTTTAATCTATCCTCAACAGGAAGATTCTTAAACATCTATCACTTCACAACCTTCTATCTGATCGCCAGTATGGGTTCCGTCAAGGCCGCTCTACTGGTGATCTTCTGGCTTTCCTTACTGAGTCTTGGTCATCCTCTTTCAGAGATTTTGGTGAAACTTTTGCTGTTGCCTTGGACATATCAAAAGCCTTTGATAGAGTCTGGCACAAAGCTTTGATTTCCAAACTACCCTCTTACGGTTTCTATCCTTCTCTCTGTAACTTCATCTCAAGTTTCCTTTCTGACCGTTCTATTGCTGCTGTGGTAGACGGTCACTGTTCTTCTCCTAAATCTATTAACAGTGGTGTTCCTCAGGGTTCTGTCCTGTCACCCACTCTCTTCTTATTATTCATTAATGATCTTCTAAACCAATCTTCTTGTCCTATCCACTCCTACGCTGATGATACCACCCTGCACTTTTCCACGTCTTTTCATAGACGTCCAACCCTTCAGGAGGTAAACATATCACGCAGGGAAGCCACAGAACGCCTGACTTCTGATCTTTCTAAAATTTCTGATTGGGGCAGAGTAAACTTGGTATTGTTCAATGCCTCAAAAACTCAATTCCTCCATGTATCAACTCGACACAACCTTCCAGACAACTATCCCCTCTTCTTCAATGACACTCAGCTGTCCCCCTCTTCTACACTGAACATCCTCGGTCTGTCCTTTACTTATAATCTGAACTGGAAACTTCACATCTCATCTCTAGCTAAAACAGCTTCTATGAAGTTAGGTGTTCTGAGACGTCTCCGCCAGTTTTTCTCATCCCCCCAGCTGCTAACTCTGTACAAGGGATTTATCCGTCCATGTATGGAGTATGCTTCACATGTCTGGGGGGGTTCCACTCATACTGCTCTTCTAGACAGGGTGGAATCAAAAGCTTTTCGTCTCATCAACTCCTCTCCTCTAACTGACTGTCTTCAGCCTCTCTCTCACCGCCGCAATGTTGCATATCTAGCTGTCTTCTACCGCTATTTTCATGCTAACTGCTCTTTTGATCTTGCTAACTGCATGCCTCCCCTTCTTCCACGGCGTCGCTGCACAAGACTTTCTTCTTTCTCTCACCCCTATTCTGTCCACCTCTCTAACGCAAGAGTTAACCAGTATTCTCAATCATTCATCCCTTTGTCTGGTAAACTCTGGAACTCCCTGCTTGCTTCTGTATTTCCACCTTCCTATGACTTGAATTCCTTCAAGAGGGAGGTTTCAAGACACTTATCCACCAATTTTTGACCACTGCTTTGACCCCTTTATGGGACTGGCATTTCAGTGGGCATTTTTTTTTATTAGATTTTTGTTGCCCTTGGCCAGTATCCTTCCTACATAAAAAAAAAAAAAAAGTAAGAGGGGGAGCCTCCTTGTCACCCAACAAATGATCAACAAAGGCTTCCTGAATAAATACTAGAATTGGGTGGTACTGGTAAACATAACCCTTGAGGGAAGCAAACCTCGCAATGTCTCTGAAGCTGCAGGCATTCCAGGAAATCACATGAAGATCCTTTTGTGGTATCGAAGTTTGCGCTGTCTTTTGCGGGAGCCTGGTGAGGAGGTGTTAAGGTGTGCATTGGATGCAGGGATGGTAAGAAGGTGGTGTCTGGTGGCAGTGAAGACAGTGGTGGGTGAAGCAGAGGTTGTGTGGCAGGGGCTGCTGTGCTGTGTCACATGGGGAGATGTGGGAGGCACCATAGAAACCTCATCTGACTTCTCCATGCGGATAACGAACGTTTCAATCTTCTTAGTGAAGTACCGATACTGGCGATCATTACCTGCTGTCCTTCAGAAAGCTTGGCAACTGTGGTGGATGCTTTGGCGTGTTTATTGGTAAGATCGCTGTACTGAGTCTCAAGAGCTTCAAGTCGTGTCGTAGGGGATTTGCACTGGGACATTAGAAAAGAGATAGCTTCGCGTAAGGCAGCATCGCCAATGAAGAAATCAGAGGTAGCAGTGTGCGGCAACTGACGTGATAAGGTATTACGTGGGGGAGGGGCGGCAGAAGGATGCGAGGGTGTGGGTTCAGCACAGTGCCTGGCACACCCATGCAACAGACTCACACCGTCAAAGTGATACCACAGACATTTCCAGTAGGAGGTATCGCATGCGATGGGAAGCTCCATGGGTGAGAAAGAGGAAGGAAGAGACGGCGGAGGCTGGCGATTGAACACAGCTGCGCGAGTCATGCGGATCAGCACAATAGGCACACCTTTCAGCCTCCTAGCAGTATCGAGAGGCATAATCAATACCCCAGCACCTAAAACATCGGGGTTGGTCATCCCTAATCCTACGAAGCTCACACATGGGGAGGCAGGGGAGGAAGGCAAAGGCAACGGTAAGTGGAGATGGCTCTGGTAGGCTCCAGGTAACTAAGGTACTGTTCATGGGCACACTGTTCTGGCGAAAACGCCTGCCAGAATGAACGCCCGGGAGCTCCTTAGTGAGGGAAAGAACTCCCTCCCTGCTTCTGCATTTCCTCCTTCGTATGTCTTGAACTCCTTCAAGAGAGGGTACATATATCCTCTGCTTTTTTTTTTCATTCTATCTGACAACTCTATGGGAACTGGCATTAAGTGGGCCTTTTTTTATAAAAAAAAAAATTTGTTGCCCCTGGCCAGTGGTCTCCTTACATAAAGAAAAAAAAAAATCAGTGACGAGGTAGTTGGGATATTTGCTGGGTCACCATTGAGTCCTAAGCTTTTAGATTGAGACACAAAAATATAACTGATCTCCATGTCTTACAATAGCTCTGTGCCACAATTCGGTGAAAACAGGCTTCTAGGTTCAACAGGAAGAGCAGAAATCCAGGAGAGCACTGCCCTGCCACGATCTTGTTGACACTCAGATTTCGAGACGGGATAAAGAGAGAGAGAGAGAGAGAGAGAGAGAGAGAGAGAGAGAGAGAGAGAGAGAGAGAGAGAGAGAGAGAGAGAGAGAGAGAGAGAGAGAGTATTCCTTACAAACCTGAAGTGTTACCCGTCATGGAAATTTCTACTATGCCAAGTGCGCCTTACTGGTTTGTGATGCCTTTTAGTGAGAAAAGATATCACATGATCACAGCGCGCGATATGTTCCATGCAGTCTGGTGGGGAAATTAACGCATCCATATCCACGCTGATACTAAACATCCTAACACATCTTGATTCGTGTTACATGCCGCTGTTGAAAACATTTCACGTGTACTATCACTTTGTTTACCAGACGGGTGACGCAGCGGTGACTGTATGGCACAGGAAAAAATTAACAGCTTTGACGCCATCGGCGAAAAGCCTATTTTTGGGGAGACGAGTGAAGCTAGTGCACAGTGGAGCAACGCGACCCTCATTTCAAAAATGGGATACATGATCGCGAAGGAATCCCACCAAAAAATATCTAGACGAGTTTAGGCTGCACTAGTGTAATGAAGAGAAAACGGGAAGCCGTCCAACAACCTTCCAGCTGGCTTCATAATTCAAGATACCAAAAGGGATCCTGACCCTGCTTACGCCAAAAGTGAACCAGCAGCGTCTGCAGACTCCCATCCAATCTTAGCCAAGAAAGCAGACGAGGGAGCCAGCGATACACTGGACATGTCGTCACCAAATTATGTCCACTGTGGGATCCGCGTGAGCAATCTGAGCTGGGAGACCCAGCAAGCAGAAGCCAATGAAGTCAAGAACAGAGATCTCTTAAGCTTGAGTAGCGTTGGGGGCGAATGCCTGAAAGCCACGGATTGAAGGAGGTAGAGAACAGAAATGGCATCTCTGCCAATGGGGGTGATGTAGATGGATGAGGCCTCTTTTGAGCAGTGTAATCGCCCATGGATCGGGCCTGGTGCTATATCCATACAAAAGTGGGTCAGACAGAGCGGCGAGGTGCACAGCTACTGTAGAGATTGATCTGACTAGCTCGTGCACCAAAAAAGGAAAGCAAACAGAGAATGTTTCCCTCCCAAACGAGAGCCGCGTCATGTGTCTGGAGAAAACTAAGGCAAACCTGCCACCAGGAAGCATATTGGTTGGGTAAGTAAGGACGCATTAGCCTAGAGCATGTCCTCCACCACCGCTAGGGAGTATTTCTTTCCAAGTACTCTAAGAAGAAACTCCACACATGAAGTCGGAGTGAATCCTGGAAGCTGGCAGTTATGGGCTTAACCAGAGAGCGTTCCCTGATGGGAGGGAAGTGGGATACCTCATCCGTAGCTTGCAGAGCTAGGGCTGCACAGTCGTCAGTGGTGCAAGTAGCCTGGTAACCCCAGACTCGGTACAAGGCATCCGCAGAGACCTTATGAGATGGGGGAGGGGGCGTCCAAGGAACCCAGTGACAGAGGGAGTGGCTTTCTTGCCACTGCTGAAGTGGCAACAAGCTGTAAGAGGTCCCTCGGACACAACGGAAAAGACAAGTCTGCGATGCCGCAGTCTTCCTAGTGCAGACACCTCTGCTGCAAAAATCGGGGCACCTGGCAGTGCTTCTCCACAGCAATGAGTCATTGACTTCGATACTCAAGCTCCCGGGAGCATTCGTGGTGTTGAGGTCAGGAGGGATTTGGAATAATTTACCCTAAATCCCAGATTCCATAGCTGTCAGGGTAGTGCCATCTGCTGCTTGGATCTGGAAGGAGGAGATGAAGAGTTAATCGTCCAAGTACAAAAGAATGAATTTTGGGGACATTAATTTTGACCGAACGAAGTAGTCCCTGCAAGGCTTATACTTAGGATTATGTCCCTTGTCAATCTTCATTTCACCTTGTATAGAGACAGTGGTACGTCAGTGACGCTGCCTGCATACTCGTGGAACCGGGCTGATCTTTCTTTTTGCGTACCACCTTTCAGTGATGGAAGTCACAGTTTTTGAGTTGAACACTGGCGGCTAAAATAGATTAGAAAGTCGCGCCAGCAAATGTCCTCCCTGGGCACCTCATCTAGTTTCTGCAAAACTTATGGAGTCATTGCCGATCTGTGACGATCCAATCGCGGTGAAAAGCGCGAGAGTAGCTAACAGCCTCTCCTTGGATAATGTAAATGTATCCTTGGATACTGGCTGAGCCTGCCAAGGATGATCCATCTGGGTGAGAGGAAGTGCGAGGAGAAAATCCACCACTTAAAAGTCAAACAAGGAGGCGTCGGAGAACAACGGCAAAAGAGTGAGAGAAGCGAAAGAAGAAAGCTCCACCCTTGACAGACCCGTGTCCCAGATAGACCTAGGGTCAGGATTCACCATCCTCCAATTCACAAAGTCTTCACCACCATGAAGGCCATCTTCCTCCCTTCTGAAGTAGAAACTAACCGGATTGAAGAAGGGAAGTCCGGGAAAGGCCACCGCCTAGGACTACTAAAGTGGTAGTAGAAGAAAAGGCCAGCAAAACAGAAGGTTCTCTTCCCACCCTCCACTCCCTCCGGCATAAGCTGCACAGGAAACGGGTCGGAAATAAATACCTTACAGGGGTGGAGAAATAAAAACCCGAAGGAAATTTTATAGGAAGGAATGAAAGTAGATGAAATGAGGTGCTCTCATTTCCTGGAGGCAAGGAATTAAGTTAACCACTAACAAATGCTGTTAACCGCCGATTTCAGGCAAGATATTGACCAAGACGGCGTTTAAAAGTCTTTAAGGTATTGTAGTCTATCACGTCTCGGAGGAAGCCCATTCCATAGCTTTACTGTGCGACGGAAAAATAAATTTTTTGATTCATGAAAAACTGAAAGATTTCCCAACAATTTTGCAATCGTTTCCTCACGTTTAATTTGAATGAGTCTGTCGTGAAATACTTATTGCAGTCCATGTTATCAATGCCATGTTATCAATCAATGATGATTTTAAATACTTGTATTAAGTTGCTTCTTAGTCTTTTTTTAGTTAATATATATATATTTTTTTTGTTTAATTCACCAAGTCGCTCTTTGTATGGTTGGTTTCTTAGGACTGGTATCATTTTAGTTACTCTTCGCTGAACTCGTTCTAGTTTATCTATGTCCTTCTGATAATGCTTGCTTGAGCGCAATATTCGAAAAGGGGACGGAGCGAGAAGCTATACAGAGTGAGGACCGTATCTTTAGATTTATATTGATCTGCCGATTAAGCCAATTATTTTATTCGCTTTCTTTACGTTCTGAAGATTGATGGCTAGGTTTCAGGCTGCTCGATATTGTTACTTCTAAATCAATTTCACTAGATACACTTTTAGGTTGGATACCGTTCATAATATACAGGCTGCTCGATATTGTTACTTCTAAATCAATTTCACTAGCTATACTTTTAGGTTGGGTACCGTTCATAATATACTTTTCTTTCTCGTTTCGATACACTATATGAATAATTTTACACTTACCTGCATTGAAACTTATTTGCCAGGTTTGTCCCTAGTCTGACAGCTTGTTTAGATTCTTCTGCATTTCTTTTACTTGTCCGACAGAAACTACGGTATTCGCTATTTTGGTGTCATCAGCAAACTTCGGTATTCTACTGGTAACACCCTCATCTATGTCGTCCATGTAAACAAGTAAAAGAACAGGTCCTAAAACTGAATCTCGTGGCATACCATGTGATTTTAGTTTAATCAGTGAACGTTTGTGGGGGACTTTGTTCCCCACAAACGTTTACTTTCGTCATACTGGCTCAGAATATCATAAAAGTTTAAGAGGTTTGTCAAACAAGAATTTGCTGCGGAAGCCGTGTTAAGTTTTTTTTAATAAGCTATTTTTCTCTAAGTGATTAACAAGTTTATTTATCTCTTATAAGTGTTTCTAATATTTAG